>NC_136488.1:20700615-20703115 GCF_053919585.1 Euprymna scolopes
CAGATTTCCTGATCACTGCTAGAAAGCTAAGAATGAAATCACCAGTGATGTCCTTTCGTGGATGCTTAAACAGACATGTGATTTAGTGGGGAGACCACAACAGAACGTATATCAAGCAACTAGTAGAGGCTTTTAGATGAACACATGAAAACCTACTGGGTGTGATGGAGGATAGAGCGAGATGGCGAGAGAGAGAGAGAGAGAGAGAGAGAGAGAGAGAGAGAGAGAGAGAGAGAGAGAGAGTATGTGTGTGCGTGTGTGAGAGTATGTGTGTGTGAGAGAGAGAGAGAGAGAGAGAGAGAGAGAGAGAGAGAGACAGACAGACAGACAGACAGCCAATATCAAGAAGATCCCTGGCACTACTACGGTTAGAACATGATAATAGATGATGAACTCTGGTAGAGAAAATAGTACTTTTACTTAGCACAAGGCAATGCTTTTTCGTAATAAGAATTGAATTCTATAGGTTATGTGCATTGTATGTAAACAAATAGTAAAAGATATTTAAACGATATAATTTCCTCCACTTTTAGTGGTGAATTCGTTAGCTTAGATGGTGAAACATCCAACACCACTGGTCAATATCCGTGTTTTGAATAATTAGATTGATAGGAATGTTACGGCTAGACACATGGATAAATCGCGAAATGACGAAAAGGCTGTCTATGTATAATTGCATTTTATAAAAACGGTCGGTACTATGTGCAGAATCTATATTGAGGTAATGGTTGTGTAATATCTAACCGCACCTCATCATCATTAGCAAGAAGCAGTTTTGTACCTCTAAAAAGCCACCATTCGTCCATGTATGGAGTATTGCTGTCATATTTGAGCTGGTGCATCTGCTACTAGTCTCTCGCTCCTTAACAAGGTTCAAAAGAGAGTCGCAAATCTAATAGGCCCTGAACTGGCATCTAAGCTTCAGCCTCTGTCCCATTGACGAAACGTTGCATCCCTCTGCTTATTCTACAAGTATTTTAATGGTGAATGCTCTGACGAACTGCAAGCACTTGTGCCCCCACGACGTGAACACCCTCGACAAACCCGACAGGCTGCTAAATCCCACCCCCACACTGTAGAGATCCCTAGATGTAAAAGATCTTTTTACTCCAGTAGTTTCTTCCCCAGAACCGCTAGACTTTGGAATTCCATTCCAGGTCCCTGCTTCCCCAACTGTACTGACGTACAGAAGTTCAAGTGCAACGTGAACCGACATCTTGCTGCCGAAATCCCTACATAGTACCCCAGTAGTTTTTGCCCCTGATAGTAGCCCCCTACACCGAAGTGGCAATGTGCCTTGTTTTGGGTGAAAATGTAATTAAAAAAAAAGTCTTGAACGATTGGAAACAATACTGGGATAAACAGAGGAAGTCTAGTGTTATTTTGGAACTTTCTTTTTTCTAAACTTATTACATAACCATGAATTCAGAGTTTTATCGGATATTTTTTTGTTATAGACAACAAACCAATAAAGTGGTAAAAAAACAAATGTATAAAAAATAACAATTGCCAAAGGCAAGATAAGTTACTGTTCTACCTTTCTGGATAAGTTTTTTTTTTGTGTTTTAACATATTTTAAAGCGTTTTTTTTAGTTTGAAACACAAGGATTACTGACTTGCTAAGTTAGAACGAGAACAAGATAACAATCATGAGACAGTTCCCTTCGGGATCTCAATAATCGCTACAAACTCGAAAATGAAACAAAATGCTAATAGACCCCAACCCAATAAATGTTACCGTAAAATACCAGGTTGAGAAACGGGTGCGGTCTACCATTCTCTCGATGGTAGATGGGGCTCTCTTAAGCCGTGGTAGGTACCCCATCTAGGGATAGCGTCACGATAAAAAATACGCTTGATAGCCCTGGCGAAGCATCAAGTATTCAGCTACCGACAAGATTTGAATTACACTACAAACTAGTGTAGTGAGTTCAATCTCGGCTACGGCCGCGCTGGATTTGATTAGAGGTAGGTAGAAGAGTAGCTTATCTTGCCTTTGGTAACAGTGATTTGTTATATATGTTTCTTTACTACGTTTTGGTTTTATGTTTATTGTAATAAATGCCAGTCTGGTCTGTCCTACTTTATGATTGGAGGGAGAGAAAGTAAAAGTGGTACATTACATTTATCAGAATTCAAACTCTCAATATATACACCCGTTCTTTATGGATTTGAACATGGTCCTTTCATTCCTCCCTCCCCTCCTTTATCCATACACGCGCGCCTATTATTGTTTACTACGTTGAGATGGAAGGAAGGAGCATTGTTTATTTTACCTATTTATTATTTTATTTATGTTGTCGCTCTCTAACTTGTGACGCGGTACTATTTGTGTTCGTGTGTACGAACGAGTGCCTGACTGTCCTCTTTATTGTAGCATCAAAGAGGAGACGCACTCTTTGTCACCCCTTCTCCCCCTCTGTTTTTTTTCTCTTTCTCTATCTCTCGCTCTCATTCTGTGTTTTCTTCTCATACTCTCACTCTTTTCACTATTACCCCC
>NC_136488.1:20708115-20740615 GCF_053919585.1 Euprymna scolopes
TGTTTTTTAATTTACTTATATATATATTTTTTCCTAGTCACGTGGTAATTTGTTACAAGTTAGATGGGCGGACTTTTTTTTTTTTTTACATATATTAAACACATTTATATATACAAACACATATACATTTTTAAACATTTATGGAGCTAGAGTCAGAGAGGTGGAGAGTAATCTTCGCCACAATGTGTTAGTTGTTGAACCAATGTAGTACTAATATGACTACCTCTCTGACTCTAGCTCCATATCACAACATTTGAAGGGACATGGCTGGCACCATTTGGAATTTCGAAGAATTATGATAGAAAATACAAGAGTATTGCAGAGTGAGAGAAATGTAAATAGGCTAAGAATACTCGAAGCATTGTACATTAAAACAAAGAAGCCTCAAATAAATAATATTAATTATGAGTGCAGCCGGAACGTTTTGAAATGTTTGGGATAAATGTTTGAAAATGTATATATGTTTTTGTATGTATAAATGTCTAATATATGTAAAAAAAAAGTCCGCCCACCTTACTTATAATATATATATATATATATATATATATATATATATATATATATATATATATATATATATATATATATATATTCAGAATGATTTTTTCGAAAGACGCTTTTTTCGAAAGACTTTTTGTATTCCTATATATCAATACATAGGAAATAAATACAGAGAAGATAGGAACATCTATATATTTTTCGTATTGATATTTTCGTCCATATATATATATATATATATATATATATATATATATATATATATATATATATGTGTGTGTGTGTGTGTGTGTGTGTGTGTGTGTGTGTGTGTGTGTGTGATTGCATTTGCCCTGCAAACTTTCAAGCATATGAAGCACAAAAAGTGACTTTTTCACGTGTTACATTTCTTTGCTCTTAATGTGATTTTAATGCCTCTCTCTTACGCAGTAATATCTACGCAGACACCATGTTGGCTCCAAGTTTCTTTCTTCGTGGCAATGTCTTTTTCAAAACTGTAAACGTCATGTTATTACAAATCGACGATGGTAAAATGTCGCTGGTGCAAAATGACGTTAAAAAAATAAAACGAAATTACTTGTACGCAAACCAAGATGAGATAACTTAACCGACAAACATTTGTGTGGTGATAGAATACTATCCAAATATACATAGTTCATTGTACACACACAAGCACACGCACAAACACATACACAGACACACCCACACCTACACACATATATATAACAGTGAGAAGTGAGAATTTGAAGTTAATAACAAAAATTATTAACTCATTAGATCAAAAAGAATGACTGTAAAAACGAACCTCTTTACGCGATGGCATTTCGGAGCCAAATGCTTCTCACCAGAAGAGGAGAATAGGCTAGATTTATTAATCTAGGAAAAAGCTGACTTAAAAATGATAAAAGAATATAGGCATACAGCAGCGGAAGAATTTTTAGTATGTAGTGTGACGTGATATCATAGCGGGGGAATAATGCGGAAATGGTCAGACGATTCTATCGTTAGAGTGAAAAGAGTCAAGACAGAAAGTCTCCCACTTCTCTCTCTCTCTCTCTCTCTCTCTCTGTCTTTCTTTCTACTATAACGAAAGTGGATAATTCAAAGAAGGCGAAATGGGACAATATTGGCGGGAAAAATGAAAGCCACGTACGACAAGAAAGATTATCAGAGAATGATTCTATGTTTAACTGACGTTAACGACAGACGTTCGGAAAGTACTGCCTCGTTAACAGAGCTATAATATGGATCTTCAGGATATCAACCCACATACCGTGCATCCAAGTCAACTCACGCGGAGATGACTAAAAAGGAGCGATGACAAATCCATTTTTCCGATATTGCGAAGGAACTAGAAGAGCATTACGAAAAATATGTTGTTTCAGAGACCTGACGAAGGAATGAGAAATCGCCTAAACACAAGTCGAAGTGTTTGTTCGAACTGTGACAAGCGGATGGATATTGCGATATGTCTGTTGTTTCTGTTAAGGGAAAAGGCGAAGGAATACAAATCGCCGAGATATCAGTTGATGTATTGTTCGAATAACAGGAATCCAAAGGGATTTTGTAAAACATATTTTGTTTCAATCAGATATACCACGTGGTAAAATAGAGAGAGAGAGAGAGAGAGAGAGAGAGAGAGAGAGAGAGAGAGAGAGAGAGAGAGAGAGAGAGAGAGAAGGATTACAAAATCACCTAACTACGAGTTAATGCATCGGCCTATATCGTAAAGACCAAACAATAATCAACTCGGAAGTTACGCCAAGCGACTCAGGGATTCGTGGAAAAGACTATAACAAATAGTTTGTCCGCTGGCCAACCATGAAAGATTATTACCTAAAACAAACAAACAAACAAACAAAAAAACTGAGAAAAAAACATTCAAATGAGAGAAATAATACCAATATAACCGAAAGAATAGAAAAGAAAGGAAGAGGAGAAAGTGGGGAATGAAGATAAAAAGATATGGATAGTACCATTATCTTCAGATTTCCCGGAAACGAAGGGACTAGACGTATTATCCTTTGTTTGTATATATTTTTAAGGTTGCTGATTACGTCACCCAGCTAAGTACTTCATGTTTTTTTTTCATCCAACCTCAATATCCATTTCCACCATCTCCGTTGGACAATCAGGCAAACTTCGCAATGAGATTCGTGCTTAAAATTTTTATTTTTGATTTTTGAAGCCTTCAATCACTTCTCATAATATCATAATTATTTGGTTTTCTTTATGTTCGATGCCTATCTCGATCGATTGAGGGTTGTGTACAAATTGGAAAAAAGAACCTTTTAGTGTAATAACAGTAGTAGATACTGCAACTCGTTTCTCCTGGTTCGTAGCAGTGGGTAGAAATCAGATATACGAAAGGAAATAAATATAGGAGATTAGGGTCTACACAGGAAGAGGTTAGTAGAGAACTACACAAATTCGCGTGCAAATATATATATATATATATATATATATATATAATAATATATTAAAATATATATAATTATTATTTATTTATATATATATACACGTGTATATAATAATTATAATTCATATGTATATATTATTTTATATTTAATTAAAATTCTTTGGATTTTTCATGATAAATCAGTAATTTGTCGTCTTGTTTTCTACTTTGTAATGGCACTTAAAATGTAAACAACCTATAAAAATATTGTAACCATTTTGTTTAAATAGTATTTGCATTTGCATGACATAGCTCTTATAAACATTTCTCTAAGTAGATTATATGTGTCTCTTTTTAGTCTATAACCTTGATTTGCTCTATAATCTTTTAATATCCACACTTCTAAGCTAACCATATATTTAAATATTTGATTTTAATCCTGCAGTTGATAATGAGACTTTATTAAAATAAAAGATTTTCTATTGTCTGAAAAACGATTGAGCATTTGTTGGAGCCTAAGTAATTGATTTTTCCATAAATCATATTAGCTTTGACCACACACACACACACACACACACACACACACACACACACACACACACACACACATTACAGCTGGCATCGCTTAAATATGATATTTTAATTAATGAAAATTTTGTATTTATTGTATTATATTGGACCCAATATATAGTAATGATTTAAAAAGTAAAAAAAAAAAGATTCGTGCGCCACCACTGAGAATCGAAACTGAAACGTTTTAGCTTACGATTTACTTTTTCCTTTGACGTTAATGCCTGACCTATGAAAACAGGTTTGTTTCAAGGCTAAAAATTAAAACATATACCAGTACAGTATTTGAAAATATATTTGTTGTGAAAAATATGATTTTCTTTTTCCATCTCTCTCTCTCTCTCTCTCTCTCTCTCTCTCTCTCTCTATATATATATATATATATGTATATATATATATATATATATATATATATATATATATATATATATATATATATATATATATATATAACAGTTGTTTTATGGTGAGCTTCTTTTTGGCAAAAGACCTCAGCCCAAAATACGTTTTCGTGATAGCATCAAGGAGAGTTTGGTGAACTTTCATGTTTCTGTTGACAGTTGGGAGTCCCTAGCGTCTGATTGCAAGCAGTGGAGGGCACTAATATACAGGGGCGCAGAACACTTTTAAGCAGCCAAGATAGATCGAGCAAAGCTCAAGCGAGCGTGTAGGAAGCACCAAACATTGCTACCCAATCACAGAGATCTCTGGATCTCTGAGGTGTGTGGCCGGGCTCTGTTGTCCAAGGCAGGTCTCGTTAATGACATGAAAGCGCACGATGATACAAGTTCCGTTGCTGTTAGTTTCATCCACACTGATGACCGTCATCAGTGTCATGTCTATTTGAGGTTATGCGAGTCGCAGGCAGGACTGAAAAATCATCATTAGGCACATGGACATTCAGTGAATGAGGGAGTGGCAATTGTCTTACAAGGCGTCGCAATCATCATTTACCTATATATATATATATATATATATATATATATATATATATATATATATATATATATATATATATATACCACCTTTTTTTGGCAATTTTGAAAAAAAAATAAGAGGGAATTAATTAAAATGAATGTTTAAAACAATATACAAATTAGCTAGATCTTTTGCAGATGAATGCAATTCCACAACCCATATATAACAAAGTTGTATTTTCTTTTTAAATAAATAGAAAAAAGTGTTTTAATATGATTATCAATACACCCACACAAGTTATAGGAGTATAGATGCCATCTTTTGTGGCAATTTTATGTTTCAAATCTCAGCGACTATTGATCAGAATTTATCAACTGAAGGCTCGTCGGAAAGGTAATTACTTGATTTGCGTAGAGAGCTATGTGACATTTAACCTTACGGTCACACATTAAGGGGATCATCCATCATCCAGAGCCTATATTTTGCACATTTTTACATCTAGAAAATGTTTCAATCACAATCATTTGTTTTTCAAGTTTTGCATATGAATTGAAAAATATCTGATTGGCCTTGATGGAGGGGAAACTAAAACTTGCTCTTATGGTTTCAAATGATTTTAAATAACAACAAGGAGAGACTTGATTCCAAATATTTATCATATGTTATATCTCCCCTCTTTGATTTTCATACATAAAGTAAATTTCACAGCGTATAAGGATTATTTGATACTGGAGATATTCATAATCGCACCCTATTTCTAAAAGAGGGGAGATATAACATATAAGAAATATTTGAATCCAGTCTCCCCTTGTTGTTATTTTAGATCATTTGAAACCATAGCAGCAAGTTTTAGTCTCCCCTCCATCAAGGCCTAAGGTTTTGAGGGGATATATATAGATACATATATACTTCTGTCAAAAATGATGGAAAATACTTCACTAATGCTCGCAGAAATATTCATATAAAATAGCAAAATGACGTTAGTAATTATTTTTTTGGTTTTGTTTTACTGTACACATAGATTCGAAAAAGTTGTCACAAAACAAATATAGAACAAATAAATGTTATCAAAGGCAAGATAAGTTACTTTTCTACCCACCTGGATATGTTTTTAGTGTTTATATTTAATGTAACATGTTTATTCAACTCGAAAAGCATACAGTGATTACTGTTTACTGATGTACTGGAAAATTCAACATGGCGGCCGACTCTCTCTCTCTCTCGGAGACGGTAAGTTTGGGAAAAGGAGTTATAAATAAAAAACAGTCAAAATACTGTTAAAACCCCACCGAATATATGTCAGCCTATGTCACGGTAACATATATTCGGCGTGTTTTTAACAGCATTTTGTCTGGTTTTTGTATTTATAACTCATTTTCCCAAACTTACCGCCTCAAAGAGAGAGTCTGCTGCCATTTTAAATTTTCCAATACATCGGTAAACACTATGTTTTTTGAGCTGAATAAACATGTTACATTAAATATAAACACTAAAAACATATCCAGTTGGATAGAAAAGTAACTTATCTTGCCTTTGATAACATTTATTTGCTATATATTTGTTTTGTGACAACGTTTTCGAATCTATGTGTACAGTAATACAAACCCATTTTTTTTAATATAAATTTTTATCATTTCTGATTACCCAAAGAAATGCCAATGATTGGCTAAACATTAAAAGTGGAAGATTTCTTTGCAAATTCATTTCAGACGTTGGTGTTTGTCTGACTTGCTATTTGCATTCTCGCTTTTCATTCATCACTTGTAGCGTTGACACATATAAAAAAAAATAACATCAAAATCGGTGAACTTAAAAAACATAAGAAAAAAATCTAAGACTGGGAAGTAAAAAATAGATGCGTCTGACTTGCTATTTGTTTTCCGCATGTCCCTAAACAGTTCAAATTCTTTCGTCCAGCAGTTATAATTTTACTCGCAAACATTTGCGTGACAGGGCGGATATATGTTTATTTATTTATAATACAAATAAATGCACATTGACCTTTATTATAAACGTAGCGGATAATAAAGTACCTATTTACTATGCCTCCCCACGGGGCAGAGTTAGACACCAGGGTCGTTTTTTAATGTGGAAAAAAGGTACAAAAATAAAAATTGTCTCAGTCATGAAGGATTTCTCCTCCACCGAAAGAGAACAAGAAATAGAAGTGCAGGAAGAACAGATACTACACTTTGATCTTGTCCCGAAGGAGAGTAGAGACGCTAGAGGTTTCATAAAAACAAAAAAAAAAACTGAAAAGATAAGAGTGAAAATAATATCAAAGCAACGATGGTTTTTTTTTTCGTTTTTTTTTCGTTTTTTTTTCTTCGAGTGAATGAAACGTAACAGTAGTAAACAACGAGGAGTTGCGCAAATGTAAAAAAAAAAAAAAGAAAAAAATATTCCTAACCTCGTAATTGCGTCGAGTGGGAAACACGTGGCGGACCGAATTGACGGCATGCTTTTTATACGCGCGTGTGTGCTTTCTACCTGGTGCTTGGTAAAAATACCCGGGTACAAAACAAAGAGGATAAAGATTTGATAACAGGTTTTTAGTTCAGGAACCTGTTTCGGACCTGCTAACAACGATTTAAAAATAAAAACCAAAAAACGTTTCTCTTAAATGTGTAGATATAATAAGTGACGCACCACACACACACACACACACACACACACACACACACACACACACACACACACACACACACACATATATATATAGATGATGATTGCAACGTCTTGTCATACGAGTGCTACTACCTCAGATGCCTAAATCAAAACGTAGATACCTAAATCAAAACGTAGATTCCATGAACAAAGCTTCTTTCTTATAACTGCACGCCTGCGGAACTCTGTTCCGTCTGCTTGCTTCCCTCCTGACTACAACTTGGATGTCTTCAAGTCCAGCGTAAACAAATTCCTGATAAACCGCCCCCTTAAGTAGACACTTTTAATATCCACACTAACGTACTGTACTTATAATAACCCTTATCCCTGAGTGGCTTCCGGGCCTTGATAAGTGGTGACCACCTTGTAAAAAAAAAAATAAATAAATAAAAGACACTTAAAGCCCATGAGCCCAAAATTGACTTCCATCGCCACAGAACCATTTTAATAGACAAATACCTGAGGGAGTATCTATACATAGATAATGTTACAGAGTATTAGCTTTGTACGACAGCTAAGTCTCTCTCTCTCTCTCTCTCTCTCTCTCTCTCTCTCTCTCTCTCTCTCTCTCTCTCTCTCTCGGTTCAAAATGTTGAGATTCAGTAACAAGCAAGAGCAAGATAGCCAGCAACAAATTAAACTGCAGACCAGCTTAATGCGGGTACTGGTCTCCCGCTTTATGGTTTTTTAAATCAGAGATTTGCTTCTCCTAGAAAGTTTGCCTTCACCACGGCTTACGGGAGCCCTCTCCACCTCAATACACACATACATACACACAACACACACACACGGTGCTAGTTGGCCTTTTTAGAAGGTCTTGTTTTTAATCCTTCAGGAAGACTAGCCACCCTCCTCACCGAAAAAGTCTGGTGGGGAAACCAGTTTAGATAGATAGATAGATAGATAGATAGATAGATAGTTATATGGTACTACTCTCGTCTTCGTAGCTATTCAACCTAGGAGGTCTTAATTTTGGAACAACCTTCTTTGCGTGCGTGTAAAACTTTCAATGAAGAGAATTAACTCTTAATTTGAAACTAGGGAATGCTTAAATATAACAAACGTGCTTAAAATTAAAACATTTAATTTGAACTTCCAATATTAAAGATATAAACAAGACTTGCGTTCGGAAAATGTTATTTAATAACGAAGCAAATAAAAATATTGTTAGCGTGTAGGTATACATATATATATATTTGTGTAAGTTAATTGGCAAATATATTTTCACAATTTACTAAATTAATCGCGTATTGGGCACTATTGAATACTGCAAATCAATACATAACACATTATATCTAAACAAGACACAGTGCACTTTGATGTAGTGGGGGACTACTATCAGGGACATTAGTTACAGGGATACTATGTTGGGAGTTGAGCAGCACGATGTCTGTTTACATTACACTTGAACTTATGCATGTCAGTACAGTTAAGGAAGCTGGACACCGGAAGGGAATTCCAAAGTCTAGTAGTAGTGAAGTAGAAGGCTTTCTTACATCTAGAGATCTCTACTGTGTAGGGGCGGGACATTGCTGCTTGACGGGGTTGTCGAGTATATATATATATATATATATATATATATATATATATATATATATATATATATACATATATATATATATAATATACATATATATATTATATATATATATATATATATATATATATATATATATATATATATATATATATATATATATATGAAGTGATACAATCCTTTAAGATGCACCTTCTCTCACAGATTTAATTATTACACGAGGTTTACAATAAGAATTTAACCACAATATAATCAGTGTCCGAGTATTAACTCATGGGGTCAAGGAAGCTGATCTAATATTGTATTTGTGAGATAAGTTATAATGTTGAAAACCTTCTCTTCCTCTCCCTTTCTTTTTCTGTGTGTGTGTGTGTGTGTGTGTGTGTGTGTGTGTGTGTGTGTGTGTGTGTTATACTTTGTATGGAGACTGATGAATTTGTCTGAAGTGACCTGCCAGCTTTTATCCTAAATTTTATATGACACCCGGGTCTTCTCAACAAACGCTGCAATGTATAGTTTTAAAACAAAATAATTTATTTATATAGAGAGAATACAAAAACAGAAACTGGTTAGACTCCTGTTAAGGAAACCACTTATAGGCCTCCTACGTTTAAATTTGAAACCGACAGTATCGACGTAGTTCTGATCTTATATAATGCATATATAAATGAATACTATGTTCTTATTTTTTGAATTTTCTCAGTAATCGTATAGTCTATTGTGAATATCTCCCACTAACACACAGACAGGCACACACACCCACACCCACACACACACACACACACACACACACACACACACACACACACACACACACACACACACATGTATACATATGAATTTAAATAGACTTAAAAAAAATTTATATGATATTTCGATAAAGTATATACCTCTCCGCTTTCCTCCTCTTTCTCCATCTCTTATCGTCCGCACACACACACGTACCATCTCTCTTTCTATTTATTTCACGTAAGCAAATCGGTCAGTTGCCGTCCGTGCTTATACAATCGTCAGGTTTTAGCGTTATCGAGGAGTGTAGTAATAATATGAGGATTTTTTTCGTTTTCATTTTAGCGGCTAGGGATTGCACATGTGTGTGTGTGTGTGTGTGTGTGTGTGTGTGTGCGTGTGTGTGTGCGTGTGTGTGTGTGTGTGTGTGCGTTGATATACGTAAAACATTCAAGTTTATATCTGTAGTACAAACTCACACGTGTACAATCACCCACGGCACGGACATATAAGGCACAAGCATTTTATACATATAAATACATACATGCATATACATATAAATACATACATGCATATACATATAAATACATACATGCATATACATATAAATACATACATGCATATACATATAAATACATACATGCATATACATATAAATACATACATGCATATACATATAAATACATACATGCATATACATATAAATACATACATGCATATACATATTCATATTATTTGGATTTATTAGACTACTATTCTCAACCTGAGTAGTTTTTACAACGTTTTGGTCGATGTAACTTCCGACCTTCTTCAAGTGTAATTTGTCCAACTTGGGAATGTTTCTGTCGAAATCGGGAATTTGGACAAGAACTCGTGGCGCAGTGGTTAGAGTACTTGGAAAAATCAATTGCAAAAAGTGATATTCACCTGAAGGTTAAAAGTTCAATTCTTAGTGTGGGCAATCGAAAAAAAATACAATTGTGGTGAATGACTTAGGAAATCTATCCTATCATAGCTGACGGAACAAGAGTATGCTACCTCCGTGAAGTGAATAAAGGGTTCTGTTCCGTCAAAATTCCCGACAGAAAAATTCCCGACAAGATACACCTGAAGAAGTGCTGAAGTTACATCGAGCGAAACGTTGTGAAAATCACACTCAAGATGAGAACAGAACAGTAGTCCGATGCATCCAAATAATACGAATAACCAATCTTCATCTCAAAAATTCAGAAAAGTGCATATCCATATATACACCGTTATGCAAATATCGTTGTTAAACCCAATGGGTTAGTGTTGTTAAATACCGGTGGCAAGTGGTGGTTTAGGATGACTGGAAACAATGACGTGATAAGCGGAAAGCACATACACAAAATAGTCACCCGAAATAGAGATAAGCGGAAACCACTATTCACAAAATAGTCACCCATCTGGTACTAGCCGGACCCAACGTTGCTTAACTTTGGTGATCTGACGAGAACCGGTACGTCAATGTGATTAGACACACACACTATATATATATATATATATATATATATATATATATATATATATATATATATATATATATATATATATATATATATATATATATATATATATATATATATATATATATATATATATATATATATATATATATATATATATATATATATATATACACACGCTCGTAATTTTTTCAATCGTGTACATACCTGTTATAATGAAAACGAATTGGAGAGATGAACGCCGTCCGATGGTAATTTTCTATCTCACATGAACAACATGATGTTCTTACGACATGCATGTTACAAACAAAAGCCCTAGAAATTGTAAAAAAACAAACTACTACTACTACTACTACTACTACCACTCTATTGCTGTTTCTATTACACTCACCTCCTACGCTCACCTTTTACCCTGTTCCTCCTACTCCTACTGCTGGTGCGCACACGTGGAACGGCTGGCAACGAAGCACTGTGTGGCGAACTACCTTTATGCTGAAGGCATTCTCTTTGCATAACTCGTTTGCACGCACGTCTAACATTCCAAACACCGTAAAAAAAAACTATTCTTAGATGATTATAATCGGCCAGAAGGTTGTTTACTCTCATTTCAAATGCAGCACATTTTGTAAGTAGTGAAATAATTGTATGCACACGTATTTATTTATTTTCAATAAAACTTTTGAGCGATTTGAAAAAAATTCAGTAGGACGACCCCCTGGAGTAAATGTGGTATTATAGTGATTGATGGTGCTAGTCAAGTGTAGGCTAAACATTTTCTAGTTACGGTGACAAAAGACATCCACTTTCACACACTTTAAAATGGCCTTGTGCTTTTTTCTTTTTTTTTTTTAAATATTAAAATGTTGTTTTTTTTTTAATATTTTGTCCAAATACATATTTCAAAGTGTAGTATCGTCTTGATTTTATTTGTTTTTTTTTAATTTTCTTTAGTTTTCAGTGGTTACTTTTCTCCTCGCCCCATCATCGAAACTGTAGATAAAATCACTGAAAACATTGGGGATAATTTAAATACGAATAAAATCACTAGAGTTAGATTTGCATTCCCGTTGTGGCGGTGTTTGATCAGGTGGGAATTCAGAAAATCTCTAAATTCCATCTGGTTACCCGACGGTGGATCACTCTTACTTTTAAATCCTTCACACCATTACGAAGTGGTGATCCTTCGTTGAAGACCCAACTTTGAGCTTCCCAGGTTTTGCTACAAATAGTAGAAAGCAGTGGGTAGTCGCAAACCGGATCAGAACAAGGCACTGCAGTGCAGGACTTCAGTAAACAAACACAGGTGGAGACAAATAGACTTCCTAATCTTTCAAAAGTGCAAGGAAACCCCTAGGACACAGACCACCTGATTCAATACTGTCCAGTCACCTGACTGGAAGGAGGCTATGCAACGGTCCATCTATCTGAAGACAATTTCTCAGACTGACTAAAAAATAGCGGTATAGAGGTCTAACCCAAATGATACTACTACTACAACTACTACTACTACTACTACTACAACTAGAGTGAATGTGGTATTACGGTGATTAGTCGAAGTGTATCATCAACTGTGGTAACTAATAAATTTTCAGTTTTTAAATTAAAATGTTGAAATAACTTGAAGCAATCACTAATTGAAAAATGTATGAATGTTTTTATTTTTAGCAAACAATTTTCTTTTAAGAAAAATGTAAATTTTATAGGAGTTGGTGTACTTTGTGTACCTAAGCCAGTCTCTCAAACGGTTCTGGAGGTGAAAGAAAGCATATAACGTCAACAACTCGCTGTGTAATAGGGTATTGAAGAGTTTTGAAAAGAAAAAAAAAAAGCATTTTTTCACTAGTGAGTGTTTCAAATTATTTGTAAATCTTAATTTGTCTAGAAACTGTGAGGTGTTTTAATTTATTAAACAATTTTAATTTATGACGAATTTTACTTTTCAAAAAATGAAAACAAAAATGTTCGTTAGAAATGGTTTAATTCAGTAAATGTCCCGATAATTAGATCTACTTCCCGGTTGAACACAACATGGTAGCTTTCAAATCGAATGTAAACAAGTTTGTGTTGAGCCATTTCCATAAATAATAAAATTCTGCCCATTTTACACCATTAATGATTACTACACTACCACATTACATTCATTAACCCTTATCCTCGAGTGGATTTCGGGCCTTGATAACTGGTGACTCCCAAGTAAAAAAAACTAGATCTTGACTTTACTTTCACCGGCCTCGTAACTCTCGCTTCCCTTATTTTGTCCTTTAGTCCTCACATTCCATAAGCAATGTTTCTGACAAAGGGGGAAGAATCGCTATTTTATGAAGCCGAATCTATCTATCTATCTATCTATCTATCTATCTATCTATCTAATACTTAATTTTGATTAGTTTAGGAATTATCTAAATATTCTTACGTCAAGTGGCTTCATGCCTTGTCTGGAGCGATTTCTATTAAAAACGCTTTTCGTTGTGTTACTGGGTTACTTTATTAATGTATTTGTTTCGATTTTCTGAAATCTTTCGCAAAAGTTTTATAAATTGCTCGATTGTCACCCCTTGAACTCTTCCAAAAATTAATACTAAAGAAATCTGAAGTGCTTATCTTTTTATGCATTTTAATGACACAAAATTACGATAATAGCTCGTAAATACATTTAAAATACATTATTATGATAACCCCACCATACAATCTTATTAAACACCCGTCTTCTAACGAGATACATAAACATGGCTCAGAAGAGAAAACAGATGACTAGAAACAGCTGTAATAATCAGCGAAACGTTTGCGTTTTCTAACACCACCGTAGATGGACCCTAATCAGCAATATCGCACGACGGAACGACTCTTCTCGGACTTGTCTTTGCTTCATGTTTCTGTGATGTTTTCTCTCCTGGCGAAATATAGGCATCAAACATACAGACAATTGAATTTCCAAGAAATTCTTACAATGGTTTAGCATCGGCGTGAAACATAAAATATGTTACATGTTAGTTTTAGGGGGTCAAACAAATTATTACTAAAATATGGTATGTAGCATATCAAATGAAAGGGAGTTTTATACAGATTGCAATTATAATGTTATCAAATACATTAAACATAGCATGATTAATTTGCGTTTTAATAACTTAAAGTCACCGTGACATTTATTGGGTGGGTTTCTACCACTATTTTGTATACTTTTCTTTATTTTTAAGTCATTGTCGAAACTTCAAAGATTTCAGGAGAAATCGCAGCAATTTTTCTTGTTCTCATGTAACGCTCAACGTGTTAGACACAAGGCTTGTTTATAATGTATGGGAAATCCAACTTCTAAAAAGGATCACTCTGGATAAAAACAAAAATAAAAATGTCTTAGTCATGAAGGATTGTTTTTTTAAACTGAATAAACATTTACAATACCAATAATTTATCGAGGTAGGTAGAAGAGTAATTTATCCTGATTTTGGTAATATTTTGGTAATATTTGTTATCTATTTGTTTCTTTTTCATATATCCGTACCTCCGGATTGTAAAACAAACCCAATAAAAAATACTGATTGACATGGAGTGTAGTATTTACCTACATACGAGGTTAATTTTAAAAGTATCGGGACAGGGTTAGCTACAACTTTTTATTTTTCCTTAAATTAAAGGAGACTTGTTCTAAAGGCGTGGAGCCTACGAATAATGCTGTACAGTGTAACTAGACGGATGTTTTTTTTTAAAGAAGAATTCTTTGAGAAGTGTATTGAATGGTTGGTCATGTTTCAAGAACAAATCGCCTCTTCTCTCTTTATATATAAGATCTGTCTCTATCTCACAATATGAACACTCTAATATGAACAGTTATTACATAACAGCCACAGAAAGATTAAAATATGCATTAGACTCGAAGAGAGAATTGGGACTTGTTTGATAAAGGTCACATTGTTCCTTTTGTTTGGAATTGTAATATTTTTTTTCTTTACAAGAATCCTGTTATTTTTCAGACACACGTCGTATTCGAGATTCGAGAGTCCTCTAACCCTCCGGAGCGGTGACGTGCTGTGTTATATTATTAGTGAGGTAGATTGCCGAAACAATCTTTCACTTGGTGATTCAAGCACCAAAATTGAAATTTGTCAGGTTTGCTTCTGCAGCCATCTTGAAAACTGGCAGCCATCTTGAAATTTCTGATGGCTAACATTCTGTTCTTAAAATGTATGTTCTGAACGTCATTTGTGCCAATTTTGCTACTTGTATCACTAAGTGAAAGATTCTTATGGAATATTCAGATAACCTGCCCTACTATATACAACGTGTCCTGGGCAAGAATAGACTGGCAGCACCCAGCCCTCTCAGGTTTCAGAGAACATACAGCACCTGCTATTACCAAAAGGTCACCCATTTTAGTACTGACAAGCTCAACGTCGCTTAACTTCAGTGATCTAAATGAATCGGTGTGTCAACGTAGTATTCGTAGCAGATACATATCGTACATAAACGGTCAAATGAGGACAGTTAATAGGCGAGAACATCAGCATTAAAAATCGTCTTGTTGGACTCGCACCTGTTTTATGACATCTCAACTGTTTTTTTTTTATCAATTCATACCAAAACATAATATCTAATGTAAGCGATCCATTAAAGTCGCTATTAAAAAAAATTCTTATCAGTTTGTTCAAGCTGGGGATGGGGCATCCTACCGAATGCCAAACATTCACCCGCTAATTCAGATATTTCAACCGAGAATTTTTAAAAAAGATTCTGACGTCCCTTTAAGTGCAATTGTTTGAATCTCTCTTGCACTTGGTTCACCAGGTATATTTGCCAGGTTGTTTTAGAAATTCTTTTGCATGAGTCCAGTTGCTCCTATAATAACTGGAATTATGAAGATCTTCCTAAGAAAATCCAGTTTCTTTTCATGGCATACAATTATATATATATATATATATGTGTGTGTGTGTGTGTGTGTGTGTGTGTGTGTGTGTGTGTGATCCTGGTCCCAGTAAAACAACGAAATAGAAAATTGAAAACCCAAATGAAACTAGACATGTTTTCATGTAAAGTGGAGACACTTTTATCTCAATGTTGTTTTATTTAAATGTTGCTTTATGATTGCATGATTTTTTTTTGCAGTATTGTAACACACTGAATTGAAAACGATGGGAACTTATGATTTGCAAAATCATCAAAGAATCTGCTCTATATTGTTTGATCCGCATGCCTCGTCTAATTACGTAACTGAATATGAATTGCTGCAATATAGTTGATCTTTCTGTTGTTGAGTATCATTCATTCAAGATGATTTTGTTGGCATCCGTTTCCCCGATATATTTCTATCGGGAAATATCTCTACGGAGGGACCACATGAAGGTTGCCAACGTCCCTAATTTAAAGTGTTTCTGAGGAACGAACTGGGTTCGAACTTAGCACACCGAGGTTGTCAGCCCGCATCGTTAATCTCTGGGCCACCGTCACCTCCCTGACGTCTCTGTTGCATAATAGCGATCATGCATGTTAGTATCTACCTGGCGTTTAGGACCGATGCTATTGCGCCAGCAACATTGCTCTCACATGCTAGGTTTTGGACAGGAGGGGACTTATTCCTGACTTTTAGAGCTACGCAGGCAAACAAAAAAAAAAAAAGAAAAGAAAAAAAGGTACGTGGACGTATTTAAAACCACCACACTATTTTCACACGTTTCCATTTAAAAGAAAATTTCATGAATATTTTTACGTTTTTTTTAAGAGCTCTGCGGGCCAGGTTAAAGATTTTGGCGGGCCGGATCCGGCACGCGGACGGTAGTTTGGAGGCTTCTACCCTAAGTAATAATTCTAGTTATTTTCGGATCTAAACGCCTATGTTTATACATAATGTTTGTCACATTCATATTAGAGACGTGTACAGAAAGTATGATCATTGGTGAAATTCGATTTGACAATTCTGGATGTTGAAGGTTCACTCTTAAGTACAGACGACACTAAGAATATAATTTTGAATTACCTATGACGTCTACCCGATCATGGCTGATGGAACGTGAGTTATTTATCCCTGTGGATTGAATAAACGTTAAGTTCGAAATCCACACATATTCTTGAGTACAGTACAAATATTCTGTCTTGTTTGACAAGACGCAGCGTAAGAAGGTTGGTGGTGACATCGGCCGAAACGTGGTAATAGCATTCAAGAAAAGTAGTCCCAATAATACAACATATCAATCCCATAAAAAATTCCGAAACAAAGTGTTCGAATATAAAACCCCCCAAAAAACTCTTGTATCGTTTTTTTAAAATTAAAATTCACTCTCAAAACGTACCTAAGATAGTGAGATTATGCTTGATGCGTCAAATCCATTTAAATGCACTCTATAACATTCTGTGTAGAAATCAGTTGTTAGGTCTTTGTAACAAATAAACAGACAAGGCACGAAGAGTTTAATTTGGGTGATGTTATCAAGGACCTTGAGAGGTCATTGCACAAGTTGGTAACACGCTCAGAGAATTAATTGACCTTAATATATAGTCAGTCGTGTAAAATAAGTACAATTAAAATGAAATAAGCAAGAGAGTACGACACGTCTGAATTTTTGCGATTGGGACTGATTATTTGTATTGTCTTGATCCTTCGGACTATTGTTTTAATCTTGAGTGTTATTTTCACAACATTTCGGTTGATGTAACCTCCGACCTTTTTCAGGTGTATCTTTCTGTCAAACTCGAGAATCTGCACATAATTTCAACGGAACCCTTTCTTTAATTCATGTTCTCGTTTTGTCAGGTTATGTCAAGATAGAAATCCTAAGTGATTAGCAATTGCATTTTAAATGTCGCCTACACCGAGGATTGAACCTTTAACCTCCAGAAGACTGTAACTTTACGACTCAATTTTACCAAATACTTTATACACTACGCCACGGACAATTCTAGTATGAATCCTATATAAAGGGTTCCGTTCTAACGCCGAGTTCAACAAAGGACACATGAAGGAGGTCAGAAACTCAAGATAAGAAGAGTAGTCCGAAGAATCCAAATAATACACAAAGAGAGTGATAATATAGTTGTTTGTTTTACGGAACAGCACACTTTTTGAGATTATTCAATGCTGAATTCTATCATCAGTTTTTGTAGCTTCGCTTTATGGTTTAGATTTATAAATATTCCTAACGGGCGGAGGGCACCCTGTTTTGCCCGGTCGTAAAAACGCTTAAGTATGATATTTTAATTTGTCCAGATTTCGTATATATTATTATAGAGTCGTGATTTTTCCAAAGTTAAAAAAAAGTATTTGGGTGCCATCAGCTGAAATCGAAACCGAAAGCAAAACCATGGCATTCAAAGATCACGACGTTACCACTGTACCGCCGAGATACGCATATGAACTGATTGAAAATAAACTAAAATGAATGTACAAAATATAACGATTTTTTTTTCAATATTAATCCCTTTTTTACCCTTAAAAACTATTTTAACCGGCTAAAGGCCCATAAAAGAACGGTCCATAAAATCCAATAATTTGAGGCCTCTAGCGCCGCTCTGCGACTTTTAGTTTCGGGAATGATAGAGTTTGAAAATATGGAGACAAATAGACGGACAGAGTATAGCCTTTTATATATTAGATTTTAAAATTCTTGCAGAAATTAAATAGAGAATCTAACAACGGCCACTGTATATTGTGGTGACAAACATGGTAACCCAAACTGTTTCTCCCCGACGTTTTCTTTCACCTGATTCGGCATGTTGATCCATGAACGCTGGTTCAACTATTTGCACTTCAGCGAAAACATGATAGCCAGCCGTTTAGTGCCAGATGTGCAGCAGCGATACCGTCAAGCTCAATACAAACATGGCCGACATAAGTTGGTGTGTAATGTCTAAATCGCCGTATGTCAGATCAAGCAGATCGACACTTAAGTCTACCTAAACCATGAACTTACTATCGAGCGCAATAGTCGCAAATTTGTGCACAGAAGGACCATTTAAGTCGGTTACTCATCCATCACAGAGATAGCTAACAGAAAACTCGTTTAACATAAACGCAGCAGTGACTTAATGCACTACTGTTACCGATCAGCAAGAAGGCGACGGTGGTTCAGTTGTTAAGTATAAAGTGGTAGTCTAGTAATCGTTAATTGTTTAAATTGGGAGGAATTTATTTATGAGGACGGTTCACCAAAAACTATTTTACATTGGATTTGAAGACTACCATGTTGTATCTAACCGGTAAGCGGGCCAGCGTAACAGTGTTTCACAGGCGGGGATTTCTGGGGAAGAATTTTTATTCATTGAATGTGCATTTATAATTAGGCACAGATAGAGAGTAGGGAAATTGATGATAGTTGTAACTAGTCGAGTGTTGTTTTGTGGAAGTTTGGCAAGCGGGAACCATAGATTGAAGTTCAATCGAGCACTTAACATGAAAATAGAGATAGAGCAGAGACAGCTCGCAACGTCTCTTTCGTGGAAAAGAGGTTGCAGGAAAGAGAAAAAGTCACTACATTTCGAAGCCGTTTTCTTGGTTGTAATATGATTTTAGACGGAATTGAATGGTGCTATTGTGAGTTTGTTTGCTGAGGTCTATGTTGATCAGACATTGGTCAGCGATAACAGACACAGTTCATATTTTGATTCATTATTTGACGGTAAAATTGTGTGTAGTAAATTGCTTTCATAAATCCTTTTTTTGGTCCCCCAACAAAAGGAGGGTGGACCTGTAAATCCACTATCGTCCTTTCGTCCATTCGTCCGTTCGTCTGTTCGTCTGTCTGCACGTGTCTCAATTACTACACCTTAGAATTTTTTGAAATTTTGCACAAACATTAAACATAATATGAGTAAAAAAGCAGCAGAACAGATTTTCCGGGAAAACTCTGGTTGCCCTCTATGTGTGCCTTTCGGATTAAAATGGCTAAAATTGACACTTTTGTGCTGCTTAAAAAAAATTGATGCCTTGGATTTTTATAAAACTTTCTGAAAAGTTGTAACTAACTGATTTCTTTCTAATTTTGTTTGTCAATACTTTGTGATAACACTTGGGTGTGTCGCAGAGGCCCTTTTAGGGCTAATAAAACCCCTCCATTTTAGGGACTATTTTAAAATATTTGTCCAAAATTTTCTGTATATGTCTATTTAGCAGTTTTGCATGATGCTGAACTCAAATTCAAATATGTTAAGGCCTTGGTGACTTTTGGGGCTAAATGGGAGGGCGGGCAAATGATGGACTTAGTCATTTCTTTGTTTGCATGGTGCAGAACTCAAATTTACATATGTTAGAACCGTTTTTTCATTTTCATCAGGATTTGACATCCTCTGGATAGAAAAACCTTAATCTTCTTCTATGTGAAAATAGTAACTCTCCCTCATTGAACTGTTTCGAAAGCATTAGCAGAACAAGGTGTATATACTTATACAAGTGTGTCTAGGCGTGGCTACATACTGATTACTCTGAAAGGATTACATTCTGCCAGTGGTTCCTAGGGTGCATTTTCTTTATTAATGAATAAATATTTACACATGATGGAATACTAAACTTTCACAACCAGCATTTATGGGCAGAGTTGTTCATATACGTAGACAGTAGCGGTTCTTACTAAAAAATCTGTGTCCGTTATACGTTATTGTGTAAGTGTGTGGCGATTTTTGATGATATCTGTTCGTCTCTGATGAGTTTTATGACGGTATAAACGCTATATTTTCCATCGTGATTGTGAAGCACGTATAAGACAATAAGCACTTGTATCCTCTCGACGTGAATGCCCCAAACAAACCTGACAAGCAGCTAAATCCCACCCCTACACAATAGAGATCCCTACATGTAAAAAAAGCCTTCTACTCATATAGTTTCTTCCTCAGAACTGCTAGACTTTGGAACTCTCTTCCGGGATTCTGCTTTCCCAACTGTACTGACATGCAGAAGTTCAAGTGTATTTTATGTAACTGCGAGTGTTTTTATATTGGTTTTGTATCGGAATGCCGCCAATAAATATCAAACATCGATAATCGAAAAAAATTCGATTAAAGAAGAAACAGTCCGATTTTGACCTAAGTTAACACTCTGATAGAGCCTAACATCACAAATGAATTTAAGATGTTTTATCACTACAGGAGCAGAAGGGCCTAGCGTATAAACACAACAGTAGGTTCTTCAATATAAAAAAGGCGCGTTTGAAATGAACGTTTCTGTTTGGAGCACAATTGAACCATGACACTTATCTTCTACGTTTTAAACTTAATTCAAGCTCTTATATAAAACTAACTTTATAAGAACAAGCGTGTGGTTCTCTACAGTGCAATGTAGACTACAATGTATTTTAGACTAAGTCACAGTGGTGAGGTATGTGAAACTTTCTCCTGGTGCAACGGGTGGGTCCCTAACTAGAGCAGGCAATCAATTGATTTGATTGAAAAATGGACAATTGTACCGATTTTGATGACAGTAAAAGTATTGGAAGTTGATCCTAATTCAATCAAAAGCAATGTCGGATCTCTCTGCTAGTATGTAGATGTACATGAGAATGAGTTTATGTGAGGAGACTTCTCAACCTATAGATTCAACGAATTGTTGATCTACAGACTGGAAATTTGGTATAAAGCGTATTCAAACATGTAGGAAACTTTTTAATCGATTTTCATCCAGAAAAAATGGCTGCTAAGGGGTCAAAATGGAAAAATTGGTACCTGAGGGCACTCGGATTTTTATCTGTTAACTGTTTCACGCATGGGCATGACAGATTTCCTATGTAAAGAATAAGTGGGTTTGAAAACACTTTTTAAAGTTCATGTCAAGCTGGTCTAATAACTATTGTCTTGACTTTTTAAATTTTGGTTTCGATCTCAGCTCGAGTATATTTTTTTTAATTACAAGAAGTGAACTGTTTAGAAAAAAAATAATACTCCCATGTACATATTTCAGTTTCTGTTTGAATATAATATTTATACGTATTTTATACGACCGGACAACGCCGGGCAGCCGGCTAGTATATATACTTTTGCCATTTGTTTTTTATATGCTCTGTAATTACATTGAGTTTCATAAATGAAGTATTAGTATATATAAAAGTGAAATATAATTGAAACAAAATCAATATATATATATATATATATATATATATATATATATATATATATATATATATATAATATGATATGACTACTTCATTTACTCACATAAAATTAATATACGAAAGTATAAATTTATGCGTAAACTTTAAGTATTTACTTCAAAAGTTAGCCTGAAGAATCCTAGAGTGGATGAAACGTGGAATATTCAGTGTAGCTCAATCGCCATATATATATATATATATATATATATATATATATATATATATATATATATATATATATATATATATATATATATATATATATATATATATATCAGCGTGCTGGTAAAATATTGTGCACATACTTTTATGTAGAAACTATGTGCATTTGTTTTCGTATTAAGTTTAATTACAGCAAAGTCGTGTGAGACCGCTAGTTGTCCCTTATCGAACGAACGTGTAAAAGAGCTCGATGAATAATGAATTGAAATGTACAGGAAACATCACATTGATGTGGCGTGAAATGAAAGCATGGAAGACAGATGAGAACTTTGACGGACGGTAGAAAAAAAAAAGAGGTGAACAAAACAAAACAAAACGAGCTCCTACTAATAAGTCTTAAACGAACCTGTGTATATTTGAACGAGAAAATACATCAAATCACCCACCCCCATCACTGGACTGCCGTTGCAAAAATAGCAGCAGCAATAGCAGCTCGTCGCCGTCATCGTGGTAATGGCGGGTAATGTGAAAGTATGTTACCCGATTCTTTTTGCCTTCTCTCTCTCCCTCTCTCTATTTTATACTTACATTTGTTTTTTCGTATGTTCTCTTAAGTTCTTGCCCTCTTTGTAACTACTACTAATACTACTACTACTACTACTGCTGCTGCTGCTGCTACCACGGCCAAATATCGCGCGGAAACGAAATCGTTCTCGAAATAATTATCAATGCAGGTATTATTAAACTCCAGTTAAAGTTCAGTTTAAATAAAAGCTTTCTGATAACTTTTTGATGTGTGCAAGAAGATTCCATTCATTACTGGGTCAGTCACGCTGAAGTTTCAATTGACATTAACGTTGGTGTGCCACGCTGAAGTTTGAAATAGAATTTACATTAGTTTATTACGCTTAAGTCTGAAATAGCATTATTGTTGGTCTGCCACGCTGAAGTTTGAAATAACATGTGCGTTAGTTTGCCACGCTAAAGTTGGAAATGGAATTTACATTAGTCTGTCACACTGATGCTTCAAATAGTATTTACGTTAATCTGTCAGACTAAAGTTTGAAATAGAATTTATATTGGTCTGTCGCGCTTGTTTAAAAACAGCAGTCAAATAAAGTATCATTAATCTAGGTAGTGTAGTTTCAGACTATATTTTGCTAGAAATATAATAAATATCTACTGACCTCAATTGAGAAAAGAAAAATAGGAGACAATTGAATCAAGGGGGGGCATCACACTAAGTGTATCACCGATGAAAACAAAATATTATGAAAAAACATCTCGAGTGCTGAAACCAATCCACTTAGTCAGGTGACACCGATTGACCACAGATAACTCGAAGTAGAATAACGTTGCCAAAATACAGCAAAAACTATTTAAATAAGATTACGAGACTTCAAGGAAACGGAAGCTGTAAGAGTAGATATTCAAGAAAAATCCCATGAGATTATAATCCTGTTTTTCTCCCCGATAAACCAAACTAAAGAGGCACTCACCCTTGCCGAGTTAAATCGGCATCCTCTAAAGAAGTAAGTTTCATGAGAACATCAAACTCACAAGCGTCCCCAATCGCTTGTATATTACCATCACGGTAGATGACAAATCTTTTTGCAGTTCTTGTAGAGAGGTGTTTATGTTCTCCTACATGGTGTGTTCAGTATTCCCAAATGGTGCCCCATCTGATACTAGCTAGGCTCAAAGCCACTCAACTTCGGTGATCTAAGGGGGACCGTTTTGCAAACATGATCATACTTTATCTCCCCGTTATACGCGCAATGACACCAGCATCGATTGGCACCACAGAAAATGGCCGTGTAGAGCCGAGCAGAATGAAAAGATAAAAGAGTGATGGTGGTCACCATAAATACACCTAATGGAAGAGCACAGGGAGTACTGGGATCCTATTGAGATATTGCACTTTAATTCTAACGTAGGAATCGACTCTAAAAGAAAGGTGATGGTGACAATTTGAGCAAAGAATGTACCCTATTCATTTACGAGCTAAACGTATCTGGTGGAAAAAAAATCAGAAATTTCATACACGAACCTGTATAAAAATTAGTTCTACACTATAAACAGAAGGCCCAAAGAACCATGTTATGTGTGGTCGCTAAACTGCTGTTGTATATTATTTAATGGCTTTCAACACAACCTCAGAACACACACATTAAGGCTTAGCTCACTTTGCTTAATCGTCACGTTTCTTATTACTTAAACAAAATTTCCTGAACCATCTTGTGATCAACTTCAATTTTGTACAGCAATACATTTGTCCTATTTTAGCCTTGTTCACACTGCGTTAAGCCATAATCCGAATTTGTAAAAGACAAGTTAGTTACTTAGACTACGTTGCACGTTTATCTGTGCTGCTTCCAAACCAAACCCAGAGTAAAACAATGCACATCGACTACAACGATATTAACAACCAAAGCGAACACCTTATACGAGGTACCTTAAATAAGTTTACACACATTTTTTGTACAGGCGTTTGAAATTGTCATAGAGTCTTGAAAATTCACTATGCTATTGCTATACATCTCATAAGATGACATAAATTTTGATGATTTCAGGTTCAAATGAACAGCTGCAACAAGAACTAGAATACACTTTACTAAAACCTATTATTATATACTGCACTGTACGTTTTTCAGTTACTAATTTTTAATTCTGTATACCGAGTTTCTACTGTATGTTGGTAAAACTGCAGTTCAGCTGCCTAAAGAAAATACAATTAATAATTTTGTACACACGATAAAAATGGTTATTTGCTTATAAAAAAGATGTACAAATAATGAACATTTTGAAGTTAAAATGAATTTCGCATACCGCATAAAATCTGAAGTAAAACACTTTTTGAAAGAGTAAATATGTTTGTATAATCGACGAATTTACAATATGGAACCATAATATGCCGCCATCTTTAAAAAAAACTAACGTTAACTCATTTAAAAAGTGTTTTTCTTCAGATATCATACTTATTACAAAATGGATGTTAATTCCTGAGAGTTCATATCATCATATAAAACAACAAACAAAACAAAAATAAAAAATAAAATAAAACTATTTTTATAGCCTTTACAGAATCTTTCGTGACATTTTAATCAGGCCGCTAAATACGGTTTTACCAATATTAAGTATATAAAAATACTGCGTGAGTCATCAATTACAGAGTAGTAAAAATGAAACATCAAAATGATTTTGCTAACATACTTTCAGGATATCTATGGTTATTACGAGAAACGTTCCAAAAATAATGCCTCCTATTTTCTTTTATTCCGACCAGTGGATCAGATAGGGTTTGCAAATTCCACTTCTATAATCACTGTACTTATGCATTCATGACCTGAAATTATTACCTCTCTGTTGCAGATATTGATGGTGGGAGACTCTAAAGATACAAACCTTGTCAGATACGTGCGTCAGAAGCAGAGATGTGTCGTTGAATTCATGATAAGAATAATAATGAATATGATTAGAATAATGATTCCTGATTGGAATAACGATGACTATGTAGAAAAATAAATTCTAGAGCACAAAAGGTCGCTCGTTTTAATAGTACCACTTCCGCTTTCTTAGCACTTTAATATTTTCAGTTAAAAAATAGGAGGCTTTATTTTTTGAACAACCCTGCTATTTGAATTGAAAATTCTTTGACCGCCTGGTTAATTCTGTCTCTATATGCAACACGAATTATTATAATGGATAAGTGTACCTGCGCAGATACGAACTGTTTTGTTTTTCTTGTTTACTAATTGTGTATAGTACGCCAAGAAAAAATGCGTTTATATTAAGACTTCGTGGTATATTCATCTTCACTCGACGATGAGAGTTATCGATACAACCAACAGAAATAGAAAAAGAAAACCCTTAATTAGGATTGGCACTGTGCCATTTTTCACTACTCCGTGCAAAAACGCCAATATCTATAATTGGACTAAATAATAGACGGAACGAAAAATAAGTAATCCTTCAGGCATAAAATAGAATATATTGAAAGATTATATAAAAATATACAGATGTGTTTTTCTGGTGAACATGATAATTTACACACACCAACACACACACACACACACACACACACACACACACACACACACACACACACACACACACAAAGACATACACATTAACACACATATATATTTCCTTATTTCATATAAAATGTATGTTTTAAAGCACATATATCTTACAATATCGCCCAAATTGATTCAAATATAACAAGCTCAATGAAAAAGAATTAATAAAAAATTATGATTGTGTTACTGATTCTTTTCTTTGGTTATTGGAATGCAACCAATTCAGTATATATATATATATATATATATATATATATATATATATATATATATATATATATATGTATATATATATATATATATATATATAACTACTTCATTTACTTACATAACTTCAACAGTGGTCAATACGTAGGAAGAGCTAGTTAGTAAGTTATAAAATATATATGGCGATTACGCTACACTGAATATTCCGCGTTACATCCCCTCTAGCATAAGCCTGAAGAATCTTAGAGTGGATGAAACGCGGAATATTCAGTGTAGCTTAATCGCCATATATATTTTATAACTTATGAACCTGTGTGCACGTAGGTAACTTTTTGAACCAGCCTTAGTCCGCCATGAAAGTACACGTATGTGACATAAAAATTTTCCCCTCTTGTAAAGGTGATCGCATGATAATATTGTGAATCCTCGAATGTAGTGACAGGCCACTTTAAGATTTGCAGATTAGACCACAAATATGACAACTTAATATCGCCAGATATGCTGTAAAAGCCTCCTCATAAGACTGTCGTTCTTTTCTCTCTCCCTTTCGTTCTTTCTCTCTCTCTCTCTCTCTCTCTCTCTCTCTCTCTCTCTCTCTCTCTATATATATATATATATATATATATATATATATACTGAGTTGGTTGCATTCCAATGACAAAGAAAAGAATTAGTCAACAATAATATTTTTTTAATTCTTTTTCATTGAGCTTATAAATAAATAATTCTTTTTTTATTGAGCTTGTATATATATATATATATATATATATATATATATATATATATATATATATATATATAAAGAGATAGAGAAAAAAAGAGAGAAATATAGGTAGACATGCATAATAAGTTATGCAAATATATTTATGTCAATTAAGCGACTTTTGTTCGAGTGTACTAACAACTCAATATCATAAACATTAAAGTCACTACTCAGATGAATGTTCGCAAAAGAATCAACAGACAGAATCTCGCCAAATTTATCAGAGATTTATCCAATAACATTAACCCCATCGGTGAGCTGCATGTTGAGAACAAAGATGAAAGCGTTGTTGTGAGAATCTCTATCTGTGCTTAAAGTTTCAAGACTTTTTTCTGTGCCTAATATTTTACAGACTTTTTTCGTAGGGTACTTTTATTGATAGTAAACGCATGAAACTCTAGCCCCCTTCGAGGTAATCTCCTCCGGTTTCAATGCATTTTTTGTACCGATCCAACAACTTCTAGAAGACCTCATTGAAGTCCTCTTGTATGAGCATGTCAATGACTCTCGTCGCAGCTTCTTTCATCTCCTCAATTGTCTCATAACGACAGCCTCTAAGGTTTTCCTTGAGCTTTAGAAATAACCAAAAGTCGCAGGAAGTAAGGTCTGTGTTATAGGGAGAGTGAGAAACTGTCTTGATGCCTATGGCAACATCTTTCTTTCAGATCTTTTTTGAGTACTCTTGGGACAAACTTCGCGCAAATCTTCCGCATCTTCAGTTCCTCGCGAATAATTGTGTGTACAGTTCCACTCTGACATCAAACTTCCACACCTTTCATCATCCCTCGCAGACCTTCTTTGTCTGTTTCATGCCACTCGAAAACTGATGCAAGATGGCCCAAAAGCAGTCTGAAGATATTCATACTTTTCTGTGGAATGTTTTCCAAATTTAAAACAGAATTTTATTGCATAGCGTTATTCTAATGTGTTCTTGCGTCCAAATTGCATTTTTTAATTCACCAGTTGTGACAATCAGGCTTTAATGAGATGTACTACAATTCTTGCTATAGCTGTTCATTTGAACCTGAAATCACAAAAACTGATCACTCATCTCATAAGATGTATAGCAGTAATATACTGAATTTACAAGAGTCTACGACAATTGTGAACCCCTGCACAAAAAATGTCTGGAAACTTATTGAAGGCACCTCGTAAATCAGGAAGTTAATAGGAAGTGTCCTCACCACATAGAAAATCGTCCCTTATGTAGACGCAAATTCTATGACTATACAAATTTTGTGGGTCGGGTTTTGAGTTAACGTTTAAGTAATGTGGGATAATGAAATCATCTATAGAAACAGATTATTAATAAATAATACTCATCTCAATAATGAATAGCCAATGCTAGTTTCGCACAGAAACAGCAGGTCAGGTTTTGTCATTTGTAAATAGATTTCAACCCCTGAAATGTTTACACCTCTAATGTTAGAAAAGATAACTTGATAGTAGGGATCTACGTTAGAAGTTAGTGTTCTAGGCTAATCATGTTGGGATTGAAAGATTTACGGAAGAGGTTAACAGAAGAGTTCAGAGCAAAACGCAGAGAGAATCAGTAAAAAAAAATAGTATGTTTATAAAATTATTGAAGAATGAATCATCGTTGCTGTTCCAACTAATATGATATTGAGAGGTCCTCACCAGAAACTACATGGTTTAGATTCGATTTACCAAATGACAATCCAGCAGCCCCAGTATTTTTCTCATGCTGTTAGACAAGCTCATTGAGAGTTACTTCGGGTCCTTGTTCTATCAGGCGAATATCGTCATCCCATTAACCTCTTAGCTTTATTAATAACGTGGCAAGATAGAGGCAACATAGATAGAAAGAAAGAAATACACAAATCATCTAAAATTCTGCACACACTAACATGGCAACATAGAGGCAACATAGAAAGAAAGAAACACACTAAAGTGCCATCCCAGGGAACAGAAAAATTCCTTTCTCGCTTATCAGAAATATCGCTCACGAAAATACAGACTTAGGGGCAAAATAAGGGAAGCAAATATTATAAAGTGAAATTACATATAAAGTACATTCTTAACTCTCTGTAAAGCTAAGAAATACACAGTCATTTTCTAACACCAGTATAGGATTAAAGTGTAGTATATGTATCTTTTTTAGAGGAAGACACTTTTTTTTCTCGATTTGGAAGATTTTCATATTTTTAACCATTCAGAGGAACTTTTTTCGGGGAGATTGATTTTCTCCACATTAAAAACTGGCACGATGTCAACCTTTGCACTCACTAGAATGCAAGTGGAAACAATAGGACGCTTCATATTGAAAACAAACCGTTTAATAATTTTAACAATCTGCGTACATGTTCACCAACACAAAATCCTTAGGTTTGTTTGTTTGAAGCTATCATCATCATCATCATCATCATCATCATCTTCATCATCATCATCATCATCATCATCATCATCATCATCATCATCATGAAGAAGAAGAGGAAGAGGAGGAGGAAGAAGAAGAAGAAGAAGAAGAAGAAGAAGAAGGTCTTTTATTATTTTCTATCGATGCACGACGGTTGTTGTAGTTAATTCATATATAACATGCTGTCGGCCACCAAAACCAATTTACAATTCCACTAATAATCCGGTTTTTATGGTTGGAGTTTAGTTCTGTGCAGTTCTAGGAAGTCCACCTTCCTAGGCCCTGCCTTCTCTTTTTGAGAAGAGATTAGTTTGTGTGCGTGTGTTTTTTTAATTCCATTTCAGCCACAAACAAGGGACAGTGCCACTTTGATGTAAGGGGCTACTATCAGGGGCATATGTTACAGGGATGCTATAAAGGGAATCCAGCAGCAAGCTGTCTTTTTACATTACACTTGAACTTCTGCATGTCAGTGCAGTTGAGGAAGCAGGCACCCGGAAGGAAATTCCAGTCTAGCAGTCCTGAGAAATAAACTATAAGAGTAGAAGGCTTTTTTTCTTTTACATCTAGCGATCTCTGCTGTGTAGGGGTGGGATTTTGCTGCTTGTCGGGTTTGTCGGGGGTATTTACGTCGAGGGGGTACAAGAGCTTGTAGTTCGTCGGAGCATCCACCATTAAAATATTTGTAGAACAGGCAGGGGGATGCAACATTCGTCGATGGGACAGAGGCCGAAGCTTAAATGACAGTTTAGGAATTATCAGGTTGGCGACTCTCTTTTGAACCGTGTCCAGGAGCGAGAGACAAGTAGCAGATGCACCAGCCCAAATGTGACAGCAGTTCTCCATACATAGGCGAATGGTGGCCCTGTAGAGGTACAGGATACTTTCAGGCATAAGTAACTTTCTAGCATGGTAGAGAGAGCCCACCTTCCTCGCGGCGGCCCTCTCAATGCTCTCAATGTATCTGTTCCAACTCATGTTCGCAATGAACGTTAAACCAAGGAGTTTGAAAGAAGTGCTTTCAGGTAATGTATCTTTAGTCATAGTTATTGGTGGTTGAAAAGGTTTCTTGTAAGTATTGAAGGAAACAAGCTTAATCTTGGCAGCATTGAATGTAACCATCCACTTTTGTCCGCCATTCCACTACGGATTGGAGTTTATAACAAATCGATCGAGCCGCCCGCACCGGGGAATGCTGACGACACTGCCCAGGCATTTTGCAGGTCAAAGTGTCCCTCTTAGGTGCCGTTGACTTCTTAATCCAAAATTCTGACTCTTGTATCTAAATTCTTGCAGTGGAAGAGATCCAAAACAAGTATGTTCGAATTGATTAGATTAATTTGAATCTTAGTCCAATTTAATCGTCCGCTCAACGGCCAACATTAGAAAACGAACGTTTACTAATCTGACTCCGCCTCTTATGGCCGCATTTCAAAATAAGGTGAAACTCTGAAGAGATATGGGCATTTCTGAATATAACCCTGACAGCTGAAAGGCGCAGGTGTTCGCATGCGTAAAACCGACCGTTTATTACATCTTATCTGAGGGTGTGTCATAAATACTGGACCAGAAAATTCAATTACGAACGCAAGATGTAATGCAATCTGACGAATGTTGCTCGAAACATACTTGCGCGTAAATATAATGAAGCTTTACATCCCGCATAAATCTCGGTCTCAATGGATAAAAGTACCCAACAGCATTAATTCATCTAAACCGAAACACACTTAATAGAGTGCAATTCGACATTACGTTTAATTAATTCAGAACTATGGTCTAAAAGGTTCACGTTGAGGGTCTTGATCTTTAAAAGCAGAAACATCACAACTGATATGATGAGAATGATTACCAAAATAAACAACTCTATGGAAGAGGAAAAAACAAATTATACCAACGATATATCGACAAAAAATAGTCCGAATCTATACAGAAGCTTTCAGGAATACTAAACCGGCATTGCGACGCAATACAGGTAAGCTGAAGAACCGTAAACGTAACGTAACAAGAGAGATGAACTCACTACACGAGTTTGTAGTGTACCTATTTACAATGCCTCCCCACGGGACAGAGTTAGACACGAGGGTCGTTTTTTAACGTGGAGAAAAAGTACAAAAATAAAGTTGTCTCAGTCGTGAAGGATTTCTCCTCCACCGAAAGAGAACAAGAAATGAAAGTGCAGCATCTGAAGAACAGATACTACACTTTGATCTTGATAGTGTAATTCAAATACTTCGCTAAGCTATCCAAAGTATTTTTTATCGTCACGCCATCACTAGATGGGTTGCCTACCACGGTTTAAGAGAGGCTCACCTACCCTCAAGAGAAGGATAGAGCGCATCAGTTTCCTAACCTGATATTTTATCTTGCGGTACATACAGCGCTCGCATTCCCAAATGGTCACCCATCTGGTACTAGTCAGGCTCGACGTTGCTTAACTTCGATGATCTGGCGAGAACCGGTGTGTCAACGTGATTGTGCCGTATATATTACTTGATATACGTACATACAACTTGATCACCGTCGCCCCCTCATTATCAAACTATAGACTAAGTACTTCCTTGATTCTTTTCACAAACCTTACCTGAACAATGAAAATGTGATAAAAATATCAAATATGATGGATCTTTCTAATATATAGACCCACACAATAATTAAGGGAGATAAATACCGGAAGGGAATCTGGATTTAATGGCTTCCACTGATCTTTTCCGCTAGAGTGGAGTGACGGGAAAGTCCAATATTCAATATCTGATATTTGGATTCGTGTCCGTGTTCCCATGACTAAATAGACACGATTCTGATCTCAATATACAATACAAAAAGAGTTCAATCTATTTGTCCTAATTATTGAGAAATATGTCTTTCTAACGTAACGGGCATGATTTTCTTTTTTTAAGAATTTGCTTGATCGGCTCAGTTTCTCGTTAGCAGTTTTAGATCCATTCGTTCCACGATTATCGTGATCTTTTCTGCGAAGTAACTCCAAGAATGCGTCAAACTTTATCTTCATTTTCTTTAGACACTGGAAATAGAACGAGATGTTGGACA
>NC_136488.1:20745615-20750615 GCF_053919585.1 Euprymna scolopes
AATCCGAAAATATCTGAAATGTAGTTGTAATTGTGTTTTATGATATTTACGCCATTTTGTCATTATTCTTATATGCTCAGTAGTTATATTTGAGAATTTGACATAAATAAAAGAATTGGTATAAATAACGGGTGAAATATAATTGAATAAGCACATTTTTCATATAAACACACACACACAAACACACACACATATATATGTATATATAATATATATACACATACATAAAGAGAGAGATTGAGGGAGAGAGAGAGAGAGAGAGAGAGAGAGAGAGAGAGAGAGAGGGAGATCATATTTTATGCGACATCCGATATATCTCTGAACGGTTGCGAACCCTCTTCTCTGTTTTCGGTAAAGAAGAGGATGAATAACAGAAGTCTGTGTGTGTGTGTGTGTGTGTGTGTGTGTGTGTGTGTGTGTGGAGAGAGAGAGAGAGAGAGAGAGAGAGAGAGAGAGAGAAGAGAGAGAGAGAGAGAGAGAGAGAACGAAAAATAAATAAATAAATAAACGACAAAAAAAAAAAATAGCAAATGCAAGCTGGCTAATATGTTGAAAATATTCTGTCCGCGCTTTCTTCATCCAACAATAACAAAAATGACAAAACATCAGTCACGTGCACCCGCAAAAATTTCACGGGTACTTGGGCACTGAAAACTTAACACAATTAAACTACTCTTAAAATATTTCTCTATGAAGCCATCCGAAAAAAAAAAAAAAAGGCAGACGTTTAGGAAATTAGCCCCCCCCCTCTAAATACCACAATCTACACCTTTTTCTTTCTTTTTTCATCTTAATCCCATCGATCAAAACTTAACTTTCAGATTAAAAAAAAAAATGAAAAATATATTTTTTATGACTTTTATCGTGGGGGATCAGTTTTCGATTATAACGTTCTACTAAATTGAACACGTACTTCGTGACCATCGCAGAGAAAAATAATGCGACTCTCTTACGCGACTAGTGTTTTAAATTCCAGCTAAAAATGGGGATTAGGAAGGACCCTCCTCCTCTCCTCTCTTTCTATCATCTATTTTATCTATTTCATCCGTGTGTCGCTTGAAAGAATCCCAACTATAAGAAAGGACCTTTTGCAAAATTTTACGGAAAATAATGTATTACAGCTATTTCGCGCCAGACAAGTTAATGCAAACCTGTACAAGTCGTCATCGAGTTGAAAAGAAAGGAAAAATATACCCCCCCCCCGTTTTTTTAGACGGGATTTAACACCGGTCTCGTAAGAGAGTCGCATTATTTTTCTCTGCGATGGTCACGAAGTACGTGTTCAATTTAGTAGAACGTTATAATCGAAAACTGATCTCCCACGATAAAAGTCATAAAAAATATTTTTTTTCAAAATAGTTTTTTAAAATCTTAAAGTTAAGTTTTTAATCGACGAGATTAACGCGAAAAAAAGTGTAACTTGTGGAATTTAGAGGGGGAGGGGCAATTTCCCCCTCCCCCCCCAAAAAAAAAAAATACAGGCTAAAAAGAATATCAATTTCTTCGTTTTTGTGGCACTTCAATTTCTCACACGTGTTATTTTGTTGGCGCGTACACGCACCAACGCTGGACTACTTATTGCAAGTTTTTTTTTTTTTTTTTTTTTTTTTTTTTTTTTTAATAAATGGAATATTTCTATAGAATTATCAAAAAGGAATTACACTTTTTTTTTAATAAGCAAATTTCGTTACAACTTATTAATAATGAGATTTGAATAGAACCTAATAAAGGCTGCGTCGCTGACGCTGCGTCGCTGCGATTCAATACAAAATTCTAAGATTTTTTTGTGTCGATTAACTTTTTGAATAAACATTTTTATTTTTCAAAATATCTAATTTCAATCATCGATTCGCTATTATATTAAAACACCATTGTTAAGTGGAGGCTGACTTTCTAGTATATCCTTAAATTTAGGATGTAGATTGTCGTTTCGATTTATTTTAACGTAGAAACGAGAGATTTCAACAAACGTTAGTGTTGGCAACGTACAAGATTTTAATAGAAATGTTGTTGGGAAATTAGTTCGAAATCATATATTTCACCGATATCAGTTAAAAATTGGAACTTTTGTCTGATTTACATATAAAATAAATCAGTAAAAATAAAAAAGATCAGTACAGAGAACGGTTAGTATGAGAACCAAGCGTTGGTACACACACACACACACACACACACACACACACACACACACACACAAGGAGGCAAGAAAAAGACAAATGTTCTACTTTTCGCACATGTTTTTCTTCTCTTTTAGGCGAAGGATAGTGACAGACATACACACATACACACACGCACACACACAACCATATATAATAATCTACGGGTATGAAACTTGACGCCTCTTTGTAGCTTAATTGCCGTAATTATATTTTCATAGCTTAATTACCAGCTTTACTCACTGTTAAAATAAATACGGGACATCTACGCATAATATATGTCTATATATAAAGGGCTATATATCAATTCGTTATATATGTATATATATATATATATATAACGAATCTCGCTAGGTTCAGCAACTCTGATGAGTCGTAAACGACGAAACACGTGTCAGTGGATAATTATATTTTAAAAACAATATATATATATATATGCGTGTGTGTGTGTGTATGTGTGTGTGGGTGTGTGTGTGTGTGTGTGTGTGTGTGTGTGAGGGAACGATTAAAACTGTAAGACTTTTTATAAAAAAACGTTGCTTAATCAGGAATCTGTAAATGGTTTCAGCATATAAATTTCTAAATGATGTCTTGTGTTATGATAACATATTATCCTACATTACTTACAACGACATAACTAAGTGTCGATCTTAAGGGTTTCTTCGGAGCCAATATGATAGCTGCATGTTCTCCAGACGCATGGTTAGCTTTTCAAGTTAAGGGAGATTTCAACTTAGCTAAAAGCATTGCTTTTGCTTGACGCAATAAGAATGATTGTGATCGCTAACCGACAATAAAAACAAACACAAAATAAATAACAACAATTATTTCTTTTACCTTTGTGACGGATGAGATAGTGTACTGAAAACTAATGTACAAACGTGCCGGTTTCGGGTCTCTTAAACATTCTCTATGTCTAGGCACACTGAGGATACGTGATACAGCGGTACAGAATTCTGCATGTGTGTGTGTGTGTGTGTGTGTGTGTGTGTGCGTGCGTGCACGCGCGCGTGTGTGTATATATATTTAATGAAAACAAAGGGATGTAGTGACGCAATGGTAAACTTCAAACTAATATAAATAACAGTATTAATATATAGAAAATTTTAAGCCCAACCGAATTAAAAAAAGCTCAATACGCAATAGAGAGTAGAGCTTATTTTAAGAGAAAGTTCAACTTACAGTTTTTAATTTTCTTATATATATATATATATATATATATATATATATATATATATATATATAAATTTATAAATATTATATATTATTTATAAATATACATATGTTTATATATATATTTATAAATATTATTAGTTATTTTTATACCTATAGGACACTAGTGTTTCATGCCTTTGCAATCATCACTACAGGAAGTAATAATTACTGTTCGAGAGATTCGAATCCAATTAAAAAGTCACCTTTGACTTAATTTGCTACACGGGCACATTCACTTTCAACTTGACCAAAACAGAAAACATTGTATGATTTAACTATAAAAACCAATCATAAACTTTCAACCCGCAGTATATATATATATATATATATATATATATATATATATATATATATATATATATATATGCATGTGTGTGTGTGTGTATATATATGTTTAGAACAAATAAATGACAAAATTCTACATTCGCAATTTCAAGATGTTGACAACTTACAGTTTATTCCTTTCAGTACGTTGATATGCACAATTCTTTACAGCACCTGTTTCGTAGCGCACAATCATTCACTTAATTATCATATCAATCAATGAATCTATTCTGCCTTTAACTTCTAGATTGCGTAATAAAATAAAAAAAAAATAAAAGGAAACTGCAACTGCACCCTTTCTCCCAGTTTTCGGATTTTGTAATCATACTCATATGCATTTGATTCTATTTTAAAGAACTGAAAGATGCTATTCTTTCTGAGGAGTTAGGAGCAGAATAGATTCTTTGATTGATATAATAATTAAATGAATGATTTTGCGCTACGAAACAGGTGCTGTCAAGAATTGTGCATGTCAACGGAATAAATTGTAAGTGCTCTGTAATTACATCGAGCTTCATAAATTAAAGAATTGGTATACATAAAAGGTGAAATATAATTGGAAAAAAACATATTTCACACACTCACACACACACACACACACACACACACACACACACACACACACACACACATATATATATACATATATATATATACATAATATATATATATATATATATATATATATATATATATATATATATATATATATATAGTTAATCTTAAGCAAGTGGTCGATTATATTTATATGTCCCATAGTTTGGGATCCAACAAAATTAATATGGAATATTAATTTGGAATTCCACTCCAGGTCCCTGCTTCCCCAACTGTACTGACGTGCAGAAGTTCAAGTGCAGCATGAACAGACATCTTGCTGCCCAACCCCCTACATAGTGCCCCAGTAGTTGTTGCCCCTATAGTAGCCCCCTACACCAAAGTGGCAATGTGCCTTGTTTGGGGTGAAAATGTAATAAAAAAAGAATACACACATAAAAAACTAAGTTTCAAAAAGAAGTAGATTAATTTGATTCATTTTCTTATGTCTGAGATATTTCTAGTTAAGAGTAAGATAGACAAGTATTTATTTAAGTATTTGAGACCAAAGATAACCAACGACACCCATTATCCCCACACCTTTGAATGGCCTTGTGCCTACTGCCTAATTCATTCATTTTGTATTTTTATATTTTGTGCAAATAAATATTTCAAACCGCAAGATTATTTTAGTTAGTACCTGTGTTCCCCCGGCGTTGTCCGGATGGAGACACTGCGGGGTGGTGGGCATATTTGATACAGATAAATGTT
>NC_136488.1:20755615-20858115 GCF_053919585.1 Euprymna scolopes
TTATTACTAAAAGAAAAAAACAGTTACGTAATATACATTTTTCCTTCATTTAAAAAGAAAGCTGAAAAAAGGTTAGGTAATCTTTGGAAACTTTAAAACTCAAGTTTCCTCACGCCAGACTTTGTTGTGATGGATGTATAAAATAACGTAATTAAAATAATGCTTTTTCCATCATTAAATAATATTGTACATTTAACTTCAATATTTATTCACAATCACAGTAACACACCAATCAATTATTTACACGTCTGAAATATAGATGGCCTGACTACTCAAAAAAAAAAAAAAAAAAAAAAAAAATTATGAGATAATAGCCTTCAAATGGAAGGTGTAAAAATATTTGGGCACTACTGAATATTACTTTACAAATTACAAATATTTAAGTAAAGATACCATTGCAAATTTTCAGAAGAATCGAAAAATCTTTAGTTCGTATGTAAGTAAACCACTGCTTTCTGATTGGGGAAAATAACGTTAAAGCAAAACAATAACCTGATAAGTCGTCTTCGAACTCCGATCGATACGAAACAATGGCTAAAATGTGTTAAACTGTTTTTATACGATCGTACAGACACAAATAATACTGAACGCTTAAAGTCACTTAAATTTGTATATGGTCCCGAAAATATTAAAAAAATGTCTACAAACTCGATCGTAAGTTAAAGTTACGTTTAATAGCAAGGAAGTTGAAGACATTAACAACAAAATAAAAAAAGAAACCCACAAAAAATAATTAAAAAAATATTGACCAAAGATCGGTTTTTAATTTGGTGACAATTCAACTAAAGCGCGAGACCAATTGGGTTAGAGATTGTCTTATGCTCGGTGCCCAGCAGACTAGTGGTTGGTACACCGGCCTTGATGTGCCAACAATACTCCATGTTTGGTCGAATGTTGTCTTTCTGGGGATACAGGATACTGGCAGGTGTGAGAAGTTTTCCACCTGCCTTCTTTGCTGCTAACTTGGTAATATCTTCTATCTATTCATTTAAGTTCCTGTTTTGTGCGAATGTGCCCGAAGAGTTTGAACGTCGGGCACTCTGGAAAGGCGCGATCAGTATTAATCAGTATTGTGACTTTCCTTCCTTTAATTGTAATTTCTTGTTTTTTTTCTTCCATTTTTAATCGGTCCTGGATATGACCTTAAACTATATCCAGTGGTGATCCCCCAGCTTGTGGGCTTTGGGGAGTGTGGAGCCACCCTTTAATTACCATTGCTCCCAGGTCCACTCTGACCCGGAGTGGTAGTGCATGTTAGGGTCTCAACTATGGGTTAAATAGAAACAGACGTGAAAACAACAAATATATTATATTAAAAATTTTTTCTTCAAAATCTTTGGATTCGGCATTAAATAATCTGAAACGGGTTGATATGCCGTAAAACAAAAACAATCAACCAACCATTTTTAATCACTTCTAGTATTTTCGCTGTTATTGATATTGCAATAGCTTTCTTTATTTTCCAATTCTCTTCAGCTTCATTGCAAACTATGCGTTTACTTTGTTTTTCTTTTTTATTAAACTTCCGTATGTGATCTGCTGGGAGAGCGAAATTTATCACTTGGCAGGTTTATACGTCTTTTGAACTATTGTCAATATCAGTTTAACCGTTTGTGATTACATTTTTTTTCGTTACACAGTGATCACCACTTATCAAGGCCCGGAAGCCACTCAGGGATAAGGGTTATTGCAAGTACATTACGTTAGTGTGGAGATTTGATGAAGTGTTTAATTAAGGGAGTTCATTAGGATTTGTTAACATTGGACTTGAAGACAGCCAAGTTGTAGTCCGGAGGGAAGCAGGCAGACGGAACAGAGTTCCACAGGCGTGCAGTTCTAAGAAAGAAGCTTTGCTCATGGAATCCGCGTTTTGATTTAGGCACAGATATAGAGTGGAGGAAACTTTTGACAGTGGATTCAGCTAAACGGGTGTTTTTCGTGAAAGATTGGCGAGGGGGGACCAGAGATTGGAGTTCAGACGAGCACCTGCCATCGAAATAACGATAAAACAAGGATAGGCTCGCAACGTCTCTTCTGTGGGAGAGAGGTTGCAGGGTAGAGAAAAGGGCATCCCCCACTAAGCCACGAAGTCTATTTTGTACTCTGTCAAGGCAGGATAGGCTGTTTTTAGAGTTCCTGCCCAGATATGGCAACAGTATTCCATCCTTGGACGTACTTGGCTTTTATATAGATAGAGAATGCCATCAGTAGTGAGATATCTTCTGGAGCGGTAGAAGGATCCCACCATCTTTCCAGCGACCTTGGCAACAGACTTGATGTACGTGTTCCATTTCAGATCAGGAGTAAAGGTCAAACCCAGAAGCTTGTCAAAACACGGAGCCTCACCCAGACGAGAGCCATCCATCACAATTGATGTCAGCTGAGGATCAGAGCGTTGATGATGTAAGGATAGGAGTTTAGTTTTGGATGGGTTAAAGGTAACCAGCCACATCTTCCCCCACTGAACCACGCGCTCGAGATCAGAGGAGAGAGAATCAGAGAGAACTTTGTCATTGTCTTTGATGTGTTGCCGTAGATGGTCGTGTCATCAACATAGATGTCAACGAATGATTTAAGTATGTGTTTAGGGAGGTCATTGATGTAGATCAGGAAGAGAGTTGGGCCCAGGATTGACCCCCGAGGGACTCCAGCATTTATATTGCAGGCCTCCGATTTTTGTCCATCTACCACTACTCTTATGAGCCTATCGGAGAGAAATGATTTAATGATTGAGAAAACATTTCCAGTTATACTGTAGCTGGAAATCTTGTGAAGTAGACCCTTATGCCATACCTTGTCGAAGGCCTTTGATATGTCAAGAGCAATTGCCCTAGAAAGGAAGAGATTCACTAATCCTGTGGGATATAACCGTCAGGACATCTGCGGTAGATCTTGCAGATTGACTATTTCTCTATTTAATATGGATTCCAGCAACTTACTCATAACACACAGGATACTTATAGGTCTTTACTGAGAGGGAGATGACTTATCACCTGAATTCTTAAATACAGGGCAAACTGATAAGGTCTTCCAGGGAGTCGGAAAGCACTTCTCCTTAAGGCAACGCTTAAATAGTTTCGTAAGTATGGGAGCAAGTTCTGGTTGAAGCTTTTTTAACACTATAATTGGGATGCCATCAGGGCCAGTTGCTTTACTGGAATCTAGGTTCTTGATTAGCTTGGCGACCTCATGCACGGATATTTGTATGTTACCTAGCTTGTTCTGTGTTATATTGTAGAAAAGTTTATTCTTTTTACTTTAGTTCACTAAAACAAGGCATATAGCCACTTGATACCATGTCCACTGAAAGCTATATGAGGAGATAAGCGAAACGTCTGTTCGCATTACATTAAAACTTCTTCAGGTAAGTACAGTCGGAGAAGTACAAAACAAAGAGGGAATTCAAAAGTCTAACAGTCCGAGGCAAGAAGCTAATAGAGTAGAAGGCTTTCCTGCCTCTAGAGACCTCGACAGTGGAGAGGGTGGGATTTTGTTGCAAGACTGATTTGTTGCATGTATGTACGTCGAGAGAATACACGTGAAATGAATGCGTCAGAGCACATTCTATTGAAGTACTTTAAAACACAAAGACGCAGCATTACAGCGATGAGACAGGGGTTGGAGCTGGGTTGATAGTGTGGGATCTATTAAATTGGTGGCTCATTTTAGATCCTGTCTAAGAGGAAGAGACTAATGGCAGACGCACCAGCCCAGATGTGGCAATAATACTCTGTGCATGGACGAATAGTGGCTTTATAAAGATACAAAATACTTTCACGTGTGAGTGATTTTCTAACATGATATAGAGAGCCTACTTTTTTTGCAGCAGGTTTGATGCGGTTTGCAATTGTATACTTTGTCTCTATATTCTAAGTGCAGTTGCTTGCATAGTTGCCAATCTAGTCACGTCTATTTTTATATTCTTTTGGGGGTAGCTTTCTGCATTCTCTAATGATTCATTTTACTGTTTTATATACTTTTCTGTGGTTTGCATTCTAGGACTTGTTTAGGTTTTCTTTATTTTATTTTATAGCAGTTTTTGTGCCGGTTTCAGGAGCGATTCAGTTTCTCTTTTTACGTGCTCTTTTGTGGTTTATATCTATGTTCTCTTGTATAGAAGTTCTTTGCGCCACCTTATGAATACCTCACACAGTTTCTTCTTTCCAGTTTTGTTTTCCCGTCCTTTTCCTTACCATTTCGCGTTTATTGTTCACCTTGTTGCTGTTTTAGGTGGCGGTAATCAAACGCTCCTTATTTATGTTATGTATTTTTCCAGACTTTTATCGTATTTCTATGCAATCATCAATGCTTACGAATCTTCTTCATTTATTTCTTTTATAAAGTCTGTCAGTATCACTTTTTGTTGTTTTTCTTCTGCCGAAACGAAAGCAGCGATGATACATCTTCTGTGGGTGACGTAGAGACCGCGACTAGGCTATGGATAAAAAGATCCCTAAAAGCAGATTTATGTTCCCAGTGATTAAGTTGTATACCACAATCATGCCCCTTTGTGTACAATATCCGTTTGATACTTGTTTGGTATCCTCAAGAATAGGATGCGAGAGCGTCTGCGGTTCGATTTAAAAAGAACCCTCATAGAGAATTCGTCTGGCTTTATTCGCAATCTCGATACAATGATATGTTTGAAGTAATTGTAAGCAACCTATAGCAAGGTCGTTCGCATCAGCGGGGATGTTGGGTGGTTGAGGTAGCAAACCGATAGTCAGTAGGAAAAGAACTGATAAACTGTATTTTATAAAGTTCATGCAACCAGAAACATGAACAAATGAAATTGTGGTGACGATGCGGAGAGGCAAGTGACCGCGATTAGTATGCGCACACTGTAAGAAAACAGTAGCTAAATGCATGTGCGAACCTAGGACCGTTTTATTACGATGTGAGGGTGGTTATGCAAAGCAGGGATAGTGTTAGGAGTTATACCAGTGAATAAATTTAAAGGGGGCAGATTTTTTGCTCGAGTTAGTTTTGCTTTGGACGCCACGTTGTTCCCGTAGGTTTTTGACGGGTGTTGTTTATCTCTCGTGTTGTTGGTGAATAGAAGAAACAAGAATCACTGCTATTGCTGTTAATATTGAGAGCGAACGTGACGTGTAATCGATGAAGAGAAGAAACAAGAACTAGGGCTACTGATTTTATGAATGAATGTTGTCAGCGTGTTAGTGAAAGGATTTACTTAAATAGATCTAATGGCCCCTGTTTCATTTCAGATTTCGGCACCATAATCTAACATATCTTTCATAGAAATAAATAAGATAATAACACTACAAAAACACAAGTAGAAACATAGAAAGAACATTACACACAAAACACAACACACAAACAAAACATACACACAAACAAGGCAACAGAGACTGATAATTCGACACATTCTCTCAATAGAATTATTTGGTATCTCAGAAAACGGTCTTGAAGAGCAAATACAGATGGTGAGAACGATGAGGGAGAGTAACATTAATACCCTTTGCTGACAAGGGTTCAGAACGTACTATAATACTAAAGTGGAATTTGTTACCCAGATTCCATAAAAAAAAACAATGGCCAGTATCTGTGACTGCCGTTTTGAGGATGCAAAGGGATTAGCAATTGTTAAGAAACGGGCAGTAATAGGGAATATGAGAACGACAATTGGCAATTAATCGTGTGAAACATTCTATCCAGTACCCCCATTAATAATAATAATGATAATAAAAATAATGACACTACTACTACTACTACTACTACTACTACTACTACTACTACTACTACTACTACTACTAATAATAATAATAATTATTATTATTATTGTTATTATTATTATTATTATTATTATTATTATTGGGGTTACTGCTTCACATGATTAATTGCCAATTGTCGTTCTCTTCATTCCCTATTACTGCGCGTTTCTTAACAATTGCTAACCCCTTTGCATCCTCAAAACGACAGTTTATGATTATTATTATTATTATTATTATTATTATTATTATTATTATTAGAGAATAGAAATTGAAATCAAGGAGAATTGAAGTCTATATCACGACCAGCAATGAAGAAAAAATGCAACCAACCCACATAAACTACACACACGAATAAGCCATATAAAAATTGCAACAGAAGTAAAAAAAAAAAAAAGATGAAAGGGACACCATATGAAAACCGAGTTGAAGCTGCAAATATCTTATAATCTGTGCCCACCCCAAATATCATTACTCTTGACTAGTACTACACATTATAAAAGGTTAAAGAGCATTGAAAGAATGAATAGGGAGAACATTAATCAGACTAACACTGGAAGAATGCGAGGAGCACAGGGACTTTGAGAAAGCTTATTTTGACTCAATAATACCACTAGCAACTAACGGTCGTCGCCAGTAAGAAATGAATGGTAAGCGGTTTTTGTGATAACGGAACGTCATTTGCAAATATTATCAGAATAGGGGAAGGGTATTTGAAATCTGTTGAGGCTTGTTATCGTGCAGGTTCCAGCGAACACCACAGATTGTTGACAAGAGAAATCTTTGGTGATGCCCTGCGTAAAAATTCCTAATGAGTATAAATAATACCAATTCAATGATTATCATATTGTATAGAGAATGAAAATAGAGAGAATTCTCACTCTCCTACAAAATACTCCCATGTCATGTTCAAATCCTATGACAATCTAGTCTTACTCCTGTTCTTCTCATGTGGCTTAATTACTAAGTCTGTGAGATATATTTTACTGACAGCAGGGGTACATCAACCGAGTAACTGTCGCCTTAAAACCAATAGCTCTGAATAGATGATGCTCAACAGTTCGGCAAGTACCGACTATCTAGGAGAAGAAAATCTCCTATTTAAAACCATCGCTGTTCTATGATGATATCTTGATAAAAAGACGTACATATTTACGAGGAAAGGACAATGAATGAAGTGAAAGATGTGGATGAAATGGCAGGTAATAGAGAGGAAACAAGGGACGACATAATTTGTAATGATGAGGAAACTGACAATGAGATGCTGGAAAAAAATTGAGAAAGTACGAGCGATCGTGGAAAGACTGAAATAGATTATGGGAGAAGGAAAATATGTGATGGAATTATGTTAAAGAAAATCTCTGAAGATTCATTATATAAAGTAAATGAAGCAATCAAGTGTGTGAAATGCAGGACCATTACAGAAACAAAATATTTTGATCATAGCAGAAAGTGCTTGTGATACAGAAGAATTCGGATTGAAAAGAAGTAGAAACGATGAATAGAAGACAGAGTCAATAAATTAAAAAAAAATGTGAAATTGCTTGAAAGAAGATTGAAAGGGCAATTATGTACGAAGAAGATACTGAAATCACAACAACTGAATGAAATATAATGAATATAAATTGAAAATAAAGGAAATTAAATCTTTCTTAGAGAAAATAAAGCAAGAAATAGTAGCAAAAATTGCAGAGGTGAAGAGAGAATTGAACAAGTTTAGACAGAATAGGTTGCTTGGTTTGGACCAGAAGTTTTACGAAAAACGTAAAAGTTCAAATTGTTTGGATGAAAGTTCAAATTCGCAATGCAGAAAGTTTAGGATGATATTTGAGGTGTTCAAAGAGAACATAACGAAAGTACTTTGAGGCTGAAATATTTGAATAACGAAATAGAAGCTAAGTTTAAACAAACCGAACATATGGTGAAAATGAACAAGGAGAAAGTTCCAAAACGAAGTAGCAAACCAAATAAAGTTCAGAAATAATAATTAAAAATTAGCAAACCAAATAATGTTCAGAAATAATAATCAAAAAAGAAGCAAACCAAATAAAGTTCAGAATTAATAATTAAAAAGTAGCAAACCAAATAAAGTTCAGAAATAATAATTAAAAAGTAGCAAACAAAATAAAGTTCAGAAATAATAATTAAAAAGTAGCAAACCAAATAAAGTTCAGAAATAATAATTAAAAAGTAGCAAACCAAATAAAGTTCAGAAATAATAATTAAAAAGTAGAAAACCAAATAAAGTTCAGAAATAATAATAAAAAAGTAGCAAACCAACTAAAGTTCCGAAATAATAATCAAAAAGTAACAAACCAAATAAAGTTCAGAAATAATAATAAAAAAGTAGCAAACCAAATAAAGTTCAGAAATAATAATTAAAAAGTAGCAAACCAAATAAAGTTCCGAAATAATAATTAAAAAGTAGCAAACCAAATAAAGTTCAGAAATAATAATTAAAAAGTAGCAAACCAAATAAAGTTCAGAAATAATAATTAAAAAAGAAGCAAACCAAATAAAGTTCCGAAATAATAATTACAAAGTAGCAAACCAAATAAAGTTCCGAAATAATAATTAAAAAGTAGCAAACAAAATAAAGTTCAGAAATAATAATTAAAAAGTAGCAAACCAAATAAAGTTCAGAAATAATAATTAAAAAAGAAGCAAACCAAATAAAGTTCCGAAAGAATAATTAAAAAGTAGCAAACCAAATAAAGTTCAGAAATAATAATTAAAAAAGAAGCAAACAAAACAAAGTTCAGAAATAATAATTAAAAAGTAGCAAACCAAATAAAGTTCCGAAATAATAATTAAAAAGTAGCAAACCAAATAAAGTTCAGAAATAATAATAAAAAAGTAGCAAACCAAATAAAGTTCAGAAATAATAATAAAAAAGTAGCAAACCAAATAAAGTTCAGAAATAATAATAAAAAAGTAGCAAACCAAATAAAGTTCAGAAATAATAATTAAAAAAGTAGCAAACCAAATAAAGTTCAGAAATAATAATAAAAAATAGCAAACCAAATAAAGTTCCGAAATAATAATTAAAAAGTAGCAAACCAAATAAAGTTCAGAAATAATAATAAAAAAGTAGCAAACCAAATAAAGTTCAGAAATAATAATAAAAAAGTAGCAAACCAAATAAAGTTCAGAAATAATGATTAAAAAGTAGCAAACCAAATAAAGTTCAGAAATAATAATAAAAAAGTAGCAAACCAAATAAAGTTCAGAAATAATAATAATAAAAAAGTAGCAGACCAAATAAAGTTCAGAAATAGTAATTAAAAAGTAGCAAACCAACTAAAGTTCCGAAATAATAATTAAAAAGTAGCAAACAAAATAAAGTTCAGAAATAATAATAAAAAAGTAGCAAACCAAATAAAGTTCAGGAATAATGATTAAAAAGTAGCAAACAAAATAAAGTTCAGAAATAATAATAAAAAAGTAGCAAACCAAATAAAGTTCAGAAATAATAATTAAAAAGTAGCAAACCAAATAAAGTTCAGAAATAATAATTAAAAAGTAGCAAACAAATAAAGTTCAGAAATAATAATAAAAAAGTAGCAAACCAAATAAAGTTCAGAAATAATAATTAAAAAGTAGCAAACCAACTAAAGTTCCGAAATAATAATTAAAAAGTAGCAAACCAAATAAAGTTCAGAAATAATAATTAAAAAGTAGCAAACCAAATAAAGTTCAGAAATAATAATAAAAAAGTAGCAAACCAAATAAAGTTCAGAAATAATAATTAAAAAGTAGCAAACCGAATAAAGTTCAGAAATAATAATTAAAAAAGAAGCAAACCAAATAAAGTTCAGAAATAATAATAAAAAAGTAGCAGACCAAATAAAGTTCAGAAATAATAATTAAAAAGTAGCAAACCAAATAAAGTTCAGAAATAATAATTAAAAAGTAGCAAACCAAATAAAGTTCAGAAATAATAATTACAAAGTAGCAAACCAAATAAAGTTCAGAAATAATAATAAAAAAGTAGCAAACCAAATAAAGTTCAGAAATAATAATTAAAAAGTAGCAAACCAAATAAAGTTCAGAAATAATAATTAAAAAGTAGCAAACCAAATAAAGTTCAGAAATAATAATAAAAAAGTAGCAAACCAAAAAAAGTTCAGAAATAATAATTAAAAAGTAGCAAACCAACTAAAGTTCCGAAATAATAATTAAAAAGTAGCAAACCAAATAAAGTTCAGAAATAATAATTAAAAAGTAGCAAACCAAATAAAGTTCAGAAATAATAATAAAAAAGTAGCAAACCAAATAAAGTTCAGAAATAATAATTAAAAAGTAGCAAACCAAATAAAGTTCAGAAATAATAATTAAAAAAGAAGCAAACCAAATAAAGTTCAGAAATAATAATAAAAAAGTAGCAGACCAAATAAAGTTCAGAAATAATAATTAAAAAGTAGCAAACCAACTAAAGTTCCGAAATAATAATTAAAAAAGAAGCAAACAAAATAAAGTTCAGAAATAATAATTAAAAAGTAGCAAACCAAATAAAGTTCAGAAATAATAATTAAAAAGTAGCAAACCAAATAAAGTTCAGAAATAATAATTAAAAAGTAGCAAACCAAATAAAGTTCAGAAATAATAATAAAAAAGTAGCAAACCAAATAAAGTTCAGAAATAATAATTAAAAAGTAGCAAATAAAATAAAGTTCAGAAACAATAATAAAAAAGTAGCAAACAAAATAAAGTTCAGAAATAATAATTAAAAAGTAGCAAACCAAATAAAGTTCAGAAATAATAATTAAAAAGTAGCAAATAAAATAAAGTTCAGAAATAATAATAAAAAAGTAGCAAACCAAATAAAGTTCAGAAATAATAATTAAAAAGTAGCAAACCAACTAAAGTTCCGAAATAATAATTAAAAAAAAAGCAAACAAAATAAAGTTCAGAAATAATAATTAAAAAGTAGCAAACCAAATAAAGTTCAGAAATAATAATTAAAAAGTAGCAAACCAAATAAAGTTCAGAAATAATAATTAAAAAGTAGCAAACCAAATAAAGTTCAGAAATAATAATAAAAAAGTAGCAAACCAAATAAAGTTCAGGAATAATGATTAAAAAGTAGCAAATAAAATAAAGTTCAGAAACAATAATAAAAAAGTAGCAAACAAAATAAAGTTCAGAAATAATAATAAAAAAGTAGCCAACAAAATAAAGTTCAGAAATAATGATTAAAAAGTAGCAAACCAACTAAAGTTCCGAAATAATAATTAAAAAGTAGCAAACCAAATAAAGTTCAGAAACAATAATTAAAAAATAGCAAACCAAATAAAGTTCAGAAATAATAATAAAAAAGTAGCAAACCAAATAAAGTTCAGAAATAATAATTAAAAAAGTAGCAAACCAAATAAAGTTCAGAAATAATAATGAAAAAGTAGCAAACCAAATAAAGTTCAGAAATAATAATAAAAACGTAGCAAACCAAATAAAGTTCAGAAATAATGATTAAAAAGTAGCAAACAAAATAAAGTTCAGAAATAATAATAAAAAAGTAGCAAACCAAATAAAGTTCAGAAATAATAATTAAAAAGTAGCAAACCAAATAAAGTTCAGAAATAATAATAAAAAAGTAGCAAACCAAATAAAGTTCAGAAATAATAATTAAAAAGTAGAAAACCGAATAAAGTTCAGAAATAATAATAAAAAAGTAGCAAACCAAATAAAGTTCAGAAATAATAATTAAAAAGTAGCAAACCAAATAAAGTTCAGAAATAATAATTAAAAAGTAGCAAACCAAAGAAAGTTCAGAAATAATAATTAAAAAGTAGCAAACCAAATAAAGTTCAGAAATAATAATTAAAAAGTAGCAAACCAAATACAGTTCAGAAATAATAATTAAAAAGTAGAAAACCGAATAAAGTTCAGAAATAATAATTAAAAAGTAGCAAACCAAATAAAGTTCAGAAATAATAATAAAAAAGTAGCAAACCAAATAAAGTTCAGAAATAATAATAAAAAAGTAGCAAACCAAATAAAGTTCAGGAATAATGATTAAAAAGTAGCAAATCAAATAAAGTTCAGAAATAATAATAAAAAAGTAGCAAACCAAATAAAGTTCAGAAATAATAATAAAAAAGTAGCCAACCAAATAAAGTTCAGAAATAATGATTAAAAAGTAGCAAACCAACTAAAGTTCCGAAATAATAATTAAAAAGTAGCAAACCAAATAAAGTTCAGAAATAATAATTAAAAAGTAGCAAACCAAATAAAGTTCAGAAATAATAATAAAAAAGTAGCAAACCAAATAAAGTTCAGAAATAATAATTAAAAAAGTAGCAAACCAAATAAAGTTCAGAAATAATAATTAAAAAAGAAGCAAACAAAATAAAGTTCAGAAATAATAATAAAAACGTAGCAAACCAAATAAAGTTCAGAAATAATGATTAAAAAGTAGCAAACAAAATAAAGTTCAGAAATAATAATAAAAAAGTAGCAAACCAAATAAAGTTCAGAAATAATAATAAAAAAGTAGCAAACCAAATAAAGTTCAGAAATAATAATGAAAAAGTAGCAAACCAAATAAAGTTCCGAAATAATAATTAAAAAGTAGCAAACCAAATAAAGTTCAGAAATAATAATTAAAAAGTAGCAAACCAAATACAGTTCAGAAATAATAATTAAAAAGTAACAAACCAAATAAAGTTCAGAAATAATAATTAAAACGTAGCCAACCAAATAAAGTTCAGAAATAATAATAAAAAAGTAGCAAACCAAATAAAGTTCAGAAATAATAATAAAAAAGTAGCTAACTAAATAAAGTTCCGAAATAATAATTAAAAAGTAGCAAACCAACTAAAGTTCAGAAATAATAATTAAAAAGTAGCAAACCAAATAAAGTTCAGAAATAATAATGAAAAAGTAGCAAACCAACTAAAGTTCCGAAATAATAATTAAAAAGTAGCAAACCAAATAAAGTTCAGAAATAATAATGAAAAAGTAACAAACCAAATACAGTTCAGAAATAATAATTAAAAAGTAGCAAACCAAATAAAGTTCAGAAATAATAATTAAAACGTAGCAAACCAAATAAAGTTCAGAAATAATAATAAAAAATAACAAACCAAATAAAGTTCAGAAATAATAATTAAAAAGTAGCAAACCAAATAAAGTTCAGAAATAATAATTAAAAAGTAGCAAACCAAATAAAGTTCAGAAATAATAATAAAAAAGTAGCAAACCAAATAAAGTTCAGAAATAATAATTAAAAAGTAGAAAACCGAATAAAGTTCAGAAATAATAATAAAAAAGTAGTAAACCAAATAAAGTTCAGAAATAATAATTAAACAGTAGCAAACCAAATAAAGTTCAGAAATAATAATTAAAAAGTAGCAAACCAAATAAAGTTCAGAAATAATAATTAAAAAGTAGCAAACCAAATAAAGTTCAGAAATAATAATTAAAAAGTAGCAAACCAAATACAGTTCAGAAATAATAATTAAAAAGTAGAAAACCGAATAAAGTTCAGAAATAATAATTAAAAATTAGAAAACCAAATAAAGTTCAGAAATAATAATAAAAAAGTAGAAAACCAAATAAAGTTCAGAAATAATAATAAAAAAGTAGCAAACCAAATAAAGTTCAGAAATAATAATTAAAAAGTAACAAATCAAATAAAGTTCAGAAATAATAATAAAAAAGTAACAAATCAAATAAAGTTCAGAAATAATAATGAAAAAGTAACAAATCAAATAAAGTTCAGAAATAATAATGAAAAAGTAACAAATCAAATAAAGTTCAGAAATAATAATTAAAAAAGTAGCAAACCAAATAAAGTTCAGAAATAATAATAAAAAAGTAACAAACCAAATAAAGTTCAGAAATAATAATTAAAAAGTAGCAAACCAAATAAAGTTCAGAAATAATAATAAAAAAGTAACAAATCAAATAAAGTTCAGAAATAATAATTAAAAAGTAGAAAACCAAATAAAGTTCAGAAATAATAATAAAAAAGTAACAAATCAAATAAAGTTCAGAAATAATAATAAAAAAGTAACAAACCAAATAAAGTTCAGAAATAATAATAAAAAAGTAACAAATTAAATAAAGTTCAGAAATAATAATTGAAAAGTAGCAAACAAAATAAAGTTCAGAAATAATAATAAAAAAGTAACAAATCAAATAAAGTTCAGAAATAATAATTAAAAAAGTAGCAAACCAAATGAAGTTCAGAAATAATAATAAAAAAGTAACAAATCAAATAAAGTTCAGAAATAATAATTAAAAAGTAACAAATCAAATAAAGTTCACAAATAATAATGAAAAAGTAACAAATCAAATAAAGTTCAGAAATAATAATTAAAAAGTAGCAAACCAAATAAAGTTCAGAAATAATAATAAAAAAGTAACAAATCAAATAAAGTTCAGAAATAATAATTAAAAAAGTAGCAAACCAAATAAAGTTCAGAAATAATAATAAAAAAGTAACATATCAAATAAAGTTCAGAAATAATAATTAAAAAGTAAACAATTACATAAAGTTCAGAAATAATAATGAAAAAGTAACAAATCAAATAAAGTTCAGAAAAAATAATGAAAAAGTAGCAAACCAAATAAAGTTCAGAAATAATAATTAAAAAGTAACAAATCAAATAAAGTTCAGAAATAATAATAAAAAAGTAACAAATCAAATAAAGTTCAGAAATAATAATGAAAAAGTAACAAATCAAATAAAGTTCAGAAATAATAATGAAAAAGTAACAAATCAAATAAAGTTCAGAAATAATAATTAAAAAAGTAGCAAACCAAATAAAGTTCAGAAATAATAATAAAAAAGTAACAAACCAAATAAAGTTCAGAAATAATAATTAAAAAGTAGCAAACCAAATAAAGTTCAGAAATAATAATAAAAAAGTAACAAATCAAATAAAGTTCAGAAATAATAATTAAAAAGTAGAAAACCAAATAAAGTTCAGAAATAATGATAAAAAAGTAACAAATCAAATAAAGTTCAGAAATAATAATAAAAAAGTAACAAACCAAATAAAGTTCAGAAATATTAATAAAAAAGTAACAAATCAAATAAAGTTCAGAAATAATAATTGAAAAGTAGCAAACCAAATAAAGTTCAGAAATAATAATAAAAAAGTAACAAATCAAATAAAGTTCAGAAATAATAATTAAAAAAGTAGCAAACCAAATGAAGTTCAGAAATAATAATAAAAAAGTAACAAATCAAATAAAGTTCAGAAATAATAATTAAAAAGTAACAAATCAAATAAAGTTCACAAATAATAATGAAAAAGTAACAAATCAAATAAAGTTCAGAAATAATAATTAAAAAGTAGCAAACCAAATAAAGTTCAGAAATAATAATAAAAAAGTAACAAATCAAATAAAGTTCAGAAATAATAATTAAAAAAGTAGCAAACCAAATAAAGTTCAGAAATAATAATAAAAAAGTAACAAATCAAATAAAGTTCAGAAATAATAATTAAAAAGTAAACAATTAAATAAAGTTCAGAAATTATAATGAAAAAGTAACAAATCAAATAAAGTTCAGAAATAATAATGAAAAAGTAGCAAACCAAATAAAGTTCAGAAATAATAATAAAAAAGTAACAAATCAAATAAAGTTCAGAAATAATAATTAAAAAAGTAGCAAACTAAATAAAGTTCAGAAATAATAATGAAAAAGTAGCAAACCAAATAAAGTTCAGAAATAATAATAAAAAAGTAACAAATCAAATAAAGTTCAGAAATAATAATTAAAAAAGAAGCAAACCAACTAAAGTTCAGAAATAATAATAAAATGGAGCAGACCAAATAAAGTTCAGAAATAATAATTAAAAAGTAGCAAACTAACTAAAGTTCCGAAATAATAATTAAAAAGTAGCAAACCAAATAAAGTTCAGAAATAATAATTAAAAAGTTGCAAACCAAATAAAGTTCAGAAATAATAATTAAAAAGTAGCAAACCAAATAAAGTTCAGAAATAATAATAAAAAAGTAGCAAACCAAATAAAGTTCAGGAATAATGATTAAAAAGTAGCAAATCAAATAAAGTTCAGAAATAATAATAAAAAAGTAGCAAACCAAATAAAGTTCAGAAATAATAATAAAAAAGTAGCCAACCAAATAAAGTTCAGAAATAATTATTAAAAAGTAGCAAACCAACTAAAGTTCCGAAATAATAATTAAAAAGTAGCAAACCAAATAAAGTTCAGAAATAATAATAAAAAAGTAGCAAACCAAATAAAGTTCAGAAATAATAATAAAAAAGTAGCAAACCAAATAAAGTTCAGAAATAATAATAAAAAAGTAGCAAACCAAATAAAGTTCAGAAATAATAATTAAAAAAGAAGCAAACAAAATAATGTTCAGAAATAATAATAAAAACGTAGCAAACCAAATAAAGTTCAGAAATAATAATTAAAAAGTAGCAAACAAAATAAAGTTCAGAAATAATAATAAAAAAGTAGCAAACCAAATAAAGTTCAGAAATAATAATAAAAAAGTAGCAAACCAAATAAAGTTCAGAAATAATAATGAAAAAGTAGCAAACCAAATAAAGTTCCGAAATAATAATTAAAAAGTAGCAAACCAAATAAAGTTCAGAAATAATAATTAAAAAGTAACAAACCAAATAAAGTTCAGAAATAATAATTAAAACGTAGCAAACCAAATAAAGTTCAGAAATAATAATTAAAAAAGTAGCAAACCAAATAAAGTTCAGAAATAATAATAAAAAAGTAGCTAACTAAATAAAGTTCCGAAATAATAATTAAAAAGTAGCAAACCAACTAAAGTTCCGAAATAATAATTAAAAAGTAGCAAACCAAATAAAGTTCAGAAATAATAATGAAAAAGTAGCAAACCAACTAAAGTTCCGAAATAATAATTAAAAAGTAGCAAACCAAATAAAGTTCAGAAATAATAATGAAAAAGTAACAAACCAAATACAGTTCAGAAATAATAATTAAAAAGTAGCAAACCAAATAAAGTTCAGAAATAATAATAAAAAAGTAGCAAACCAAATAAAGTTCAGAAATAATAATTAAAAAGTAGCAAACCAAATAAAGTTCAGAAATAATAATTAAAAAGTAGCAAACCAACTAAAGTTCCGAAATAATAATTAAAAAGTAGCAAACCAACTAAAGTTCCGAAATAATAATTAAAAAGTAGCAAACCAAATAAAGTTCAGAAATAATAATTAAAACGTAGCAAACCAAATAAAGTTCAGAAATAATAATAAAAAATAACAAACCAAATAAAGTTCAGAAATAATAATTAAAAAGTAGCAAACCAAATAAAGTTCAGAAATAATAATTAAAAAGTAGCAAACCAAATAAAGTTCAGAAATAATAATAAAAAAGTAGCAAACCAAATAAAGTTCAGAAATAATAATTAAAAAGTAGAAAACCGAATAAAGTTCAGAAATAATAATAAAAAAGTAGCAAACCAAATAACGTTCAGAAATAATAATTAAAAAGTAGCAAACCAAATAAAGTTCAGAAATAATAATTAAAAAGTAGCAAACCAAATAAAGTTCAGAAATAATAATTAAAAAGTAGCAAACCAAATAAAGTTCAGAAATAATAATAAAAAAGTAGCAAACCAAATACAGTTCAGAAATAATAATTAAAAAGTAGAAAACCGAATAAAGTTCAGAAATAATAATTAAAAAGTAGCAAACCAAATAAAGTTCAGAAATAATAATAAAAAAGTAGCAAACCAAATAAAGTTCAGAAATAATAATAAAAAAGTAGCAAACCAAATAAAGTTCAGGAATAATGATTAAAAAGTAGCAAATCAAATAAAGTTCAGAAATAATAATAAAAAAGTAGCAAACCAAATAAAGTTCAGAAATAATAATAAAAAAGTAGCCAACCAAATAAAGTTCAGAAATAATGATTAAAAAGTAGCAAACCAACTAAAGTTCCGAAATAATAATTAAAAAGTAGCAAACCAAATAAAGTTCAGAAATAATAATTAAAAAGTAGCAAACCAAATAAAGTTCAGAAATAATAATAAAAAAGTAGCAAACCAAATAAAGTTCAGACATAATAATTAAAAAAGTAGCAAACCAAATAAAGTTCAGAAATAATAATTAAAAAAGAAGCAAACAAAATAAAGTTCAGAAATAATAATAAAAACGTAGCAAACCAAATAAAGTTCAGAAATAATGATTAAAAAGTAGCAAACAAAATAAAGTTCAGAAATAATAATAAAAAAGTAGCAAACCAAATAAAGTTCAGAAATAATAATAAAAAAGTAGCAAACCAAATAAAGTTCAGAAATAATAATGAAAAAGTAGCAAACCAAATAAAGTTCCGAAATAATAATTAAAAAGTAGCAAACCAAATAAAGTTCAGAAATAATAATTAAAAAGTAGCAAACCAAATACAGTTCAGAAATAATAATTAAAAAGTAACAAACCAAATAAAGTTCAGAAATAATAATTAAAACGTAGCAAACCAAATAAAGTTCAGAAATAATAATTAAAAAAGTAGCAAACCAAATAAAGTTCAGAAATAATAATAAAAAAGTAGCTAACTAAATAAAGTTCCGAAATAATAATTAAAAAGTAGCAAACCAAATAAAGTTCCGAAATAATAATTAAAAAGTAGCAAACCAAATAAAGTTCAGAAATAATAATTAAAAAAGTAGCAAACCAAATAAAGTTCAGAAATAATAATAAAAAAGTAGCTAACTAAATAAAGTTCCGAAATAATAATTAAAAAGTAGCAAACCAACTAAAGTTCCGAAATAATAATTAAAAAGTAGCAAACCAAATAAAGTTCAGAAATAATAATGAAAAAGTAGCAAACCAACTAAAGTTCCGAAATAATAATTAAAAAGTAGCAAACCAAATAAAGTTCAGAAATAATAATGAAAAAGTAACAAACCAAATACAGTTCAGAAATAATAATTAAAAAGTAGCAAACCAAATAAAGTTCAGAAATAATAATAAAAAAGTAGCAAACCAAATAAAGTTCAGAAATAATAATTAAAAAGTAGCAAACCAAATAAAGTTCAGAAATAATAATTAAAAAGTAGCAAACCAACTAAAGTTCCGAAATAATAATTAAAAAGTAGCAAACCAACTAAAGTTCCGAAATAATAATTAAAAAGTAGCAAACCAAATAAAGTTCAGAAATAATAATTAAAACGTAGCAAACCAAATAAAGTTCAGAAATAATAATAAAAAATAACAAACCAAATAAAGTTCAGAAATAATAATTAAAAAGTAGCAAACCAAATAAAGTTCAGAAATAATAATTAAAAAGTAGCAAACCAAATAAAGTTCAGAAATAATAATAAAAAAGTAGCAAACCAAATAAAGTTCAGAAATAATAATTAAAAAGTAGAAAACCGAATAAAGTTCAGAAATAATAATAAAAAAGTAGCAAACCAAATAACGTTCAGAAATAATAATTAAAAAGTAGCAAACCAAATAAAGTTCAGAAATAATAATTAAAAAGTAGCAAACCAAATAAAGTTCAGAAATAATAATTAAAAAGTAGCAAACCAAATAAAGTTCAGAAATAATAATAAAAAAGTAGCAAACCAAATACAGTTCAGAAATAATAATTAAAAAGTAGAAAACCGAATAAAGTTCAGAAATAATAATTAAAAAGTAGCAAACCAAATAAAGTTCAGAAATAATAATAAAAAAGTAGCAAACCAAATAAAGTTCAGAAATAATAATAAAAAAGTAGCAAACCAAATAAAGTTCAGGAATAATGATTAAAAAGTAGCAAATCAAATAAAGTTCAGAAATAATAATAAAAAAGTAGCAAACCAAATAAAGTTCAGAAATAATAATAAAAAAGTAGCCAACCAAATAAAGTTCAGAAATAATGATTAAAAAGTAGCAAACCAACTAAAGTTCCGAAATAATAATTAAAAAGTAGCAAACCAAATAAAGTTCAGAAATAATAATTAAAAAGTAGCAAACCAAATAAAGTTCAGAAATAATAATAAAAAAGTAGCAAACCAAATAAAGTTAAGAAATAATAATTAAAAAAGTAGCAAACCAAATAAAGTTCAGAAATAATAATTAAAAAAGAAGCAAACAAAATAAAGTTCAGAAATAATAATAAAAACGTAGCAAACCAAATAAAGTTCAGAAATAATGATTAAAAAGTAGCAAACAAAATAAAGTTCAGAAATAATAATAAAAAAGTAGCAAACCAAATAAAGTTCAGAAATAATAATAAAAAAGTAGCAAACCAAATAAAGTTCAGAAATAATAATGAAAAAGTAGCAAACCAAATAAAGTTCCGAAATAATAATTAAAAAGTAGCAAACCAAATAAAGTTCAGAAATAATAATTAAAAAGTAGCAAACCAAATACAGTTCAGAAATAATAATTAAAAAGTAACAAACCAAATAAAGTTCAGAAATAATAATTAAAACGTAGCAAACCAAATAAAGTTCAGAAATAATAATTAAAAAAGTAGCAAACCAAATAAAGTTCAGAAATAATAATAAAAAAGTAGCTAACTAAATAAAGTTCCGAAATAATAATTAAAAAGTAGCAAACCAAATAAAGTTCCGAAATAATAATTAAAAAGTAGCAAACCAACTAAAGTTCAGAAATAATAATGAAAAAGTAGCAAACCAACTAAAGTTCCGAAATAATAATTAAAAAGTAGCAAACCAAATAAAGTTCAGAAATAATAATGAAAAAGTAACAAACCAAATACAGTTCAGAAATAATAATTAAAAAGTAGCAAACCAAATAAAGTTCAGAAATAATAATTAAAAAGTAGCAAACCAAATAAAGTTCAGAAATAATGATTAAAAAGTAGCAAACCAAATAAAGTTCAGAAATAATAATTAAAAAGTAGCAAACCAAATAAAGTTCAGAAATAATAATAAAAAAGTAACAAATCAAATAAAGTTCAGAAATAATAATTAAAAAAGAAGCAAACCAACTAAAGTTCAGAAATAATAATAAAAAAGTAGCAGACCAAATAAAGTTCAGAAATAATAATTAAAAAGTAGCAAACCAACTAAAGTTCCGAAATAATAATTAAAAAGTAGCAAACCAAATAAAGTTCAGAAATAATAATTAAAAAGTTGCAAACCAAATAAAGTTCAGAAATAATAATAAAAAAGTAGCAAACCAAATAAAGTTCAGAAATAATAATAAAAAAGTAGCAAACCAAATAAAGTTCAGGAATAATGATTAAAAAGTAGCAAATCAAATAAAGTTCAGAAATAATAATAAAAAAGTAGCAAACCAAATAAAGTTCAGAAATAATAATAAAAAAGTAGCCAACCAAATAAAGTTCAGAAATAATGATTAAAAAGTAGCAAACCAACTAAAGTTCCGAAATAATAATTAAAAAGTAGCAAACCAAATAAAGTTCAGAAATAATAATTAAAAAGTAGCAAACCAAATAAAGTTCAGAAATAATAATAAAAAAGTAGCAAACCAAATAAAGTTCAGAAATAATAATTAAAAAAGTAGCAAACCAAATAAAGTTCAGAAATAATAATTAAAAAAGAAGCAAACAAAATAAAGTTCAGAAATAATAATAAAAACGTAGCAAACCAAATAAAGTTCAGAAATAATGATTAAAAAGTAGCAAACAAAATAAAGTTCAGAAATAATAATAAAAAAGTAGCAAACCAAATAAAGTTCAGAAATAATAATAAAAAAGTAGCAAACCAAATAAAGTTCAGAAATAATAATGAAAAAGTAGCAAACCAAATAAAGTTCAGAAATAATAATTAAAAAGTAGCAAACCAAATAAAGTTCAGAAATAATAATTAAAAAGTAGCAAACCAAATACAGTTCAGAAATAATAATTAAAAAGTAACAAACCAAATAAAGTTCAGAAATAATAATTAAAACGTAGCAAACCAAATAAAGTTCAGAAATAATAATTAAAAAAGTAGCAAACCAAATAAAGTTCAGAAATAATAATAAAAAAGTAGCTAACTAAATAAAGTTCCGAAATAATAATTAAAAAGTAGCAAACCAAATAAAGTTCCGAAATAATAATTAAAAAGTAGCAAACCAACTAAAGTTCAGAAATAATAATGAAAAAGTAGCAAACCAACTAAAGTTCCGAAATAATAATTAAAAAGTAGCAAACCAAATAAAGTTCAGAAATAATAATGAAAAAGTAACAAACCAAATACAGTTCAGAAATAATAATTAAAAAGTAGCAAACCAAATAAAGTTCAGAAATAATAATTAAAAAGTAGCAAACCAAATAAAGTTCAGAAATAATGATTAAAAAGTAGCAAACCAAATAAAGTTCAGAAATAATAATTAAAAAGTAGCAAACCAAATAAAGTTCAGAAATAATAATAAAAAAGTAACAAATCAAATAAAGTTCAGAAATAATAATTAAAAAAGAAGCAAACCAACTAAAGTTCAGAAATAATAATAAAAAAGTAGCAGACCAAATAAAGTTCAGAAATAATAATTAAAAAGTAGCAAACCAACTAAAGTTCCGAAATAATAATTAAAAAGTAGCAAACCAAATAAAGTTCAGAAATAATAATTAAAAAGTTGCAAACCAAATAAAGTTCAGAAATAATAATAAAAAAGTAGCAAACCAAATAAAGTTCAGAAATAATAATAAAAAAGTAGCAAACCAAATAAAGTTCAGGAATAATGATTAAAAAGTAGCAAATCAAATAAAGTTCAGAAATAATAATAAAAAAGTAGCAAACCAAATAAAGTTCAGAAATAATAATAAAAAAGTAGCCAACCAAATAAAGTTCAGAAATAATTATTAAAAAGTAGCAAACCAACTAAAGTTCCGAAATAATAATTAAAAAGTAGCAAACCAAATAAAGTTCAGAAATAATAATTAAAAAGTAGCAAACCAAATAAAGTTCAGAAATAATAATAAAAAAGTAGATAACCAAATAAAGTTCAGAAATAATAATTAAAAAAGTAGCAAACCAAATAAAGTTCAGAAATAATAATTAAAAAAGAAGCAAACAAAATAATGTTCAGAAATAATAATAAAAACGTAGCAAACCAATTAAAGTTCAGAAATAATAATTGAAAAGTAGCAAACAAAATAAAGTTCAGAAATAATAATAAAAAAGTAGCAAACCAAATAAAGTTCAGAAATAATAATAAAAAAGTAGCAAACCAAATAAAGTTCAGAAATAATAATGAAAAAGTAGCAAACCAAATAAAGTTCCGAAATAATAATTAAAAAGTAGCAAACCAAATAAAGTTCAGAAATAATAATTAAAAAGTAACAAACCAAATAAAGTTCAGAAATAATAATTAAAACGTAGCAAACCAAATAAAGTTCAGAAATAATAATTAAAAAAGTAGCAAACCAAATAAAGTTCAGAAATAATAATAAAAAAGTAGCTAACTAAATAAAGTTCCGAAATAATAATTAAAAAGTAGCAAACCAACTAAAGTTCCGAAATAATAATTAAAAAGTAGCAAACCAAATAAAGTTCAGAAATAATAATGAAAAAGTAGCAAACCAACTAAAGTTCCGAAATAATAATTAAAAAGTAGCAAACCAAATAAAGTTCAGAAATAATAATGAAAAAGTAACAAACCAAATACAGTTCAGAAATAATAATTAAAAAGTAGCAAACCAAATAAAGTTCAGAAATAATAATAAAAAAGTAGCAAACCAAATAAAGTTCAGAAATAATAATTAAAAAGTAGCAAACCAAATAAAGTTCAGAAATAATAATTAAAAAGTAGCAAACCAACTAAAGTTCCGAAATAATAATTAAAAAGTAGCAAACCAACTAAAGTTCCGAAATAATAATTAAAAAGTAGCAAACCAAATAAAGTTCAGAAATAATAATTAAAACGTAGCAAACCAAATAAAGTTCAGAAATAATAATAAAAAATAACAAACCAAATAAAGTTCAGAAATAATAATTAAAAAGTAGCAAACCAAATAAAGTTCAGAAATAATAATTACAAAGTAGCAAACCAAATAAAGTTCAGAAATAATAATAAAAAAGTAGCAAACCAAATAAAGTTCAGAAATAATAATTAAAAAGTAGAAAACCGAATAAAGTTCAGAAATAATAATAAAAAAGTAGCAAACCAAATAACGTTCAGAAATAATAATTAAAAAGTAGCAAACCAAATAAAGTTCAGAAATAATAATTAAAAAGTAGCAAACAAAATAAAGTTCAGAAATAAAAATTAAAAAGTAGCAAACCAAATAAAGTTCAGAAATAATAATAAAAAAGTAGCAAACCAAATACAGTTCAGAAATAATAATTAAAAAGTAGAAAACCGAATAAAGTTCAGAAATAATAATTAAAAAGTAGCAAACCAAATAAAGTTCAGAAATAATAATAAAAAAGTAGCTAACTAAATAAAGTTCAGAAATAATAATAAAAAAGTAGCAAACCAAATAAAGTTCAGGAATAATGATTAAAAAGTAGCAAATAAATAAAGTTCAGAAATAATAATAAAAAAGTAGCAAACCAAATAAAGTTCAGAAATAATAATAAAAAAGTAGCCAACCAAATAAAGTTCAGAAATAATGATTAAAAAGTAGCAAACCAACTAAAGTTCCGAAATAATAATTAAAAAGTAGCAAACCAAATAAAGTTCAGAAATAATAATTAAAAAGTAGCAAACCAAATAAAGTTCAGAAATAATAATAAAAAAGTAGCAAACCAAATAAAGTTCAGAAATAATAATTAAAAAAGTAGCAAACCAAATAAAGTTCAGAAATAATAATTAAAAAAGAAGCAAACAAAATAAAGTTCAGAAATAATAATAAAAACGTAGCAAACCAAATAAAGTTCAGAAATAATGATTAAAAAGTAGCAAACAAAATAAAGTTCAGAAATAATAATAAAAAAGTAGCAAACCAAATAAAGTTCAGAAATAATAATAAAAAAGTAGCAAACCAAATAAAGTTCAGAAATAATAATGAAAAAGTAGCAAACCAAATAAAGTTCAGAAATAATAATTAAAAAGTAGCAAACCAAATAAAGTTAAGAAATAATAATTAAAAAGTAGCAAACCAAATACAGTTCAGAAATAATAATTAAAAAGTAACAAACCAAATAAAGTTCAGAAATAATAATTAAAACGTAGCAAACCAAATAAAGTTCAGAAATAATAATTAAAAAAGTAGCAAACCAAATAAAGTTCAGAAATAATAATAAAAAAGTAGCTAACTAAATAAAGTTCCGAAATAATAATTAAAAAGTAGCAAACCAAATAAAGTTCCGAAATAATAATTAAAAAGTAGCAAACCAACTAAAGTTCAGAAATAATAATGAAAAAGTAGCAAACCAACTAAAGTTCCGAAATAATAATTAAAAAGTAGCAAACCAAATAAAGTTCAGAAATAATAATGAAAAAGTAACAAACCAAATACAGTTCAGAAATAATAATTAAAAAGTAGCAAACCAAATAAAGTTCAGAAATAATAATTAAAAAGTAGCAAACCAAATAAAGTTCAGAAATAATGATTAAAAAGTAGCAAACCAAATAAAGTTCAGAAATAATAATGAAAAAGTAGCAAACCAAATAAAGTTCAGAAATAATAATAAAAAAGTAACAAATCAAATAAAGTTCAGAAATAATAATTAAAAAAGAAGCAAACCAACTAAAGTTCAGAAATAATAATAAAAAAGTAGCAGACCAAATAAAGTTCAGAAATAATAATTAAAAAGTAGCAAACCAACTAAAGTTCCGAAATAATAATTAAAAAGTAGCAAACCAAATAAAGTTCAGAAATAATAATTAAAAAGTTGCAAACCAAATAAAGTTCAGAAATAATAATAAAAAAGTAGCAAACCAAATAAAGTTCAGAAATAATAATAAAAAAGTAGCAAACCAAATAAAGTTCAGGAATAATGATTAAAAAGTAGCAAATCAAATAAAGTTCAGAAATAATAATAAAAAAGTAGCAAACCAAATAAAGTTCAGAAATAATAATAAAAAAGTAGCCAACCAAATAAAGTTCAGAAATAATTATTAAAAAGTAGCAAACCAACTAAAGTTCCGAAATAATAATTAAAAAGTAGCAAACCAAATAAAGTTCAGAAATAATAATTAAAAAGTAGCAAACCAAATAAAGTTCAGAAATAATAATAAAAAAGTAGCAAACCAAATAAAGTTCAGAAATAATAATTAAAAAAGTAGCAAACCAAATAAAGTTCAGAAATAATAATTAAAAAAGAAGCAAACAAAATAATGTTCAGAAATAATAATAAAAACGTAGCAAACCAATTAAAGTTCAGAAATAATAATGAAAAAGTAGCAAACAAAATAAAATTCAGAAATAATAATAAAAAAGTAGCAAACCAAATAAAGTTCAGAAATAATAATAAAAAAGTAGCAAACCAAATAAAGTTCAGAAATAATAATGAAAAAGTAGCAAACCAAATAAAGTTCCGAAATAATAATTAAAAAGTAGCAAACCAAATAAAGTTCAGAAATAATAATTAAAAAGTAACAAACCAAATAAAGTTCAGAAATAATAATTAAAACGTAGCAAACCAAATAAAGTTCAGAAATAATAATTAAAAAAGTAGCAAACCAAATAAAGTTCAGAAATAATAATAAAAAAGTAGCTAACTAAATAAAGTTCCGAAATAATAATTAAAAAGTAGCAAACCAACTAAAGTTCCGAAATAATAATTAAAAAGTAGCAAACCAAATAAAGTTCAGAAATAATAATGAAAAAGTAGCAAACCAACTAAAGTTCCGAAATAATAATTAAAAAGTAGCAAACCAAATACAGTTCAGAAATAATAATGAAAAAGTAACAAACCAAATACAGTTCAGAAATAATAATTAAAAAGTAGCAAACCAAATAAAGTTCAGAAATAATAATAAAAAAGTAGCAAACCAAATAAAGTTCAGAAATAATAATTAAAAAGTAGCAAACCAAATAAAGTTCAGAAATAATAATTAAAAAGTAGCAAACCAACTAAAGTTCCGAAATAATAATTAAAAAGTAGCAAACCAACTAAAGTTCCGAAATAATAATTAAAAAGTAGCAAACCAAATACAGTTCAGAAATAATAATGAAAAAGTAACAAACCAAATACAGTTCCGAAATAATAATTAAAAAGTAGCAAACCAAATAAAGTTCAGAAATAATAATTAAAAAGTAGCAAACCAAATAAAGTTCAGAAATAATAATAAAAAAGTAGCAAACCAAATAAAGTTCAGAAATAATAATTAAAAAAGTAGCAAACCAAATAAAGTTCAGAAATAATAATTAAAAAAGAAGCAAACAAAATAATGTTCAGAAATAATAATAAAAACGTAGCAAACCAATTAAAGTTCAGAAATAATAATGAAAAAGTAGCAAACAAAATAAAGTTCAGAAATAATAATAAAAAAGTAGCAAACCAAATAAAGTTCAGAAATAATAATAAAAAAGTAGCAAACCAAATAAAGTTCAGAAATAATAATGAAAAAGTAGCAAACCAAATAAAGTTCCGAAATAATAATTAAAAAGTAGCAAACCAAATAAAGTTCAGAAATAATAATTAAAAAGTAACAAACCAAATAAAGTTCAGAAATAATAATTAAAACGTAGCAAACCAAATAAAGTTCAGAAATAATAATTAAAAAAGTAGCAAACCAAATAAAGTTCAGAAATAATAATAAAAAAGTAGCTAACTAAATAAAGTTCCGAAATAATAATTAAAAAGTAGCAAACCAACTAAAGTTCCGAAATAATAATTAAAAAGTAGCAAACCAAATAAAGTTCAGAAATAATAATGAAAAAGTAGCAAACCAACTAAAGTTCCGAAATAATAATTAAAAAGTAGCAAACCAAATACAGTTCAGAAATAATAATGAAAAAGTAACAAACCAAATACAGTTCAGAAATAATAATTAAAAAGTAGCAAACCAAATAAAGTTCAGAAATAATAATAAAAAAGTAGCAAACCAAATAAAGTTCAGAAATAATAATTAAAAAGTAGCAAACCAAATAAAGTTCAGAAATAATAATTAAAAAGTAGAAAACCAACTAAAGTTCCGAAATAATAATTAAAAAGTAGCAAACCAACTAAAGTTCCGAAATAATAATTAAAAAGTAGCAAACCAAATAAAGTTCAGAAATAATAATTAAAACGTAGCAAACCAAATAAAGTTCAGAAATAATAATAAAAAATAACAAACCAAATAAAGTTCAGAAATAATAATTAAAAAGTAGCAAACCAAATAAAGTTCAGAAATAATAATTAAAAAGTAGCAAACCAAATAAAGTTCAGAAATAATAATAAAAAAGTAGCAAACCAAATAAAGTTCAGAAATAATAATTAAAAAGTAGAAAACCGAATAAAGTTCAGAAATAATAATAAAAAAGTAGCAAACCAAATAACGTTCAGAAATAATAATTAAAAAGTAGCAAACCAAATAAAGTTCAGAAATAATAATTAAAAAGTAGCAAACCAAATAAAGTTCAGAAATAATAATTAAAAAGTAGCAAACCAAATAAAGTTCAGAAATAATAATAAAAAAGTAACAAACCAAATACAGTTCAGAAATAATAATTAAAAAGTAGAAAACCGAATAAAGTTCAGAAATAATAATTTAAAAGTAGCAAACCAAATAAAGTTCAGAAATAATAATAAAAAAGTAGCAAACCAAATAAAGTTCAGAAATAATAATAAAAAAGTAGCAAACCAAATAAAGTTCAGGAATAATGATTAAAAAGTAGCAAACCAAATAAAGTTCAGAAATAATAATTAAAAAAGTAGCAAACCAAATAAAGTTCAGAAATAATAATTAAAAAAGAAGCAAACAAAATAATGTTCAGAAATAATAATAAAAACGTAGCAAACCAATTAAAGTTCAGAAATAATAATGAAAAAGTAGCAAACAAAATAAAATTCAGAAATAATAATAAAAAAGTAGCAAACCAAATAAAGTTCAGAAATAATAATAAAAAAGTAGCAAACCAAATAAAGTTCAGAAATAATAATGAAAAAGTAGCAAACCAAATAAAGTTCCGAAATAATAATTAAAAAGTAGCAAACCAAATAAAGTTCAGAAATAATAATTAAAAAGTAACAAACCAAATAAAGTTCAGAAATAATAATTAAAACGTAGCAAACCAAATAAAGTTCAGAAATAATAATTAAAAAAGTAGCAAACCAAATAAAGTTCAGAAATAATAATAAAAAAGTAGCTAACTAAATAAAGTTCCGAAATAATAATTAAAAAGTAGCAAACCAACTAAAGTTCCGAAATAATAATTAAAAAGTAGCAAACCAAATAAAGTTCAGAAATAATAATGAAAAAGTAGCAAACCAACTAAAGTTCCGAAATAATAATTAAAAAGTAGCAAACCAAATACAGTTCAGAAATAATAATGAAAAAGTAACAAACCAAATACAGTTCAGAAATAATAATTAAAAAGTAGCAAACCAAATAAAGTTCAGAAATAATAATAAAAAAGTAGCAAACCAAATAAAGTTCAGAAATAATAATTAAAAAGTAGCAAACCAAATAAAGTTCAGAAATAATAATTAAAAAGTAGCAAACCAACTAAAGTTCCGAAATAATAATTAAAAAGTAGCAAACCAACTAAAGTTCCGAAATAATAATTAAAAAGTAGCAAACCAAATACAGTTCAGAAATAATAATGAAAAAGTAACAAACCAAATACAGTTCCGAAATAATAATTAAAAAGTAGCAAACCAAATAAAGTTCAGAAATAATAATTAAAAAGTAGCAAACCAAATAAAGTTCAGAAATAATAATAAAAAAGTAGCAAACCAAATAAAGTTCAGAAATAATAATTAAAAAAGTAGCAAACCAAATAAAGTTCAGAAATAATAATTAAAAAAGAAGCAAACAAAATAATGTTCAGAAATAATAATAAAAACGTAGCAAACCAATTAAAGTTCAGAAATAATAATGAAAAAGTAGCAAACAAAATAAAGTTCAGAAATAATAATAAAAAAGTAGCAAACCAAATAAAGTTCAGAAATAATAATAAAAAAGTAGCAAACCAAATAAAGTTCAGAAATAATAATGAAAAAGTAGCAAACCAAATAAAGTTCCGAAATAATAATTAAAAAGTAGCAAACCAAATAAAGTTCAGAAATAATAATTAAAAAGTAACAAACCAAATAAAGTTCAGAAATAATAATTAAAACGTAGCAAACCAAATAAAGTTCAGAAATAATAATTAAAAAAGTAGCAAACCAAATAAAGTTCAGAAATAATAATAAAAAAGTAGCTAACTAAATAAAGTTCCGAAATAATAATTAAAAAGTAGCAAACCAACTAAAGTTCCGAAATAATAATTAAAAAGTAGCAAACCAAATAAAGTTCAGAAATAATAATGAAAAAGTAGCAAACCAACTAAAGTTCCGAAATAATAATTAAAAAGTAGCAAACCAAATACAGTTCAGAAATAATAATGAAAAAGTAACAAACCAAATACAGTTCAGAAATAATAATTAAAAAGTAGCAAACCAAATAAAGTTCAGAAATAATAATAAAAAAGTAGCAAACCAAATAAAGTTCAGAAATAATAATTAAAAAGTAGCAAACCAAATAAAGTTCAGAAATAATAATTAAAAAGTAGAAAACCAACTAAAGTTCCGAAATAATAATTAAAAAGTAGCAAACCAACTAAAGTTCCGAAATAATAATTAAAAAGTAGCAAACCAAATAAAGTTCAGAAATAATAATTAAAACGTAGCAAACCAAATAAAGTTCAGAAATAATAATAAAAAATAACAAACCAAATAAAGTTCAGAAATAATAATTAAAAAGTAGCAAACCAAATAAAGTTCAGAAATAATAATTAAAAAGTAGCAAACCAAATAAAGTTCAGAAATAATAATAAAAAAGTAGCAAACCAAATAAAGTTCAGAAATAATAATTAAAAAGTAGAAAACCGAATAAAGTTCAGAAATAATAATAAAAAAGTAGCAAACCAAATAACGTTCAGAAATAATAATTAAAAAGTAGCAAACCAAATAAAGTTCAGAAATAATAATTAAAAAGTAGCAAACCAAATAAAGTTCAGAAATAATAATTAAAAAGTAGCAAACCAAATAAAGTTCAGAAATAATAATAAAAAAGTAACAAACCAAATACAGTTCAGAAATAATAATTAAAAAGTAGAAAACCGAATAAAGTTCAGAAATAATAATTTAAAAGTAGCAAACCAAATAAAGTTCAGAAATAATAATAAAAAAGTAGCAAACCAAATAAAGTTCAGAAATAATAATAAAAAAGTAGCAAACCAAATAAAGTTCAGGAATAATGATTAAAAAGTAGCAAATCAAATAAAGTTCAGAAATAATAATAAAAAAGTAGCAAACCAAATAAAGTTCAGAAATAATAATAAAAAAGTAGCCAACCAAATAAAGTTCAGAAATAATGATTAAAAAGTAGCAAACCAACTAAAGTTCCGAAATAATAATTAAAAAGTAGCAAACCAAATAAAGTTCAGAAATAATAATTAAAAAGTAGCAAACCAAATAAAGTTCAGAAATAATAATAAAAAAGTAGCAAACCAAATAAAGTTCAGAAATAATAATTAAAAAAGTAGCAAACCAAATAAAGTTCAGAAATAATAATTAAAAAAGAAGCAAACAAAATAAAGTTCAGAAATAATAATAAAAACGTAGCAAACCAAATAAAGTTCAGAAATAATGATTAAAAAGTAGCAAACAAAATAAAGTTCAGAAATAATAATAAAAAAGTAGCAAACCAAATAAAGTTCAGAAATAATAATAAAAAAGTAGCAAACCAAATAAAGTTCAGAAATAATAATGAAAAAGTAGCAAACCAAATAAAGTTCCGAAATAATAATTAAAAAGTAGCAAACCAAATAAAGTTCAGAAATAATAATTAAAAAGTAGCAAACCAAATACAGTTCAGAAATAATAATTAAAAAGTAACAAACCAAATAAAGTTCAGAAATAATAATTAAAACGTAGCAAACCAAATAAAGTTCAGAAATAATAATAAAAAAAAGTAGCAAACCAAATAAAGTTCAGAAATAATAATAAAAAAGTAGCTAACTAAATAAAGTTCCGAAATAATAATTAAAAAGTAGCAAACCAAATAAAGTTCCGAAATAATAATTAAAAAGTAGCAAACCAACTAAAGTTCAGAAATAATAATGAAAAAGTAGCAAACCAACTAAAGTTCCGAAATAATAATTAAAAAGTAGCAAACCAAATAAAGTTCAGAAATAATAATGAAAAAGTAACAAACCAAATACAGTTCAGAAATAATAATTAAAAAGTAGCAAACCAAATAAAGTTCAGAAATAATAATTAAAAAGTAGCAAACCAAATAAAGTTCAGAAATAATAATTAAAAAGTAGCAAACCAAATAAAGTTCAGAAATAATAATTAAAAAGTAGCAAACCAACTAAAGTTCCGAAATAATAATTAAAAAGTAGCAAACCAACTAAAGTTCCGAAATAATAATTAAAAAGTAGCAAACCAAATAAAGTTCAGAAATAATAATTAAAACGTAGCAAACCAAATAAAGTTCAGAAATAATAATAAAAAATAACAAACCAAATAAAGTTCAGAAATAATAATTAAAAAGTAGCAAACCAAATAAAGTTCAGAAATAATAATTAAAAAGTAGCAAACCAAATAAAGTTCAGAAATAATAATAAAAAAGTAGCAAACCAAATAAAGTTCAGAAATAATAATTAAAAAGTAGAAAACCGAATAAAGTTCAGAAATAATAATAAAAAAGTAGCAAACCAAATAAAGTACAGAAATAATAATTAAAATGTAGCAAACCAAATAAAGTTCAGAAATAATAATTAAAAAGTAGCAAACCAAATAAAGTTCAGAAATAATAATTAAAAAGTAGCAAACCAAATAAAGTTCAGAAATAATAATTAAAAAGTAGCAAACCAAATACAGTTCAGAAATAATAATTAAAAAGTAGAAAACCGAATAAAGTTCAGAAATAATAATTAAAAATTAGAAAACCAAATAAAGTTCAGAAATAATAATAAAAAAGTAGAAAACCAAATAAAGTTCAGAAATAATAATAAAAAAGTAGCAAACCAAATAAAGTTCAGAAATAATAATTAAAAAGTAACAAATCAAATAAAGTTCAGAAATAATAATAAAAAAGTAACAAATCAAATAAAGTTCAGAAATAATAATGAAAAAGTAACAAATCAAATAAAGTTCAGAAATAATAATGAAAAAGTAACAAATCAAATAAAGTTCAGAAATAATAATTAAAAAAGTAGCAAACCAAATAAAGTTCAGAAATAATAATAAAAAAGTAACAAACCAAATAAAGTTCAGAAATAATAATTAAAAAGTAGCAAACCAAATAAAGTTCAGAAATAATAATAAAAAAGTAACAAATCAAATAAAGTTCAGAAATAATAATTAAAAAGTAGAAAACCAAATAAAGTTCAGAAATAATAATAAAAAAGTAACAAATCAAATAAAGTTCAGAAATAATAATAAAAAAGTAACAAACCAAATAAAGTTCAGAAATATTAATAAAAAAGTAACAAATTAAATAAAGTTCAGAAATAATAATTGAAAAGTAGCAAACCAAATAAAGTTCAGAAATAATAATAAAAAAGTAACAAATCAAATAAAGTTCAGAAATAATAATTAAAAAAGTAGCAAACCAAATGAAGTTCAGAAATAATAATTAAAAAAGTAACAAATCAAATAAAGTTCAGAAATAATAATTAAAAAGTAACAAATCAAATAAAGTTCACAAAAAATAATGAAAAAGTAACAAATCAAATAAAGTTCAGAAATAATAATTAAAAAGTAGCAAACCAAATAAAGTTCAGAAATAATAATAAAAAAGTTGCAAACCAAATAAAGTTCAGAAATAATAATAAAAAAGTAGCAAACCAAATAAAGTTCAGAAATAATAATAAAAAAGTAGCAAACCAAATAAAGTTCAGGAATAATGATTAAAAAGTAGCAAATCAAATAAAGTTCAGAAATAATAATAAAAAAGTAGCAAACCAAATAAAGTTCAGAAATAATAATAAAAAAGTAGCCAACCAAATAAAGTTCAGAAATAATTATTAAAAAGTAGCAAACCAACTAAAGTTCCGAAATAATAATTAAAAAGTAGCAAACCAAATAAAGTTCAGAAATAATAATTAAAAAGTAGCAAACCAAATAAAGTTCAGAAATAATAATAAAAAAGTAGCAAACCAAATAAAGTTCAGAAATAATAATTAAAAAAGTAGCAAACCAAATAAAGTTCAGAAATAATAATTAAAAAAGAAGCAAACAAAATAATGTTCAGAAATAATAATAAAAACGTAGCAAACCAATTAAAGTTCAGAAATAATAATGAAAAAGTAGCAAACAAAATAAAATTCAGAAATAATAATAAAAAAGTAGCAAACCAAATAAAGTTCAGAAATAATAATAAAAAAGTAGCAAACCAAATAAAGTTCAGAAATAATAATGAAAAAGTAGCAAACCAAATAAAGTTCCGAAATAATAATTAAAAAGTAGCAAACCAAATAAAGTTCAGAAATAATAATAAAAAAGTAACAAACCAAATAAAGTTCAGAAATAATAATTAAAACGTAGCAAACCAAATAAAGTTCAGAAATAATAATTAAAAAAGTAGCAAACCAAATAAAGTTCAGAAATAATAATAAAAAAGTAGCTAACTAAATAAAGTTCCGAAATAATAATTAAAAAGTAGCAAACCAACTAAAGTTCCGAAATAATAATTAAAAAGTAGCAAACCAAATAAAGTTCAGAAATAATAATGAAAAAGTAGCAAACCAACTAAAGTTCCGAAATAATAATTAAAAAGTAGCAAACCAAATACAGTTCAGAAATAATAATGAAAAAGTAACAAACCAAATACAGTTCAGAAATAATAATTAAAAAGTAGCAAACCAAATAAAGTTCAGAAATAATAATAAAAAAGTAGCAAACCAAATAAAGTTCAGAAATAATAATTAAAAAGTAGCAAACCAAATAAAGTTCAGAAATAATAATTAAAAAGTAGCAAACCAACTAAAGTTCCGAAATAATAATTAAAAAGTAGAAAACCAAATAAAGTTCCGAAATAATAATTAAAAAGTAGCAAACCAAATACAGTTCAGAAATAATAATGAAAAAGTAACAAACCAAATACAGTTCCGAAATAATAATTAAAAAGTAGCAAACCAAATAAAGTTCAGAAATAATAATTAAAAAGTAGCAAACCAAATAAAGTTCAGAAATAATAATAAAAAAGTAGCAAACCAAATAAAGTTCAGAAATAATAATTAAAAAAGTAGCAAACCAAATAAAGTTCAGAAATAATAATTAAAAAAGAAGCAAACAAAATAATGTTCAGAAATAATAATAAAAACGTAGCAAACCAATTAAAGTTCAGAAATAATAATGAAAAAGTAGCAAACAAAATAAAGTTCAGAAATAATAATAAAAAAGTAGCAAACCAAATAAAGTTCAGAAATAATAATAAAAAAGTAGCAAACCAAATAAAGTTCAGAAATAATAATGAAAAAGTAGCAAACCAAATAAAGTTCCGAAATAATAATTAAAAAGTAGCAAACCAAATAAAGTTCAGAAATAATAATTAAAAAGTAACAAACCAAATAAAGTTCAGAAATAATAATTAAAACGTAGCAAACCAAATAAAGTTCAGAAATAATAATTAAAAAAGTAGCAAACCAAATAAAGTTCAGAAATAATAATAAAAAAGTAGCTAACTAAATAAAGTTCCGAAATAATAATTAAAAAGTAGCAAACCAACTAAAGTTCCGAAATAATAATTAAAAAGTAGCAAACCAAATAAAGTTCAGAAATAATAATGAAAAAGTAGCAAACCAACTAAAGTTCCGAAATAATAATTAAAAAGTAGCAAACCAAATACAGTTCAGAAATAATAATGAAAAAGTAACAAACCAAATACAGTTCAGAAATAATAATTAAAAAGTAGCAAACCAAATAAAGTTCAGAAATAATAATAAAAAAGTAGCAAACCAAATAAAGTTCAGAAATAATAATTAAAAAGTAGCAAACCAACTAAAGTTCAGAAATAATAATTAAAAAGTAGCAAACCAACTAAAGTTCCGAAATAATAATTAAAAAGTAGCAAACCAACTAAAGTTCCGAAATAATAATTAAAAAGTAGCAAACCAAATAAAGTTCAGAAATAATAATTAAAACGTAGCAAACCAAATAAAGTTCAGAAATAATAATAAAAAATAACAAACCAAATAAAGTTCAGAAATAATAATTAAAAAGTAGCAAACCAAATAAAGTTCAGAAATAATAATTAAAAAGTAGCAAACCAAATAAAGTTCAGAAATAATAATAAATAAGTAGCAAACCAAATAAAGTTCAGAAATAATAATTAAAAAGTAGAAAACCGAATAAAGTTCAGAAATAATAATAAAAAAGTAGCAAACCAAATAAAGTTCAGAAATAATAATTAAAAAGTAGCAAACCAAATAAAGTTCAGAAATAATAATTAAAAAGTAGCAAACCAAATAAAGTTCAGAAATAATAATTAAAAAGTAGCAAACCAAATAAAGTTCAGAAATAATAATAAAAAAGTAGCAAACAAAATACAGTTCAGAAATAATAATTAAAAAGTAGAAAACCGAATAAAGTTCAGAAATAATAATTAAAAAGTAGCAAACCAAATAAAGTTCAGAAATAATAATAAAAAAGTAGCAAACCAAATAAAGTTCAGAAATAATAATAAAAAAGTAGCAAACCAAATAAAGTTCAGGAATAATGATTAAAAAGTAGCAAATCAAATAAAGTTCAGAAATAATAATAAAAAAGTAGCAAACCAAATAAAGTTCAGAAATAATAATAAAAAAGTAGCCAACCAAATAAAGTTCAGAAATAATGATTAAAAAGTAGCAAACCAACTAAAGTTCCGAAATAATAATTAAAAAGTAGCAAACCAAATAAAGTTCAGAAATAATAATTAAAAAGTAGCAAACCAAATAAAGTTCAGAAATAATAATAAAAAAGTAGCAAACCAAATAAAGTTCAGAAATAATAATTAAAAAAGTAGCAAACCAAATAAAGTTCAGAAATAATAATTAAAAAAGAAGCAAACAAAATAAAGTTCAGAAATAATAATAAAAACGTAGCAAACCAAATAAAGTTCAGAAATAATGATTAAAAAGTAGCAAACAAAATAAAGTTCAGAAATAATAATAAAAAAGTAGCAAACCAAATAAAGTTCAGAAATAATAATAAAAAAGTAGCAAACCAAATAAAGTTCAGAAATAATAATGAAAAAGTAGCCAACCAAATAAAGTTCCGAAATAATAATTAAAAAGTAGCAAACCAAATAAAGTTCAGAAATAATAATTAAAAAGTAGCAAACCAAATACAGTTCAGAAATAATAATTAAAAAGTAACAAACCAAATAAAGTTCAGAAATAATAATTAAAACGTAGCAAACCAAATAAAGTTCAGAAATAATAATTAAAAAAGTAGCAAACCAAATAAAGTTCAGAAATAATAATAAAAAAGTAGCTAACTAAATAAAGTTCCGAAATAATAATTAAAAAGTAGCAAACCAAATAAAGTTCCGAAATAATAATTAAAAAGTAGCAAACCAACTAAAGTTCAGAAATAATAATGAAAAAGTAGCAAACCAACTAAAGTTCCGAAATAATAATTAAAAAGTAGCAAACCAAATAAAGTTCAGAAATAATAATGAAAAAGTAACAAACCAAATACAGTTCAGAAATAATAATTAAAAAGTAGCAAACCAAATAAAGTTCAGAAATAATAATTAAAAAGTAGCAAACCAAATAAAGTTCAGAAATAATAATTAAAAAGTAGCAAACCAAATAAAGTTCAGAAATAATAATTAAAAAGTAGCAAACCAACTAAAGTTCCGAAATAATAATTAAAAAGTAGCAAACCAACTAAAGTTCCGAAATAATAATTAAAAAGTAGCAAACCAAATAAAGTTCAGAAATAATAATTAAAACGTAGCAAACCAAATAAAGTTCAGAAATAATAATAAAAAATAACAAACCAAATAAAGTTCAGAAATAATAATTAAAAAGTAGCAAACCAAATAAAGTTCAGAAATAATAATTAAAAAGTAGCAAACCAAATAAAGTTCAGAAATAATAATAAAAAAGTAGCAAACCAAATAAAGTTCAGAAATAATAATTAAAAAGTAGAAAACCGAATAAAGTTCAGAAATAATAATAAAAAAGTAGCAAACCAAATAAAGTACAGAAATAATAATTAAAATGTAGCAAACCAAATAAAGTTCAGAAATAATAATTAAAAAGTAGCAAACCAAATAAAGTTCAGAAATAATAATTAAAAAGTAGCAAACCAAATAAAGTTCAGAAATAATAATTAAAAAGTAGCAAACCAAATACAGTTCAGAAATAATAATTAAAAAGTAGAAAACCGAATAAAGTTCAGAAATAATAATTAAAAATTAGAAAACCAAATAAAGTTCAGAAATAATAATAAAAAAGTAGAAAACCAAATAAAGTTCAGAAATAATAATAAAAAAGTAGCAAACCAAATAAAGTTCAGAAATAATAATTAAAAAGTAACAAATCAAATAAAGTTCAGAAATAATAATAAAAAAGTAACAAATCAAATAAAGTTCAGAAATAATAATGAAAAAGTAACAAATCAAATAAAGTTCAGAAATAATAATGAAAAAGTAACAAATCAAATAAAGTTCAGAAATAATAATTAAAAAAGTAGCAAACCAAATAAAGTTCAGAAATAATAATAAAAAAGTAACAAACCAAATAAAGTTCAGAAATAATAATTAAAAAGTAGCAAACCAAATAAAGTTCAGAAATAATAATAAAAAAGTAACAAATCAAATAAAGTTCAGAAATAATAATTAAAAAGTAGAAAACCAAATAAAGTTCAGAAATAATAATAAAAAAGTAACAAATCAAATAAAGTTCAGAAATAATAATAAAAAAGTAACAAACCAAATAAAGTTCAGAAATATTAATAAAAAAGTAACAAATTAAATAAAGTTCAGAAATAATAATTGAAAAGTAGCAAACCAAATAAAGTTCAGAAATAATAATAAAAAAGTAACAAATCAAATAAAGTTCAGAAATAATAATTAAAAAGTAGCAAACCAAATGAAGTTCAGAAATAATAATAAAAAAGTAACAAATCAAATAAAGTTCAGAAATAATAATTAAAAAGTAACAAATCAAATAAAGTTCACAAATAATAATGAAAAAGTAACAAATCAAATAAAGTTCAGAAATAATAATTAAAAAGTAGCAAACCAAATAAAGTTCAGAAATAATAATAAAAAAGTAACAAATCAAATAAAGTTCAGAAATAATAATTAAAAAAGTAGCAAACCAAATAAAGTGCAGAAATAATAATAAAAAAGTAACAAATCAAATAAAGTTCAGAAATAATAATTAAAAAGTAAACAATTAAATAAAGTTCAGAAATAATAATGAAAAAGTAACAAATCAAATAAAGTTCAGAAATAATAATGAAAAAGTAGCAAACCAAATAAAGTTCAGAAATAATAATAAAAAAGTAACAAATCAAATAAAGTTCAGAAATAATAATTAAAAAAGTAGCAAACTAAATAAAGTTCAGAAATAATAATAAAAAAGTAACAAATCAAATAAAGTTCAGAAATAATAATAAAAAAAGTAGCAAACCAAATAAAGTTCAGAAATAATAATAAAAAAGTAGCAAACCAAATAAAGTTCAGAAATAATAATAAAAAAAAAAAAAACCTGGAAGGCATTTGATGAGATTTACCAATATCTCGAACGCTAAATATTTTATCCGGCAGGGCGGGAGATGTAAGCGACTATTAGATGGACCAAATATCAATTGCTTATTGATAGAACCATACGTCGGGATTGTAAGAGATCTCATGGATAGATTACCACATAACTGGATTAATGAATGCATGGAAAGAATGCGCGAGATTTCTTGGAAAAAAGTATGAAACAATGGAAGGAGTCATTGTCATCAAACAGAAAAGATCTTTGGGAAGTTCATGTGAAGAGAGGGATTTTTCAGCAGGACAACTTGTTGCCATTGTTGTTTGGTACTCTTGTCGTTCATATTACGAAAGGTAAACGAGTGTCATGATCGAGAAAAGAAGTAACAACGAAAAAAAAACAAAAACAAACATTTATTTATTTTCTGGACGACTTAAAGTTGTATGCAAAGAATGAAGACCAACTAAATTTGCTTGTGAGGATTGCTCACATAATCACTAATGACCTAGGCATAGAATTTGGTATGGAGAAGTGTTGTGCCCTGAAATTAAAAAAGGGAAAAACTGTTGGAAGTGATTTAGTAGAGCTTATGAACGTAGAAATGATTGGAAAAAAATATACACCTATTTAGGAATTGTGGAATTAGATAAATAAAATAGCTGCAATGGAAGAAGTTATAGGAAAAGACTACTAGATAAGACTACAGTTGGTTTTTAGATCAAAGTTGAATGCGGAAAAAACAAAATATCCGCAGTAAACACATGGGTACTAACTATATTTCGATATGGGGCGGATATTATTCCGTAGCAAAAAAATGATCTGAAAGATATGGGCAAGAACACAAGGAAAACAATAAAAATTAAGAGTTTTTTTTACCCAAAGAGTAATGTCGATAGGTTATATGTGAAAATCAGGTTGACAAGAACTAATAGATGTAGATCGATGCGTAAACGAAGAAAATAGTCTGATAATTTAAATCTTCAAAAGTTTATAAAGGGTGTGGCAACATTTGAAAAATTGACAGCGAACAAACTAGTAGGAAGTAAAAAATTTAAGGCGATAAACGAACATAACACGAAAGAGAAGTAGTTTTAGAAGAAAATGAATGGGCAATTCAGTAGGGATCTATCATGGGCAGTCGATAAGGAAAACAAAACTGACAATGGTTGTACAAATGTGACTTTATCATTGGAACAGAAGCACTAATATGTGCCCCACAGAAGCAATCGCTCATGACAAATTATGTGAAGTATCACATTGATAAAATGGAAGGGCCCGGGAGACCCAATGAGAGAGAGAGAGAGAGAGAGAGAGAGAGAGAGAGAGAGAGAGAGAGAGAGAGAGAGAGAGAGAGAGAGATTACCAGCCAGACCTCCAATGAAAGAGTGCGGAGAAGACTGGTGCATTGGGAAGGCTTTTTGCAACCCAAGCACCAAAGAATACAGATAGACGATACTAGCGAGAAACCAAAGGTAATCAGCTGTTGAGATAACGTGAAGTCACCTGCGCTACTTATCGAGAGAGATAGAGAGCACTGGAAAACTGGGGAGACTTGTTATCATTCAGACTCCGGGGAACACTACATGTTATTGTCAGTAAGCAATCGTACGTGATGACATATGTGAGAACTTTTATTGAGTGAACAACAACAACAACAACAACAACAACAACAACAACAACAACAACAACAACAACAACAACAACAACAACAACAACAACAACAACAACAACAACAACAACAACAACAACAACAACAACAACAACAACAACAACAACAACAACAACAACAACAACAACAACAACAACAACAACAACAACTCTTTTAACCGGCATTAATGGGTGATTTAGCTAGTACTTATACACATGTAAGCATGTGTGTGTGCGCGCGGGTGTGTTAGAAATGTATAATAAAAGAAAGGAAAGAGGGGTTGCAAGGTGTTGTAGTGTTGAAGGTTGGTAGAGCTGCTGCTGCTATTGGGAAAGGGTGAAGCACCGGGCGAAACCAGCAGTTTGGGAGGGAGAAGGGTTGTGGTGGTGATGATAGTGTTGGCGGTTAAACAAATGAGAGTGACATAGTCTGACCCCTCCACCTTCTGCTTTCTCCCTCCATGCGTACTTCCCTTGCGCTGCTAAGGCTTGTGCGAGATCCGTAGAGCTTTAAGTTTTTCAGAGAGGGTGAAAAAAGCACCACACATATACACACACGCATGTATAAGCTGGCAAAAAACGCATAGACGCACGTGTGCATTTAGAATATATATATATATATATATATATATATATATATATATATATATATATATATAATGTGATATGTTCTTGTAACATTCTCTCTCTGTGTGTATATATACATACACACACACACACACACACACACACACACATATATTATATATATATATATATGGTAAATATCCAGATACGCTACTACAGAACACCGACCACTCTAATTTGTTTTACATAGGTAATTGAGGTCGCTGACAACGAATCTGATAGTCAAACTTGGGTCAAATTTACCGTTTGCATGGTATTAACCCCCGAACCCATGAATAACTTTCCACCATTTTGCAGCTTCCGTTTACGATACGCGCGTGCGCTGCAGCATGAACGACGGCTTGCTTCTCCTAGCAAACTGCCTTCTCACATGGCGTACCAATCAAAAAAATACGGACTGACATTTTTTTAATGACTTACACTTAAAGAACAGTGCAACAAATTAGGTGACTTTTTTTTTTGTCTCGCGTAGTTTTTAATGTGGTTTACAAAAACATAAGCACCAAACATCTTTATGTTTTTCATTCTTTTTTTGCGGGAGGGGGGTTCAATTATAGAACTTATGTGGCTTAATAGGTGCTTTTGCAGTTTAGTTAAACGTTTTTCCGTGAGTAACGCACCGACATTTACCAATTAGAACACCATTTAACATTTTCCGAAGATTTTACTGTGTACATTGGGGCGCGAGCGGGGGGGGGGCGCCCCAACATCACATCCACCCCCCCCGCTCGCGCCCCAACATCACATCCGCCCCCCCCCCCGCTCGCGCCCCAATGTACACAGTAAAATCTTCGGAAAATGTTAAATGGTGTTCTAATTGGTAAATGTTGGTGCGTTACTTTTTGAAAATTTGAAAATTCTATGTTCCAGGTAAAAAAAACAAAACAAAAAAAAAACATAAATTACCCCCCCCCCTACTCCAACTTGGAGTGCTTTCCTTTTCTTGTTTTATTTCTTTTTCAGCTAATTTTAAATTTTCCACCCAAAAAGTGCTATAATGTAGTTTTGAAAATTAGAAAATTCTATGTCCTGGAAAAAAAAATCCCCTCCCCCAACGTAGTTTGCTTGGTGAAGCCGTCGATGGTGGAAAGTAGTTCGTGGGTTTAGGGGTAAATACCATGCAAACGGTAAATTTGACCCAAGTTTGACTATCAGATTCGTTGTCAGCGACCTCAATTACCTATAAAACAAATTAGAGTGGTCGGTGTTCTGTAGTAGCGTATCTGGATATTTACCATATATATATATATATATATATATATATATATATATATATATATATATATATATATATAAATAAATAAAGAATGAGAGAGAGAGAGTGACAGAGAGAGAGAGAGAGAGAGAGAGAGAGAGTGAAAAATATATTACAAGAACATATCACATTTTATATATCGATTTTTTTTATACTTACATTAACAGAGGTAACATGTGATTAGATTTGTGTAGTAAGTTTGGAAAATTTTTTATGGTAATTAAACTACGCGAACGCTTCCGCATCTCATCTACGTAGGAAACCTTTGTGTATCTTAATTACCATAAATTTATTTTGATAACTTATTTGTAATTGCCTCTCTAACCATACTGATGAGCTGTGATACAGCGAACTAATCTGTCTATAGACGATTGAACGTGAGCCTTGCACTCGTTCTTAAATATACTAGTATAGTTAGAGAAATCGTCACCTGTGCTATCGATAATGCATGAAGACAGCAGACCATGTGCTTTCGAACGCTAGGATTCTTCTCTTTAAAAATAAATTTTGCGTAACGAAATAAATCCCTATTCGAAATCAGCAGGAAACGGTGTTAGGCCAAAATAGCAGTTATAAAATACTTTCGATCACTTAATGTTTTTGTTTAAACTACGTTTAAACTAAGTTTACAACGCAATACAAAAAAAAAACAAACAAACAAAAAACAAAACAAAAAAACAAAACAAAAATAAAATACAAAAACAAACAAACAAACAAAAAACGTATTCCATTTCTATAATTTTTTATTTTTATTTTTTATTTTTACATGGGGTTCACCACTTATCAAGGCCGGAAGGCCACTCAGGGATAAGGGTTATTGCGTTTACAGTAATCAATGAGATAGTATTGTAGTAATCATTAGTATTGGGGGTTTTGATAGAGTGTCTTACTTAAGAGGGCGGTTTGTCAGGAGTTTGTTTATGTTGGACTTGAAGACGTCCAAGTTGTAGTCAGGTGGGAAACAGGCAAGCGGCAGAGTGTTCCACTGGCGTGCAGTTCTTAGAAAGAAGCTTTGCTCATGGAATCTACGTTTGGATTTAGGCACAAATAAAGAGTGGGGAAAATTATTGACAGTAGTTTCAGCTAGACGGGGTTTTCTCGTGAAATATTGACGAGGAGGGACGAGGGATTGGAGCTCAGACGAGCACCTGCCATGGAAATAGCGATAAAACAAAGACAGGCTTGCAACGTCTCTTCTGTAGGAAAGAGGTTGCAGGGAAGAGAAAAGGACATTCCCCAGTAAGCCACAAAGTCTATTTTGTACTCTGTCAAGGCAGGATATGCTGTTTTTAGCAGCTCCTCCCCAGATGTGGCAGCAGTACTCCATCCTTGGACGTACTTGGCTTTTATAAAGATAGAGCATTGCATCAGTAGTGAGATATCTTTTTAAGCGGTAGAAGGATCCCACCATTTTCCCAGCGTCCCTGGCAACAGATTTAATGTACGGAATAATTAGAATTTTAAATATTTTCTATTTTTCACAAAAATAAATAAATAAATAAATAAATAAAATAAAATAAAAATAAAATAAAAAAGTATATTTCCAAAATAAGCTCAAATTTGAATACCTTTCTTTTGCATTGTCTTGTAAGCTTTTATTTTTGATCCCCCCCCCCAAAAGGAAGTATAGCAAGTATTTTATATCCTGAATCTATTTTGACCTTACATTGTTTTCTGTTGACTTCGAGTCGAAGTTTATTCAGCTACACAATACATTATCGGTTCTTATTACGTAAAAAGATAGAAAATAAAATAACAATATAAAATGATAGGGTTTTTACATTCTATTTAACATATATACAGGGTGTTCATAAAAAATTGATATCTTTTACGTTATTTCATTTCAGAAACCTTTTCAGTATTTAATGGCGGCTAAGTATAACGGATGGCTCTTTGTGTGTCTTATTGGTGCGTTGAAGAGGCGGAGACTATGGACGACCGGAAAAAATAATCTGCATTAAGATGATTCAGATCGTCTAAAAAATTCCAAAATCTTAGCTGCATTTCAGTGTTCATCTTTGTGTGTCTTTGATGCATGTTGCTAAACAAACGTGTCCCACATTTTAACGCAATGCTTGGCATTATTGCTGTATTTTGAAAGGTGTTTCAAGCTGCACTGGTCGAACAGTAGGTGGCAGACAAGATAATGTTGCATTGTTCAACCCTTCTATCAACAGTCATATTTAATTGGGATAATTTCGTAGCTGCATCTGGTCGTAGCAACCTTTGATCACTCTATTCCTGTTCTCGCGCGGTTGAGTGTTTTCCACTCGAACAAATATGATTCTGAAACGGGAGGAAGTACCTCAGAACGGGAAGATTTCCATATTAGTAGGAGGATATTTTCTAGCAGTCTGGTGTACAAATCTATTCTGGTCTCTTCCTAAGATATTGTTAGGGGTTCAACATGATTGAGGAAACTTAAATATCTTGAAATTCGTAAGATGTGAGCTGAAGAATTATGACCTAGATGTGGATGCAATGGTTAGCAGGAAAAAAAATAATAGCGAGTACTCAGACTGTTTCTCACAATAAAATTCACCCGGAAGCTTCAAAAGCAGATGCGACAAAATCTTGGGTAATTTAATTGATTATCTGCGAAAAATTACACCGTTGAATTTACTCACGGCACCTTCCTCCCGGTGTCATGTAAAAAACAGAAAGCATCTATTTAAAATATACCATATGTCTATTTATACTGAATTATACTTACATAATACACCATAACTTATACTTTATTTTCCAGTTATACATGTACTAAATTGCCGTTACTTGTATCTATATTGAATATAAATCTTATTATCCTCCTGTCGTCTTAAATATTGAGTTGGGAGCAAATTTTTATTTTGATTCCTAATATCAAGATAATCATACCTTAAAATGTTATCATATTCCTAAACTAACATATGAACAATATTTTAGCCATACATTAACTCCTTTCTCTCAAACTAACCTGTTCCAAATTTAGTTGCTGAATTCTTACTTATCCCCTCTTTCAGTAACAATGAAATGGAAGCACAGTAATGTCCTTTTTAATCATTCTGAGGAGTGTAACTTTTCAGCAGATATATAACCTCTACTAACTAACCTCTCAGTATTAACTACCCATGCGGGATTGAAGAAATACTTGGTTTAGGACCCAGGCGCGGATAAACCCTCTCGGTTCTGATGAACCCGTAGATTTTCCCAGATCATCCTTCTAGGAGAAAGAAAACTAAAGCTAAACCTAAGGGGGGGCCTCTTCAGTCCTGGACGTCAACCTTCCTAGGGTTGGTGACTCAAACAAATTAGCAATTTGAAAACCTAAACTGCTTAAGGAGTAGATAGGCTCTGTCTATCGTCCGACTTTCATACTCCTTCTTTGCCTCATATCCAGGCGAAGAAGTGCTATCACAGGGATTTGACAGAAACACCCAGTGGGCGACTTTGTTTCCTTGCTAGGGCAATGAACGCCGTTTTCTCCGCTCCCGTCACATCATATACCCCTAAACTGGGCACTGTTGGGGTGATTGAGTGCCATACATGCCAGTGCAATTGGGTTGAGTTGACTTTTGTTTGATGGGTTGAGGGTACCAGATTCAAACTTCCTGGCTACTGTTTCCGACTGATAGTACAGAAGGCCAAACTCTTTGGTAGCGCTTAGAGCGGTTGCTCCATCAACAGTTGTATAATATCGGGCTGATTGTAGTGCCATGTCAAACATGGAAAGAGACCGTGCACTTTCCGTGGGCTTTCCCGAGGCCACAATCCTGTAGATGAAGAATCAGTTGATGCTCTACTTGTGTTGCATATCTGGTATTATGCGCAACCACTTGTCCAACACCTCTCACCCTAATTGAAACTTTTAAATAAAAGAAAATGACAGTTCAATAAAAAAAAATTACGCTCAAACCAGGTGTAAACTCAAACCAACCAACTTGTATTTACAAATATTAGCGGAACTAATTTAGATGATGTTGACTCATTTCTCTTAGCAAACACCCCGGATATCTTAGCATTAAATGAAACTAACCTACACTTCTCTATTTCTCTAACCACTTTAACATACCTGGTTATCTCCCACTCCCTCTTAATGAATGACACGGACATATGTACGGACTGTGAGTCTATATTCGAAACACCCCCCCCTTGACTCGAGAAAAAAAACTAGAATCAGACGCTTTAGACTTAACATACAACATAACATTAGCTACTTTTATTTTCTCTCTCACTCTTCCTCAACCCAGAACTGTACCCTAATAAATAAAGTCTCTGACAGCATAAATACAGCATTCACCCTCGATACTAGCGCATAAGTACATGTATATGGTGACTTCAATGTTCATCACAGTAATTGGTTTGGATTCTCTACTTACACAGACGCAACTGGTAGCACAACATATAGCTTCTCTACATCTCATTCCCTATCACAGATGGTTACGTTTCCGACACGTTTCCCAGCCCAGCAAGATCAACATGCCTCATTTCTAGATCTATTTCTGACCACAGTTCCCGATGATTGTGTAACGAATGCCAACAGTCCCATCGGGAATGCTTGTTACGCTGTGATAATGATAGAAATCATCCTAAATTCTCGACCCGTAACTGAAGAGCCATTGTTCAAAATAACAACAAAAATAAATAAATAAATAAATAAATAAAGGCTGACTGAGAAACCATCAGGGATCTCATCAGTGATGCCCCATGGGGAAAATTTTTTTTCTCTTTCTGCTGAACAGTGCGCAAATTAGACCACTAAATGGTTAAAAACGGCCATTGAAGCACATGTTCCCATGCGGAAATTTAATAGTAAGCCCCACTCTCCCCAATGGTTTACTTCTACTTGTGCAGCTGCCATTGCTCAAAGGCAGCATACGTACTGCAGATTTAACCGACATGTCCAGTTCAAACAGAGAGAAGTTTATAGAAGCTAGGAGTGCTTGCAAGAGAGAAATAGCGACAGCTAAGACATAATATACTGAAACTACCAGAAAAAGCATCGAAGTACAGAAATTAGGAACTCGTGATTTTTGGAAAATCTACAACAGTGTGGTAAATAATGGGCAATCAACAATTCCCCCTACTATCGAGCAATCATGAGGTTGCTTGCACGGCAACCGAGAAAGCTAATATGCTTGCCAGTCGGTTTGCCTCAAACTCCACATTTAATCCAGCAAACCACTCTTTCCCTGGCTTTATTATGTGGAGAGATGCCATGCTAGATGATCTGAAAATTATCCTTTCTCAGTTGCATGATATCATAAAAAAACCTAGATGCCTAAAAAGCATGTGGAACCGATCTCATCCCGGCTGTGCTATTAAAAAAAATGCTCCGCCGATGTTGCACCAGTTCTCTCCAAACTTCACGACAAATGCCTTAACGAATCTTGCTTTCCTGCGTACTTCTGTGTTAACAGTTTTCAAGAATTCTGGCGAAAGAACTGACTCATTAAATTATCATCTCATTAGCTTCCTCCAGGTATTCGCCAAAATATGTGAGTCCATAATTAATCAAGCTCTAGTCCATAACCGTACAGCTGCTAAACTTCTGACCTACCAACAATATGTATACGAGTCTGCATATGTGCGGGAGAAGAAAGAGACGTATGGACACACAGGCGAGCAGAGAATGTTTTAATAAAAATAGAAATAAATTAAATAAAAAAATAAAAATAAAGAAGAATATTCTTCATTTACTTTTTTAAAACATTATAGGTGTGTATATATCAATTAATGATAGACATTAAAATCTACAGTAAGTGGTTGAAATAAATGAATAAATATGTATGTGTGTGTGAGGAGGAAGGCATACATAAAATCCAGACAAGCAAAGAAGAGTTATCCTCTCATCCCGTCCCATACCTAGAACCATTTATGATTCCAATGGAAAGTATCAGATTTTGGTAAGAAGTTTCTATTTATCTGTTTATATTTGCCTGTAATTCCCCATATGTATGTGTACACACGTCTATAAACATGTGTGTACGTATTTTGTGTGTGTACGGGTACGTGTAAAAGCATATGTGGCAATGTACGGGTGTACATGCATGTATGTTTACACATACGAGTGTGTACGTGGGGTGCGTGGGTGTCCAATTCAACATTTTATGAAAGGCTTGGTTTTGAATAAAAGCCACGCAAGTTGCTGACCATTCCAAGTCAAAAATATTGAGATGGTCGTAATTCAGATAGATCTTAACCTCATTGGTTATACCCGTCCCCTTCCTGCGGCTATCCCTGCTCGCCCTGCACTCGTGTTTCCATCATTCACACTGAAGAAGACCAAAGGATCGGTCGAAAATATGTGTTTTTAAAAGAAACGTTTTCATTTTGACAAAGGACATTTTGTATTTCTACACGTCAACAAATAAAACATTAGTACAGAGAAGATATAAACATTTATATATTTTTCGTATTTATCATCCATATATATATATATATATATATATATATATATATATATATATATATATATATATATACCAGATGATGCATTAACGATTACTAAACTACCACCTTACATTCATTAATCCTTATACTCGAATGGCCTTTGTACGTTGGTAAGTGGTTACTACTTAATAAAAAATGATCCCTGAAGTAGCATTAGGATTATTGTGAAATCGTGAAAGCAAATTGATATAGCGATTGCATGAGATTAATTGACTTACTGGCAAGAAAACTCTCCAATACAGGACTAAAATATTTTATTTGGTTTATAGTTTTAAAGATTGAATAACTTCAAACTTTCACTCTATCTCATTATATATATATATATATATATATATATATATATATATATATATATATATATATATATATATATATAAGAGCTAGTAGTTAATAAAACATGTTAAAAAGTGGATAGTCCTTAATCCGCGGAATTTCGAAGAAATTCTTTCCTTCTCATCAGAGGGTAGGGATTAGCAAAATGCAGGATTGGATTTTGCTTGCAAAAGTATTTGATGAATCTACAAGTATGTCATTGATCTTACTTGATAACAAATAGTGAAACAGAGGAAATATGATGGAGAAAAAGGTGATTTCACGTGAATGGATAGTCTGGTGAAGGGTAAAGTATCCAATGACGATAAAATCCAAAAATGCAGAATTCAAGAAAGTTGGTTAAATTTCCATTCGCACAAGTAAAATCCAAGGGAATCATGGAATTGGAAGATGTTTTAAAATAATCCAAAAGGCAGAAATCCGTGGAATAATTTACAAATAGGTACAAGGAAAAGGGAATGAATTCCAATAATATTATTAAAAGAACGATAAGATGTGCGTAAAAAAATGGAAGAAATTTAAAAGTACAAGAATTTAATAAAATATGTTGAAAAACACTTTAGCAAGAGTTAAAAACATTATTTTTTCCGAAAAGAAATACAAATAAAATGGATTGTCCTTAATCCGCGGAGTTTCGAAAGAAATACTGTCCTTCTCATCAGAGGAGAGGAGTTAGTAAAACGCGGAATTAGATTTTGCTTGTAAGATATTTAATGAAACCGAAAAATATGAGGTAGATCAATGAAAAAAAAAACATTGAAAATCAGAGGAAGTCGGGAAAATAGAAAATAAATATGTCATCTAATAACGATTATCAATAAAGCGATTTTACTGTGAGACCAGTACACTCTGTCCTACACAATTTGATTAATTAAGTTAAATTAAACATAGAATAATTAATTAAATAAATTGAAATTCACAAATAGTATACCAGGGAGTATTATTTGCAGCTAAAAACTAATTTTCACGGTCGATTTCATTTGAAAAGTTCGTGTTTCGAGACAATTTTTATTTTTGTTCCTTTTCTCGACGTTAAAAAACGACCCTGGTGCCTAACTTTGTCCCGTGGGGAGACATTGTAAACAGGAACCCTAGAGGATTCTATTAAAACGCTATTTTTACCGTGTTACTACTCATGATACACTAAATGACCCCAGGTCACGATCGTATTACATTTGGTGTCGTGACCATGACTTGGACTCTGGCTATCACAACACGATCGTATCACATTCGTGTTATTTATAACTTGATCGCTGGACCAACACAAATATGACGTCGAATTCTATGCACGACAGCATCAACATTGTCTAAAATAAACTTATCATTTAAAGACTTAATTTATTACGATTATTGCAGTTACTGTTTTCTTATTACATTGTAGTTTTATATGAGGTCCAGCCTAAACGTTAATATTTCATTTTATATTAGTTCCTATTTTTAGATGAATTTTAATCTTATTTAGCAAGATACAAAATTTTGAAGGATCAAGAAAGACAACTCTGCCTGGATTAATTTTTTCAAACTGTCTTTGTTAATGATCTAAAAAGTAATAGTGTAAAATATAAAGGTATTGCACAACTAAATGTATTCTTCGAGAGAATGAACAAAATATGTGTTTTATTTCGTCTGTTTCAATACGAGTAGAAAGTGAATCTTAGGTTTATTTTTAGCAGCCGCGTAACTCTTGCTTCCCTTGTTTTGCTCTTTAGTCCTCACATTCCATGAATGATGTATCTGACAAAGAAGAAAGAATTGCTGTTTTCTGGGCCAGAAGTTATTTATCGTTGACAAGTATTTTTTTATCCTTACATCAAGTGGATTCATACCTTGTCTCGAGCGATTTCCATTAAAAACATTACGAATGTCGATATTTTATACAATTTATACTGAACGAAAATAAACAAGATTGAATCTATAAACATGATTGTGTAAACTAAATTTGTTTTCGGGGAAGTGAAGAGGGATTTACAACGATATGGTTATTTTATTAATAATACCAGCTCTTTGTTGTGGATGCTTCCTATTCATTTCCACAGACTTGACAATATCATACAATCCTGTAAAATCTGTCAAGCTTTACTTGTTCGATAGTAAATAACAAACATGCTATTGCTACATCGTAAATGGTGGACAGGTTTTGTACAATCTCAACCTTTATCCTCGAGTGGTCTTTGGGCCTTGATAAGTGGTGATGCCTAAGTAAAAAAACAGCCAAAAAGGGGAGTGTCATTAGAAGTAAAACATTTTCCATTTCTCTGGTTCACAGTTGTAGTATGGTCTATTTCTAAGATGTTTCTAGAAGCTTGACACGACTGAGGATATTTCTTTTTTACTTTTTTTTTTCGATCGATTGTTTACGTACAGAAGGGAGATGACTTTCTTCATAGTTAAGTTTTCTACTCACCCTGTACATATATATATATATATATATATATATATATATATATATATATATATATATATATATATATACGCCAATGAAAAGTTATTTAAAGTTGAATCCCCCAACAAGTTTGTAGGCAAAATGTTTTAATTTTATTTTTGTCGCGGGTTTTATGAATATATCAGCGATATTTTGTTCTGATGTAATTCAAAATAATGGATTCCTTTTTCACCTTGTTTTCTTATGAAATAGTATTTTATATCTATATCCGTAGATCTTTGATTAATTACTGTGTTCTGTGCTGGCTTGATTATCACAATTAAGTACTACGGGGGTTTTTAGTTAATTCTGGTTCTAAAACAGTCTTTAGAATAGTTAATTCTGGTTCTAAAACAGTCTTTAGAATATTTTTATGGTAGAATGCTTCTTGGGTAGTATGTGTGAGCGCAATAAATTCCGCTTCACACGTAGAGAGAAAGACAGATACATCTGTTGCTTTTTAGATTTCCATGAAATAATAAACCCATTTTCTGATATACTGTTTTGGTCTTCATCGTTTTTCCAATCAGAATCTGAAAATCCTTTTAATTTTGGGGGACTTATTGATTTTCTAAAAACTAAATTCTGTTCATTAGTTCCTTTTAATAACGAAGGGCTTGTTACTTGTGTAGCTCTGTTTAAATCGTTCATTTGCTTGATAATTGATAATTTTTGTGATAGTTTTGTTACTGCGTAACATATGTCGGGTCTCGTAGCAGTCATTAAATAGATAAGACTTTCTATACTTTCACGGTATAATTTATCGTCTATTATTTCAGATTCTGTGTCAATATTATTTTTAATATCATTCTCGACCGGTGTAGAGCGTTCTTGCACTGTCTCATTCCAAATTTTAATGGGATGTACCTTGATTGATTCATCTTAATAAGTCCTTTTTCATGAATAAATTCTGTATCCAAAAATCACGATATTTTGCCAAGATCAGTCATTTTGAATTTTTTATCTAATCTGTTCTTAAAATCGGTCAATATTATGTCACAATTTGATGCGATTAAAATGTCATCGACCCATAAAACCAAAATCCGTAGTTTATTGCCTTTGTTTTGTGTATATAAACGGGGGGGTCTGTATAAATTGTTGTTCAATCATATAATCATGAAATACTGTATTCTAACACTGAGCGCTTTGCTTTAAACCGTACAGTGATTTGTTAAGCCTCCACAAGCAATTTTTATTTTTCATTCTCTGGAGGGGTAATATAAATTTAACAGTCTATGGGGGCATTTAAATAAGCATCTTTTACGTCCACGTTTTCGTCGGTGAAAACGTAGACAAATATTCTATACCGTAAATCTGAGAGTATCCTTTAGCAACAAATCTGACTTTGTACTGTTCAACGCCTGGTGCTGTAGTATTTTTTGTAAAATCCATCTTGTAGAAACGACATGTTTATCTTTTTGGAGAGGTATTACCGAATAGTTGCTATTTTCTGTTAAAGTATCTATTTCGTTTTTCATTGCTATTTTCCCTTGATCACAATGTTCTGAATCAACTGCTTCTGTATTTTTTTTTGGTGTATTATCCATAGAATAGAAATAGTCGATTTGATAATCTTTCAAATTGTCGATCGCAAAAGAATTGGGCCGTCTTCTACTTCTTTTTTGGGGTAACGTTCTTAACATCATCATTATCATCATCATCATCATGGGCACTCCTGTCCCCGTCAACGATGACTTCATTGTTTTATTAATCTGAGGAAATATAATTTACTCCTCTTCATATGACGATGTCTCGTCTTTAAAATAAAACGTGTATGTGAATTTTACACATCGAATTCTTTTTATTTTATTTTTCTCTGGAAAAAATACTTAATAGGCTTGGCTGTTTTTATCGTGCTCAATAAATATGCTGCTACCGGCTTTAATGTTAAATTTGCTCTTTTTATCTACAAATACGAAGCAAGTTGAACCAAATACATGCATTTTGCTTAAATTTGGTTTTCTACCGCAGAAAGATTCATATGGGGATTAGCCGCCATAATTGCGTACGTCCAAAGGTTTTGGGGGAGTTTTGATTCAATGAGTAGACACATCTTGCCATTTCCAAATGTGGCCGCCATGATCTTTGCGCAGTTCCGTTTTGGTGTGGCGATTTAGGGGCCGATTTTCATGCTTGATACAATGGTTAATTAGTAAAAGTTCAAAGTTTGAACTATTGTAAGAGCGCATACACTTTACTTCACCGTATGGAGCCATGTCGGCTAAATATTATTTAGTTGCTAGCAGGGAATCAGATTTGTTCTTTTAAGAGGTAAACAATTATTAAACTATCCAGAAGTGTAAGCCATGTTTAGTTTCAGAACAGTTTCCAATGGTTCGTTGTTCTAAACAAGCCTTGAGAGGTGACTGGTTTGCAGTAGACAGAACAGTTTCCGATAATTCGTTGTTACACACAAGTCCTGAGAGGTGACTTGTTTGCAGTAGACAGTTCCACAGAGCAAAATATCCTTACAGTGTAGAGACGAAAAAAAAAAAAAAAAAACAACAACAAAAACATGTGAAATTGGTACAGAAAAAGTTTAATATTTATGGAGCAATTCTGGTTTCTGATTAGTTGGTAGCAGAACGTGAATTAATTCGATTCGTCAGTTCCTAGTAGCATCGTTTATAAATAGAATCGTCCGACTGTGTGGGATCATACCCCATTACTGCGTTTGATGGGGAAAGTCTCCTAGCGGCTTCGGCTGCAGGGAGACAGGGTAGTACCAGTCAAGGATTCGTCACTTGACACTCAGCCCAACAGGTGAGGGGCCGGGAACCGGCCCAGCACCTGTTGGACTGAGGTACACCGCCTGGGTAATACCTAGGAGGTCCACCCTCCCAGGCCTTGCCACCGGGCTTTCCGGTGGGGCAAGTTTATTGCTTGCTGCCTGAGGCGCCCCGACCGGGGAATGCCGACGGGGTTACTCAGGCAATTTTTAAAATTGCAGGATTGCCCCTCCTTTAGGGGAGCCTGCGGGGTTCCCACTTTCCGGCCTTGTGCCACATTTTGCTGAGGTGGGCAGCAAATAAATATCTACCCCATTACTGCGTTTGATGGGGAAAGTCTCCTAGCGGCTTCGGCTGCAGGGAGACAGGGTAGTACCAGTCAAGGATTCGTCACTTGACACTCAGCCCAACAGGTGAGGGGCCGGGAACCGGCCCAGCACCTGTTGGACTGAGATACACCGCCTGGGTAATACCTAGGAGGTCCACCCTCCCAGGCCTTGCCACCGGGCTTTCCGGTGGGGCAAGTTTATTGCTTGCTGCGTAGGCGCCCCGACCGGGGAATGCCGACGGGGTTACTCAGGCAATTTTTAAAATTGCAGGAGTGCTCCTCCTTTAGGGGAGCCTGCGGATATCCCACTTTCCAGGCCTTGTTCCAAATATTGCCGATGTGGGCGGCAATTAAATATATACCCCATTACTGCGCTTGATGGGGAAAGTCTCCTAGCGGCTTCGGCTGCAGGGAGACAGGGTAGTACCAGTCAAGGATTCGTCACTTGACACTCAGCCCAACAGGTGAGGGGCCGGGAACCGGCCCAGCACCTGTTGGACTGAGGTACACCGCCTGGGTAATACCTAGGAGGTCCACCCTCCCAGGCCTTGCCACCGGGCTTTCCGGTGGGGCAAGTTTATTGCTTGCTGCCTGAGGCGCCCCGACCGGGGAATGCCGACGGGGTTACTTAGGCAATTTTTAAAATTGCAGGAGTGCCCCTCCTTTAGGGGAGCCTGCGGGGTTCCCACTTTCCAGGCCTTGTGCCAAATAACGCTGAGGTGGGCAGCATTTAACTAACTACCCCATTACTGCACTTGATGGGGACAGTCTCCTAGCGGCTTCGGCTGCAGGGAGACAGGGTAGTACATGTCAAGGATTTGTCACGACACTCAGCCCAACAAGTGAGGGCCGGGAACCGGCCCAGCACCTGTTGGACTGAGGTACACCGCCTGGGTAATACCTAGGAGGTCCACCCTCCCAGGCCTTGCCACCGGGCTTTCCGGTGGGGCAAGTTTATTGCTTGCTGCCTGAGGCGCCCCGACCGGGGAATGCCGACGGGGTTACTCAGGCAATTTTTAAAATTGCAGGAGTGCTCCTCCTTTAGGGGAGCCTGCGGATATCCCACTTTCCAGGCCTTGTTCCAAATATTGCCGATGTGGGCGGCAATTAAATATATACCCCATTACTGCGCTTGATGGGGAAAGTCTCCTAGCGGCTTCGGCTGCAGGGAGACAGGGTAGTACCAGTCAAGGATTCGTCACTTGACACTCAGCCCAACAGGTGAGGGGCCGGGAACCGGCCCAGCACCTGTTGGACTGAGGTACACCGCCTGGGTAATACCTAGGAGGTCCACCCTCCCAGGCCTTGCCACCGGGCTTTCCGGTGGGGCAAGTTTATTGCTTGCTGCCTGAGGCGCCCCGACCGGGGAATGCCGACGGGGTTACTCAGGCAATTTTTAAAATTGCAGGAGTGCCCCTCCTTTAGGGGAGCCTGCGGGGTTCCCACTTTCCAGGCCTTGTGCCAAATAACGCTGAGGTGGGCAGCATTTAACTAACTACCCCATTACTGCACTTGATGGGGACAGTCTCCTAGCGGCTTCGGCTGCAGGGAGACAGGGTAGTACATGTCAAGGATTTGTCACGACACTCAGCCCAACAAGTGAGGGCCGGGAACCGGCCCAGCACCTGTTGGACTGAGGTACACCGCCTGGGTAATACCTAGAAGGTCCACCCTCCCAGGCCTTGCTACCGCTGCAGGGAGACAGGGTAGTACCAAGACCGTCTTAAAAGACAAGATGGCCGGTGGGCAAAAATAATTTAATCTGCTGAGGTCATCACGGATAGTCCCTTAGTTGCTTGACACCGGTAGTCACTCGTGGATATCGTAACGTCTTGAAGTCAGTGTAATATTTCTTTTTTTATTAAAATGCCTTCACGGTGCATCGTTCCAAATTGCCGAGGAAATTATCGTAAAGGACCCACAGTGACAGTATTTTCATTTCCGAAATAAAGAATTATCTTGTCTATGGATTAATGCAGTAAAAAGAAAAGATTTTACACCATCTCCATTCAGCAAAGTAAGTTTTAACGTGCTCCCCCCCTGTATTTAACACGATGTAACTATAATTTAATTCAATATTATCATCCTAAGTTTTTTACCATTCAAAAGAAGAATCTTCAAATAAATTGCTAATATTAAAAAATTTTTTTTTACAGCATACAAAACTAATGAAAATGCGAGACAACATCGACTCTTTAAAACACGTTCTTTTGAAGAGACGATTTTTTTAAGCTGTTGACACACATGTTTTAAAAATCTAGCAAAAATTAATTTTCCTAAAATTTTTCAATATTTAAAAATAAATTATGCCGGCTGATAAAATTTTAAAACTTTTTTTTAAAGCTAGAAAGATAAAATTTAAAAATACTTATTTTTATATGAAACTAAACTAAAAAAAAAAACGCGCGTTCACTCGTGGTCTTACAGATCATTTCATTAACGTTAATCTTTAAAATCTAGTAGTACCAGTCAAGGATTCGTCACTTGACACTCAGCCTAACAGGTGAGGGGCCGGGAACCGGCCCAGCACCTGTTGGACTGAGGTACGCCGCCTGGGTAATACCTAGGAGGTCCACCCTCCCAGGTCTTGCCACCGGGCTTTCCGGTGGGGCAAGTTTATTGCTTGCTGCCTGAGGCGCCCCGACCGGGGAATGCCGACGGGATTACTCAGGCAATTTTTAAAATTGCAGGAGTGCCTCTTCTTTAGGGGAGCCTGCGGGGTTACCACTTTCCGGCCTTGTGCCACATAATGCTGATGTGGGCAGCATGTAAATATATACCCCATTATACTTTCAGTGTGATGGGATGAGTCACCTAGCGTCTTTGCTGCAGGGAGACAGGGTAGTAGTACTCGTCAAGGATTCGTCACTTGACACTCAGCCCAACAGGTGAGGGGCCGGGAACCGGCCCAGCGCCTGTTGGACTGAGGCACGCCGCCTGGGTAATACCTAGGAGGTCCACTGACTTTCTGGTGGGGCAAGTTAATTGCTTGTCGCCTGAGACGCCCCTACCGGCGAATATCGACGGGGTTGCCCAGGCAATTTTTGATGAGGCAAGAGTGCCCCTCCTTTAGGGGATCTATCCTATTTCCACCTTCCGGCCTTGTGCCACATTTTGGTGTGGTGGACACCAAATAAATAACTACCCCATTATACTTCCAAAATATTGCAACATCCTCCCTATTTTTTATAATGGGGAAGTCTCCTGTGTTCGTTCTGCTCAAAAATAAATATATTTTTATATTCAATTATACATAACAAAAATTAGAAATCATTTGGATCTTAGAATTTTAGCATGTAAAAAGAGGCCATTTTTAATTGTGTTCAAATGTGAAAACAGATATATGTGTACAAAGAAGAGAAATAAAAGAAATGGAAGGTATTTTAACCTTAAAAAGGTATGGGTATGTGAAAAAGAAGCCATTTCTTAATTTGATTATGCAGTTCTGTAAAGAAAAGAAAAGAAAAACGCATACATATAAATAAATATACATAAAAATAAACAGACATGCAATATGTGTCCGTTTAAAGAGTGTTTTTTTTTTTGCTAATGAAAACAATGCAAAAAAGATTTTTGAAAAATAAGAAAGAAAACTAATGTGCACAAAAAAGATAAAAGTCAATTGTAATTTCTGCGCGCCTTAAAATAAGCATGCAAAAAGGTATTTTGTCGAAAAGGAAAATCACAAAGAGTTTTTTAAAAAATTTTTTTAAAGACTTTTTTTGTTTCAGTAAAAGTGTTAGTTACGCATTAGTAGGTTAAAGTGTTAATACAAATAAAATGGATACAGTTTAACGTCTTGTCCAGGACTATTTTCTTTTGATATATTAGAAATCTATATACATACAGGGCCGTGAAAAAAAAATTATTCAGTCGAGTCCCCCAACAAGTTTTGAGAAAAAACGCTGTAACTTTATTCTTCTTGCGGGTTTCGTGAATACATCAGCGATATTTTGTTCTGATGATATGTAATTCAAAACAATAGATTCCTTTTTCACCTCGTTTTTTATGAAATGGTATTTTATATCTATATGCTTAGATCTTTGGTTGATTATCGTGTTCTGTGCTAAGACTATACTGGTTTGATTGTCACAATTAATTACTACGGGGCTTTTAGTTAATTCTGGCACTAAAATAGTCTTTATGATATTTTTCAGGTAGAGTGCTTCCTGGGTCGTGTGTGTGATCGCGATAAATTCTGCTTCACACGTAGAGAGAGATACAATCTGTTGCTTTTTAGATTTCCATGAAATAATAGGCCCATTTTCTGAGAGTCTGAAACAATATCCAGATACACTCTTGCGATCTTCGTCGATTCCCCAGTCTGAATCCGAAAAACCTTCTAATTTTAGGGGATTTCTTGATTTTCTAAATAGTAACTTATATTCTTTAGTTCCTTTTAAATAACGCAGGACTTGTTTAGCTCTGTTTAAATCCTTCATTGTCATTTTTGTGACAGTTTTGTTACTGTATAGCATATGTCGGGCCTGATTGCAGTCATTAAATATATAAGACTCCCTATAATTTCGCGTTATTGTTTGTCATTTATTATTTCAGATTCTGTGTGTATATTTTTATTAATATCATTTTCGACCGATGCAGAGCGTTTCTTGCACTCCCCCATTCCAAATTTTAATAGTATTTTGTCGATGTATCTCGATTGAGTCATCGTAACAAGTCCTTTGCTTTGAGTAAATTCTATCCGCAGAAACCAGGATATTTTTCCAAGATCGGTCATTTTGAGTAGTTTACTTAATTTGTTCTTAACATCGGTTAACATTATGTCACAATTTGATGCAATTAAAATATCATCGACCCACAAAACCAAAATCAGTAGTTTATCGTCTTTGTGTTGGGTATATAAACAGGGGTTTACAGCGCATTGTCTAAATTGTTGTTTAACAATATAATCATGAAATACTGTATTCCAACATTGAGCACTTTGCTTTAGACCATATAATGACTTGTTAAGTAGCCACACGCTATTTTTATTTTTCATTATAAATCCCTCCGGAGGGGTAATATAAATTTCACAACCTATTGGGGCATTCAATTTTTTACGCCGATTTGATGGATGTTTAGGTCATATTGTGATGCGATTTGCAGTAAAATTCTGATTGTCGTTAGGTTTGTGGTCGGTGAAAACGTAGAAAAATATTCTATACCGTAAATCTGAGAGTACCCTTTAGCAACAAATCTAGCTTTGAACTGTTCTACGCCTGATGCTTTAGTCTTTTTCGTAAAGACCCATCTCGCAGAAATAACATGTTCATCTTTTGGGAGAGGTACTACCGTATAGGTATCATTTTTGGTTAAGGCATCTATTTCTTTTTTCATGGCAATTTTCCATTCATCACAATGTTCTGAATTAGTTGCTTCGTTAAAGCCTTTTGGCTTCCATTGAATAGCAATAGTCGATTTGATAATCTTTTATATTGTCGACCACAAAAAAATCGGGTCGCCTTCTATTTCCTTTGCGACATCTGTCGACATCATCATCATCATCATCATCATCATCATCATCATCATGGACACTCTTGTCTCCGTCATTTTTATTGTCTTCGTTTGTTTTAATTATTTGAGGGAATATAATTTCATCTTCTTCATATGACAGGTTTTCGTCTGTAAAATTAAACGTGTCTGTGAATTTTACACATCAAATTCTTTTTATTTTATTTTTTTCTGGAAAAATTACTAAATTGGCTGGACTGTTTTTATCGTATCCAAGAAATATACCTCTGTCGGCTTTAATATTCAATTTACTCTTTTTATCTATATATGCAAAGCAAGTTGAACCAAATATATGCATTCTGCTTAAATTTGTTTTTTTTACCAAAGAAAGATTCATATGGAGTTTTAGATAGTGTTTTGTTAAAGCACCTGTTGCGTATATAGGCTGCCGCCATAAGTGCGTACGTCCAGAGGTTTTTAGGGAGTTTTGATTCAATGAGTAGGCATCTTGCCATTTCAAAAAGTGTCCGCCACGAATGTTCCGCAGTCTCGTTTTGGTGTGGCGATCTAGGAGCTGATGTTTCATGCCTGATATGATGGTTAATTAGTTAAAGTTCAAAGTCTTTATTGGTGAATTCCGTACCGTTGTCAGAGCGAATACACTTGACTTCACCGTAGGGTGCCATGTCGGCTAGATATTTTTTAGTTGCTAGCAGGGTATCAGATTTGTTCTTTAAAAAGTAAACCATTATTAAACCTGAATAGTCATCTACGAAATTCAACACATATCTATAATTTTCTCTGGCCATCGGTTCAACAGGACCGTTCAAGTCACAATACAGTATTGATAGGATTTTTTTGGCCTTTTTGTCTGGTATCTTTCTTTGATAGTTTGTCATTTTCCCTTGCGTACAGACGTCGCAGTTGAAGTTTTTTGATGTTTGTATTTTCATTCCATCAACAACAGTCGGCAACTTTTTGATATCAGGAATATTGCAGTGTCCAAGAATTTTATGCCATGTCTGTAGATCATGGCAGGCGGTTTTCGATGGGACTACGCTATTTAAATAATATAGTCTTCCATTTTCTTTAATGTCGAATACACTTCCATTCGGGTATACCAGTTTTGATTTATTGGGGCTAAAGTCTATATTTGCACCTTGTTTTGTGGCAGCTTGTACAGAAAATATATTTTGTTTAAATTTTGGGATTAGAAGAGCGTTTTCTAGAATACAGAAACACAATTCACCTTTATTGTTCCTTAGCAAGATTTTAGCATCGCCTCTTTTCAAAACGATATCGTTTAATCGATTGCCGTCGGCCAGCTCTATTGGTTTCTCTGAGGTTTAAAGTTGAGATCAAAATTGATAAAATCAGATTCTTTCGTAATTACATGTGCCGTTGCACCGCAATCGAAAAGAAAATTGTCACTGTTTGTTGAAGTGTCAAACGTACACGAAAATAAAAATGTATGTTTGCAAACGAAGCTCTCCACATTTGTAATTGAATGCCCTTTGAAATTTTTGTATCTACATTTGAAACTCTTGTGGTTAGTTCGTTCACAATTATAGCAAATAATTGCCGTACTTTTCTAGGAGAAAAATTGTTTTTGGAAAAGTTGCGGTTTTTATTCTAGGTATGAATGTAATTAAATTTTGGTGTTTTAAGATAAGCATTTTTAGATTTCATGATATTTTTAGATTTCATGATATTTTTAGATTTCATGATATTTTTAGATTTCATGATATTTTTAGATTTCATGATATTTGTAGATTTCATGATATTTGTAGATTTCATGATATTTTTAGATTTAATGATATTTTTAGATTTCATGATATTTTTAGATTTCATGATATTTTTAGATTTCATGATATTTTTAGATTTCATGATATTTGTAGATTTCATGACATTTGTAGATTTCATGATATTTGTAGATTTCATGATATTTGTAGATTTCATGATATTTTTAGATTTCATGATATTTTTAGATTTCATGATATTTTTAGATTTCATGATATTTGTAGATTTCATGATATTTTTAGATTTAATGATATTTTTAGATTTCATGATATTTTTAGATTTCATGATATTTTTAGATTTAATGATATTTTTAGATTTCATGATATTTTTAGATTTCGTGATATTTGTAGATTTCATGATATTTTTAGATTTCATGATATTTGTAGATTTCATGATATTTGTAGATTTCACGATATTTTTAGATTTCATGATATTTTTAGATTTCATGATATTTTTAGATTTCATGATATTTTTAGATTTCATGATATTTTTAGATTTCATGATATTCGTAGATTTCATGATATTTTTAGATTTCATGATATTTGTAGATTTCATGATATTTTTAGATTCGTTGCTTTCTGTGATCATATTCTCAGTTTAACGAATTTGCAATGGTTTCATCTCTTATAATTGTCTCGGCTTCCATTCGTTTTAGAGATGTCAGTTCAGTATATAAAGAGATAATTAGTGAGAATATGTGTGTGAGGACATTTCTCAACCTATACACTCAACGAATTTTAAATCTACAGATATTAAATTTTGTATATAAGGTATTTAGACACGTGGAAAACTTTTTAATCGGCAAAAGGGCAGCTGAGGTGTCAAAATTAAAAAGTTGGTACTCGAAAATCATGGGACTTTTATTTATTTGCGCGAATCGTTCACATTATGCTAAGAATAAGTAGGTTTGGAACACTTTTTAAAGACCGTTTCAATCTGGACTAATGGTTATCGTACTTAACTCATTGTCTTTAGGCTTTGGTTTCAATCTCAACTCGAGTATTTTTTACCTACAAGAAGTAAACTATTTAGGAAAAAAACATACTGCCTGCATGTATATGTCTCAATGTATTTCCGTTTTTTCATTTATTTTTTAAGGAATTTGAAGTTACGGTTTATTATGAGTAATGCCGAGTACGCCTTCTAGTAGTGCATCAATACGTTTCAGATTTAACCTATACGGGGAAGCACTAATAAAAAAGTTAATATGATTTTTAAAAACATTATCTTGACGACGAAAATCTGGAACAACAAAATGCCGCCCTCCAATACACAAAAGAAAGTGTATTGAGCCTACGTACTTAGCCCACTGTGCTACGGTGGTGAATCATTAACTTTTTACAAACATTCTATCATGAACACTCTAATCCAGCGAATAGAATAGACTCAACATCTTCTACCTACGCAACCGAGTAGAATAGAAGGAATCACGTGCCAGAATCACATCTCAAACAATACCGTTCTCGATTAATTAGATATCCCGACGACGTCTGCGGTGGTTTGGGAATGCCAGGCAAATGAACTATGGGAAGATCTCAAAGAGATATGCATTATCGCGAACTCGAAATCGACTCTAGACTACGCTAAAAAGATGTCTGCAAACGAGTCATGAGGACAGGTGACATTGATACAATAGACTAAGAATCCGAGGCAGAAAACCGCAGCCGCTAAAAAGCATACTGCAAGAGGAGTGGTGAGGAAAGAGACCAGCAGAAACATGAGAGAGCATAGGCAGAAGAGACCATGACAAGATAGGTTCAGATAAAACAGGGAAGAAAAATTGTAACTAGGGATGCACCGACAAGCAAAATGGCCGATTACTAATTACTGCTTAATTTGTCTTTGGTAACGGTCGACAGGTTTTCTAATTCCAATTTCTGAGCAACTTTTGTTGTAATAAATGCTACTAATATGAATTTAATCATGTTGTAAACTAAATCTAGTTCACTCTTTTTTTTTTTTTGCTTACCGGTGAAAATTCACCGAAGGGGCATACACCGTCTACACCGTACGTTCAAATAACAGGCATAGTGCACTGCTGCCATGTAGTTTTTTTGTGACTGGGCTGAATTTTAGGCCAATAGAAGTAAGTATATCGGAAATTTCTCTCCTTTCTCCCCCCTTCAAATTAACATTATTATTTTCTACTTGAAATCACTGTCAAAGAAACTTATTACTCTATCTTTCAGTTTTTATGTTGTGGAATTGTATGGTAAATTGCGACCGCGTGCGAACCAAAAATAAAGCATTCTTCATCAGTCATTCCTTATTTCTCACTTTTAAACCAATGCTGCCATTACATATATATTTTATATTTCAGATTTCGATAATGCATATTTTATTGAGATAACTTACTAATTCGATGCCAGACATAAGGAATTTAAATATGTAAAATAAATAATTGAAAATTGACAACAACCATCACAATCATCAACCATTATGGCAACCAATTTCTGTTGGAAGCATTTGGATTTCAATCAAAAGAATAAGAATTCATCAGTCTGCACGTTATTTCAAGCCATCATATGAACGGGTAGCAAATCGGCAAAAACTTTTGCAACCTTAATATTTCAAACCATCTTAGAAAAATCGTTTAGAAGAAGCAATTCTTGCAGATAAGAAAAAGAAATACAATCAATGTTTAGGGATAGAAATTTCTAGAACAAGTGGCAGCAATTACGAGCCTCCAGCGAAACATCAAACTATTATAGAATCAGTATTGTCTAAGAAGAAAATTTGAAATATTAATGACAGGTTACAAGTAGTCCATTATCTGATAGGAGAAATGATTGCTGTAGATATTCAACCATATTCCATAACGTCTGATATTGGATTTAATAGGCTTATTACAAAACTTTGTCCAAATTAAATTATTCAATCAAACATAACATAATATACACTAAACATAAATTGGGATAAATTTAAAAATCCAAAAATCTAATCGTCTCTTGATGAAATTTCTTTGATTACAGACATTTAAGTAACTACTAAAAATAATGCTACCTTTCTGAGTTTGACAGGTCATTGGCTTTAATATAACTTTGACCAGTTCAGAGCTGTGCTTAGAGTTGTTCCATTCGCTGGTACACATATAGGTGCAATAATTATTGAAGAATTGTGCAATTTTCTGGATAAGTATAACATTTCTAGTTTTGCGGGATTCAGTAGCTAGGATCAAGGAATGTGGTTTAGAGTTACTCTCATGATTCATACATACATTGCAACTCTCAGTAAATGACTCATTTTTTCTAATAGGCTGTGAAAGCAATTGTTACAACTAACAGAAGTATATATAGTCTCTTAATTTAATTGCTCTTCATTAGCAATTAGCTGAAATACGGGATCAGCTTCATTTAGAAAAAAAAACATAAACATTCAGGATGTAAAAACAGTGGAATTCATCGTATTATATTGCAACGGGTTAGGCCATTTGGGCTATTACATGTTTGGACGGAATAACTATTGTAGTTTCTTATTTCCTCTTGACAAAAATCTCTCTGTCCAGTGTGAGGCAATTCTCTCCAAAAATAAAACCTTTAAGAAACTTCCATAGAGGTTTCTTTATGTCCGTTCTGCACAAATCTGCTTTATTCGTTTAAATTCATCTAGTTAAACAGATTAGTCAATCGTTGGCCATTTAAAAGCGATCAGTAGAAGAATCGATTCTTCAGCAAAAACTCGACAAAAAAAGTGACGACGAGCGGTGATAAGAGGTTTACACATATATCGATATATCTATAAAAGTGAAAGTGTCTATCTGTGTGTCTGTGTGTGTACATTCCCTACGCAATAACTCTTTCAATTTTAAGTCTACATTTGATATACAGGGTACTGAGATTTGGGAAAATATATGTGATCGGTTTTCGGCCAGAAATTTGGCTGTTAAGGGGTCAAAGTTCAACCATTTGACCTTTGAGAACTCTACCAAACTCCTCCGAAAATGTTGGGTCCAAACACTTGAAATTTTAGATATATGTTCCTTGGACATGGATCTAACTTAATAACTTGATTTGAGCCCAAAACAATAAATGTTAAGGGGTCAAAAATGGGGTCAAAGTTAAAAAAAGAATTGGCCTCTGCGGTCTCTTCCAAATTACTCAGACAATTTCTGGTGTAAACATTTGAAATTTTACATAAAGGGTATTCAGAGATATGGCAAGATTTTCCATCGGTTTTGGTCGAAAATTTTTAGTTACCAATATATAAAGGTATGTATGTATGTATGTATGTATGTATGTTTGTAAACTTTCGACAGAGGCGATGGATTTTACCACGATCAGTATCGTTTTAAAGTTCGACCTTTCATACGACAAATATCGAAAAATTGGCTAAAAACATTAATATCTTCACCTTCAACGAGGCACTTTTTTACAGGGGGGCACTTTTTTCACCGATATTTTTTAAAGTCATCCTCTTGTGTAGCCTTAATTTAAAAAAAGTTCGCTTCCGGTTTGGCGGTGGTCGTAACAGCATGCATATCTATATATATATATATATATAAATATATACGTACATATATATGAATATATATTTATAAATATATATATATATATATATATATATATATATATATATATATATATATATATATAAATAAATTGGTGCAAAAATAATGTCGTTTTATGACGGTCTACTTCAAAAGATCATAACCTCTTTCATAATAAACTTTATTATTCGAAATAAGAACCATTAGAATCAACACAATTTTTCAAGTTTATTTATCCCATTAGCATAGAAATCCGGAGTTCTGAAAGCAATGAAGTCTTGAATGGCGATACATTTTTCGCGCAAGAAAGCTTCGAGATGCTTGAAAAAGTGATAATCCTTGGGCGAGAGATCCGGTGAATATGGCGGATGAGGTAGAGTCTTGTAGCCCAATTCGTTCAGCTTCTGCAGGGTCAATTGAGCAACACGCGGACTAGTGTTGTCGTGGAGAAGAATGGGTCGCTTCATATTGACTAATCTCGGGCACATACGTTGGAGCTTCTGATGCATTTCCTCAATTTGTCGGCAGAACTTCTCCGCCGTAATCGTTTCGCCCGGATTCAAGAAGCTGTGATGGATGAGACCGGCCGCAGACCAACTAACAGTCACCATAACCCTCTTTTGTGCAATTTTGTCTTCAGGAAGTGTTATGGAGCTTCTCCGGCATCCAACCACTGTGCTTAACGTCGCCAGTTGTCGTAGAGGATTCACTTCTCATTTTTCACTTTTCGCAAGCACTCGAGAAAATGGGTCGTTTTTGATGCGACATTTTTTTTTATCATCGTTCAATTCAGGCGACATCCATTTATCCAAATGTTTACTTCCCTATTTGCTTTACATGGCGAACGACTGTTGAATGATCGACCTCGAGTTCAACAGCAACTTCTCGTGTGGTTTTGCAATTAAAGCCTTCAAACGTTCGTTATAAACCGCAGTCAGCCTCGACAGTCTTCATCTTTGAGGCCCCCGCCACCATTGCGACATTTCCTGCACCACCGTTGTGTCACACGTTCATTAGTGGTTCCTGGGTCAAACGCATCATTGATATCAGTAGTTCTCTCGGCAGTTTTCGGCTTAGTTTGAACCGGAACAAGAAAATCGTGCCGATTTGAATTTTGTCTATGCTGTCGAAAAGCCTTAAAAATTAATGAAGAGATTGAGAACGGAAACGAATAATCCGATTTGATAGAGCTAAAAACGCGCTTCAAAATGATATATAACATGGCTATGTATATCAATGAATTAATTCAGAAATCATATATAAAAGTTAAAATGTGAGAAAAGGATATTGTTTTTGCACCAACCTAATATATGTATATATGTGGAAATATGTTTCTTCAATTTTCTTTCACCTTTTATTTTATACCAATCCTGTAATTTATTAAGCTCAATGCAATTACAGAGCATATAACAAATAAATGGCCAAAATTTATATTAAAAATTTCAAGCTATTGACCATCTTATCATTTATGCCTTTAAGTATGTTGCCATGCACAATTTTTGACAGCACCTGTTTCGTAGCGCAAAATTATTTAATTCTTATATCAATGAATGAATTTATTAATAATCAAAGTATACTTACGCAGATAGATATGAAAAGTATTTATTAAAGTTTGTGCCTATTTTCATTCTATGGAGGCCAGGCGCGAACGCAGACCCCACAATTTTATCATACCATCCCTATTTAAGTTAAAGCATACTTATCAAAGTATTCTTATATACATCTATATCAAAAACACTTGTAAACGTTTTTTTTTTAATTTTTAAATTTTTTATTTTCATACTTTGTGGACCAGGCGCGTACTCAGACCCCACAATTTTAATTAATCATCATTATGCCAGATCAAACATACCCATTCCTGTGTCTCGATACATCTTCTATGATTATATGTAATCAGTTTTCTATAATAGTCAACCATATAGGAGCCTATTCGTGACCAGACACACACACAGACTTCAGTTTTATGTTATATATATATATATATATATATATATATATATATATATATATATATATATATATATATATATATATATATATATATATAAAGACTGTTCTTTTTTAATGGTAACATACATTGCATTTAGAAATATAAGTTTCTTAAATTGGAAGCGGCTGTAAGATGACCCATTCCAATTTATGGATACATCTTCGCCTTTTTGGATCAAGCTAAAATAATAGATGACTCCATAATCCTAGGCTTTAGCGTGACAACTTGTTTAGACAAAAAAAAAAAAAGAAGAATATTTTAAAATAAAACTCTTCTTCGCTTATTCCGATATTATTTTCGGTGCCATATCTTTTCGAAGCGGCATTCATCATAAACAGGTTCAACTGGGAACATTGAAAATATCAAATTCACAAGCGGTCTACAGACGTGTGCATATCTTCGTCAAGGAGATAACGATTTTAGGTTTTTTGTTGTTCTTGTATACAGCGCCATCTGATACTGACCAGACTTAACGTTGCTTAACTTCGATGATCTAACAAGAATCAGTGTGTCAACGTGATTAGATTTTCGGTAAGCTTGGGGTTCTCCGAGTCATAAGTCGTGAACCATTCCAGATAAGGAGAAATGAGGTTTTGAATATGCGTAACGTTTGCACGATTATAAATCTTTTATGGCGGTGGTAGACCTTTCAGAAAATGTCGATTGGCTCTCAAATGCTTAGAGTAATCAAACAAGATCTACATTTGTATTAATCAATAAATTGTAGACGCTTCACACAAGAGACGAGTGCAAGTCGAATTGAAAAAAAATATCATGATTTTGCATTGCAATGTGAATCATAAATAACTTTCGAATGTTTTTCTCGTCGATATTGATCGATGCTTGTCATTTTTTTTTGTGAGACTTGTCTCTATCGAATATGATAGCGTAATGAAAAACTAGTTGGACTATCGGACGTTGTCCGTGTATTACAGGCACAGAATAGTATCAAAGATCAATAAAAATATTAAACTTTAACATTAGAACAGTTATTTGTAGATTTTGTTTCCGCCCCCCTTTTTTTTTCGGCGATAGAAAATCATCAAATTAGGAACGAGGTTGAAAACTAAATCATAAAATTGTGACTTACCCACGTACGAAACGATATACAGCGTTTATAACAAACACAGCGAAGCAGAAAAACAAAATGAAATGTTTAAGCATGTTTTGAATACCAGTTTTGAGTCATTTGATTCAGCGATTCTTTTCGAAACGAAATGTCTAGAGGTAAACATTGTTTGGATCTTATCAGTTATCAAACTATTATCATGACGTAATTTTACGTCATGGCTTCTATAATTTTCAAAAGTGCATACGCACGTCTATTATACCACTAAAACTAGTGTACACTAGATGATTTCTCAAAGCGATGTCGTCACAAATAGATGATATCTTTTACCTAAATAGATCTATGAGAACCAGGGATACTCCTCTATACATGACAAAAGTATGATCTTATGGCGACGAAATCTACACCGGTATTCAAAAGGAAACTGCTTAACATTGTTTCTCTGCATACATCGACTAAATTTATATAAAAAGCATAAACATATTTTAAGCCAATCAGATGAATTTCTCTGAATTCAGTAAATTTGAACTTTTGACCCACCCAAATGCATTAAAGACTAGATTTTCATTCAATAAATGAAATGTTTGAACCAAAGTCCACGACGGTGTTAACATTGTTTTTACGTCTGTTTCTCTTGCCCTTTTGTCGAACGTTGAGGAAGTGGTCCTTAGTTCACCGATGCATATATTCATGCACAAATACAATCTAACACAACTCTTTCGCACACAAGCATCACATTAACTATCTCAAACTATCGTCTGTTCATAAAAAAAATGTATAAAATTATTCATTTTAACTCCATCTTAGAGCTTACAAACAACCCCCTCCAAAATTTCCCTTTGCGGACAGAAGCCACACTTACAAATCTGAAAATAGCCCCTTATAATATACATAAGAGCATAAAGAAGCTAGATATATTCAAGGCGTGTGGTCCTAGTTTTATACTTGCTATAATAATAAAAAATGCCCACTAAGCTAGCCACTATTATCTTCAAACTCTTTAACAAATGCCTAGTCGAGTCTTGCTTCTCTAATACCTGGAAAATTGCCTCTGTGGTACCAGTATTCAAGAATTCTGACAAAAAGAACTGACCTGCTCAATTATTGCTTCATCAGTCTTCTTATCCTCTCTAAAATCTTTAAATTGTTAAGTGCTTTTCCACCGCATCGTAAATACTCGAAATCTCTCTTACCAACACTATGGTTTAGGCAAGCCCATTCTACTGCGAATACTTGAACCGCCATCTCTGACTACTTATACCATGTAGTGGATAAGACAGAGAAAGCTAAAGTAGTAGCCTTTAATATATCTAAAGCCTTTGAAAACGTCAGGTGTTATAGTCTTCTCATAAAAAGTTAAATCATACAGTATTGTGAATAAACACTTCGCTGTTCAACTCTCCACATAGTCTCCAGTAAACATGATCCCAATGAATAGCTCCTCATGTCCAAGTGGCAATACGTGTTGTTTGATATGAAAAAGAGTAAAAAAATAACCCCCAAACTCTCTAACATTTCTTATTAGACATTTTACAATGAACACAAATGAAAAATTGACTCATATTAATCAAACTTTTAATCAAATGTAATCCTTGTAATTGAATGAAGAAGTTTTGTAATACGATTTTTCAGACTTGTGAATAATTTACGGCCATTCAATTATCGACTTAAGTCAGCACATGACACCCCATTGTTCTGAAAGAACTTTCAACTATGAACATTCTATGTTTTTCTATCTATGTAAACGCCCAACGTTTTGGTCGATGCAAACCCCCGAACTTCTTTATGTATATCTTGTCGAACGCAAGAACTTTTCTGTCGAACTCGAGAATCTGCGTGAAACTTCGAACGGAACCATTTATGTAATCCACAAGGATAGCATGCTCTCGTTCCATTAGTTATAACTGCGTAGAATAAGTTCTAAGTAATTCGCAATTGTATTCTGGGTGGCGCTCGTACTGAGGATTAAAACTTTAACCCCCAGAAAAGTGTAAGTTACAACTGAATTTTACTAAATATTTTATCGACTTTGCCACGGACCCTTGCGATTAGTTAGAGTTTAGGGTTAGGGTTGGTTAGGGTGAACGTTATTCAGGGTATCTTAGGTTTAAGATTAATGGGTAAGTCACATACTTGGATGTAAACAACTTGCTAAATCATATATTGGATTAGAAAGGGCATCTATATATAATGTACACACACACACACACACACACACACACACACACACACACATATATATATATATATCCATACGTACATCTACAAAACTAAACTGATTACATACCTGCAGAAACTGATAAGAAAGGAAATACTATTCGACTTGATTTGGATTAGGTAGATGAAGAGCTTTACTTATCTGTATAAAAATAGTTGCAGTAGTAGCACTACTATAGCCATTGGTAGTTAGCAGTATTAGCTGCAGCAGTAGCAAGTATTGAAGCTGGCAGTTCACATGTACTCGATACAAACAAACGGTAAGAGTCTATTTAATAAATAGATTTCAAGTTCCGGTTTTCAAGTGCAAAATGACTGTGTATTTATGGACATTTACCAAGTTTCGTAAAGGACAAATGGTGAGTTTGCAGTGGAAATCAGAAAGGTTATTTCCAGCAGGGTCAGTGAAAGGGGGTGATGTTATAGATAAGGGCTATATTTTCTCGAGGGAAGATGCTGACGAGTTTTATCATTTTCCAGCAAATCTTGTTTGTGTTGCCTCTTGTTACGACAAATCAAAAATTCTTAAATAGTTTAATATTGATATTCTTTGCATATTGTTACGAGTAACGATATCGAGATTGGTTTGATTTTGATTTTTTTTTCATGGTAAATTGATCTGTTTAGGAATATTTAGCGCGAGAAACAATACTCATTCTAAATTATTTATCATTTTTATTAGTGATGAAGATTTTATATCTCTCTGAAGCCGGAACTCTTCTTTTATTTGGAAGTCATAATTTATCAAGGCCCGAAGGTCACTCGGGGATAAAGATTAATGAATATAAGGTGGTAATGTAGTAAGTGTTAATAGTGTAAATTAATTTGATTATTTATGGGGACTGCTCAACAAGAAGTTGTTTACATTGGACTTGAAGGCTACCATGTTGTATTCAACCGGGAAGCAGACCAGCGAAACATTGTTCCACAAGCGGACAGTTTTGGGAAAGAAGCTTTGTTCATGATATCTGTGTTTAGATTTAAGCACATGTAGATAGTGAAGTGAATTATATATAGACTACACTATACTATTCTATTAATTGTAGTATCGTTTAATGCGAGTGTTAATTTTTTTCACTAGTGTTAAACAAAGTCGGATGCTGAGAAGAACAAGGCCAGCGCTTCTCGAGGACAAGGAATCTGGCCTATTAAAAATTGTCCGAACAGCTCCGATTACATTCCTCTATCGGATCGTCTCAAAAGTTAACTATAAACTAACCCCCTTCCAATAAGGACGGCAAGGATTTGGAGGATGGATTACTTAGACCTATTCAGGAATAATACCAAAGACCGAGAGGAAAAAAAGGCCACCGAAATGGTAGAATTCCGGTCGGACTGATTGTTGAGAATAGATCTTCGACTAGTCTTTAGTAGTCCAGAGTCTCAAAGTAATTCTAATGCTTCTTTACAGTTAAACTACAGCAGTATTTAAAAAAAGTCCTTTTAAGCCAAACCAATATTACTTACGAAATTATCATCTCGAAAATAGTAATATATCCACAGATTACAAAGTTTGTTCGAGTAGAACATCTGCTAACAATTAGAAAAAATGCAAACATATTATAGTAAAAATCGCTAGCCGTCATTAACGTCGATTTCGAAGCAAACAATATAGGTAATTCAATTTCCTCTGTTTTCGGTCATATTATGAAGAAAAGTGTAACGTAGTGCATATGAGAGCGCGGGGAAATATCAGCAGCAGCAAAAAATGGCTGGCTTACAAAGAGATTAGCAGCAGTAGCCGAAAAAAGCGCATATGCAAATTAGGAAGTATGTGCGAGTTGGCGCGACAAAAAAAAAAAAAAGAGAAAAAGGACACGATGTGCTCGGGGGAGAAGAAAAAAGTTGGCCTCGAAGAAACTGGACGTTTAAAGTAGCAGGCGATAAATGGCTGGTTACGGCTGGCGTGAGGTCGGGGAAGAAAATGTACACAGGGCGAGATGGACAATGGCGAGAAATTTTTATGCCTTTGTTAAAAAGGTAAAGATGCCGATCCGGATTTTTATTTATTTCTTTTATTTGTTTGTTTGTAACTGCAATGTTCCTAAATAGCAAAATATACAATTTTCCGTAAAAATTACTCTTACATAAAAAATAATTATCTACGTGATCAAATTCGTAATTTTTGGATATATTGCTCTTTTCGAAATGACAATTACATAAATAATACTTTTTTCTTTTTTTGCTTAAAAGGACATATTTAATTGTAGGTTCAATGTAAACAAATATCGTGATATTAATGCTAAGTTAAATCTTTTTCATACTATTTCAATTGCATGTTCTGTCTACGCCGAACCATAGAAATTTCCAGGTTGGTATCTCGAGGCGAAATTAATTCAATAGAGAAAATGCATCCATAAATAAACTCATCAGGCGGGTAGGCGACAAGGCGATACTCCACGTAATGGTTTACCAGCAACCTGCTGCAAAACTGCCATCCATAACCTGCATGTCAAGCACGTGTTTGCCGTAGCGAATGGTGACATCTGAAGTGTGTGCAACACAAAGTTGCGCCTCGTGAATCACCTAAAACACGTCGTAGCTGAGCCTGGCTGAATCCTAATGAATGAGCAAAAATGTATACTCGCGTCAGAGTTCTGCCAACGATGAGGACTGTCTACTAATGATCAATTTAGGGAACAGAGGGGTGTAGTATCTGATGTGTTATGATAATATCCACTCTCTTTTGGACAGAGGTGATGTAGTATGTATTCTTTCTCATGACACAGTCATCTTAGGCATTACCTCCTCATTTAAGAGCAGTGGGAAAATACGGAGTCTTGTCCCTCTAGATTAAGTGAAACAAAAATAAAGAAAACTCTGTATAACGTATTTATGACGAAACGTAAATATTATATTTTTAAAAAATACCTAAATTGATCAAGTAGTTTTATTTTTGTAAATAAAATCATTTTAAGCAATTAATAGGGATTCTTAAACATAACAACGTAAATCTCGCAAGTTTGAATTATTGTTTATGTATCTCCCTTTGTCTTTTTAGATTGTTTTCAAAATGACGTATAAGGCAGTCGCTCTTCAGTTACTTATGAAATTTTATTTTCTTGTTACACAGCAAAACTCCTTTTCTCTTTTTTACTTGGGAGTCACCACTTATCAAGACCTGAAGGACACTCAAGGATAAGGGTTAATGAATATAAGGTGGCAGTGTAGTAATCGTTAATGATGTAAATTGAATAGAAGTTGATTATTTATAGGGACGGCTCAACAAGAACTTGTTTACATTGGATTTGAAGGCTATCATGTTGTATTCAACTCTTTGATCAATTTACGTCATTTTTGGAATATGATATCTTTTCTTTATTTTTATTTTTACGTAGAGATAATTCTAGACAAAGACCAACTTTACAGATTATTTTTTTACGGAAAAATAGTTCGTTTGAATTAATGCCAGATAACTTTATGCCTACTTCTTTGACAGATCAAAACAAATCTTTCGCTGAAAACATATTTCTGCAATGTTTTTGATTTTACGTTTCTGAATTTTTGAGATGAGGATTAGTTATTCGTATTATTTGCATTCGTGAGTCTCATTTTCACGTTTCGGTTGATGTAATCGCCCAAGGCACCTAAAGAAGGTCGGATGTTGCTTCGACCGAAACGTGAAAATGACACTCAAGATGACTTTTTTATGATATTAGCAGGCCACCCAGCGTTGCCCGGTCATAAAATACGAATAAATATATATAAATTAATACAGAAACTGAGACATTCCATGCGAGTTTTATGGTTTTTCCTAAACCGTTCACTTCTTGCTAGTAAAAAAAAAAGAGAAAATATACTCGAGCTGAGATTGAAACCAAAACATGAAGACAGTGAGTCAAGTTCGATAACCATTAGGCCAGCTTGATACGGTCTTCAAAGGGGTTTTCAAATTTACTTATTCTTAACATAAAAAAATCTGCAATGTGAACTATTCACGCATACGCATTTGTGAAACAGTTAGCAAACAGATAAAAACCCGGTGACTCCAACGTAATAACTTTTCAATTTTGACTCCGTTTTTTTTTCGAATGAAAACGGATAAAAAAGTTTGCCACATATCTGAATATTTTGAAGTCTGTAGATGAAAAATTCGTTTAGTATATAAGTTGAGAAGTGTCCTCACACACATTCTTACTTTTGCATATATTTAGATTATATTATTTGATTTTTTTAATTTAAAAAACACATATTCAGTTGTAAAAATTCGGCAAGATAAAAAGAATCAAATTAGTAAGCGTTTCCTGTTTTGAAATCGGAAACTGACAAGCTATGTTTATTAAAAACAAACAAAAAACAAACAAAAAAAAACAAAAACAAACAAAAACAAAAACAAAAAACAAAAACAAAACAAAAAACTATCCCTCGTTATTTCCGACGACTTGGATTTCGTTGAAGTTTTTAATTTCGCTAGTTTGCATAAATTAGATCCCGTAATTTATAAAATTAAAGAACTTATTCCAGCCTTAACACTTAGTTTTTTAAAAAAAATATTTCTTAAGATAGTTAATCATCAAAAAAAAAAAAGTAAATAAACGCGCTAGATTATAAATTGGTGTACGAGACGAACGAGCATAGGGGAATTATCGAGCTGTTATAGACTACTCTTTTTCTTTTTTTTTTCTTCGCTTGGCTTACTCTTTCGTTTTTTCCTTTCACTTCTTTCATGGCAGTTTCATGTCAGATTTTTACATCGAGATGCAATACGGAAGAATGTTAAAAAAGCAAATAGACAGAATTGTTATCCCTTTTCTTTTCCCACTTTTTTGGGGATTCGCTTTTTTATCACTTTTAGTTTTCACAGGAATGTGTTAATTCAAAATATTTCTCCAACCAAAAAAACAAAAACAAAAAAAAACAAAAATAAATAAAACACAAAAAACAAACAAAAAACAAAACAAAAATCGCTTCAAATTTATAAAGCAACATTCCTGTACCAGATTAACAAGTCGATGCTAACTTAGAAACTCCTATAAAACAGTGGCTTGGTAAAGTGAGAACTGCGACGCGTTTCAACTCTCAGCAAAATTTAGTCTTTCAAAGTATATTTTACATCTCTGTAAAATTGTTATTAAAAATATATTTTTTCGTTGATTTCTGGCTTCTATTCCGAAATTCCCAGTGGTTAATTTTTGCTAACTTGCGATCCATTCATAACATTAATAATTTTATTCGTATTTTTCATTCGCCAATATCACTACATGTGTATTAATTGTTAGCGCTAATATTAGGTCTTTTAAAATAGACTACTCGTGACCCGTTGGGTCAGTATGTTATGTTAGCTATGAGATTAATGCGTGAGCGTGATACTTGTGACGTAAAGAAAATAGTTTTTTGTGACATAACAAACATTTCTATGAAAGTATATTAAAATGAAAAAAGAATATAGATAGATTTCTATGAATCGTTCTGTTTATAATCGTTTATTTAAAAAAAGTCCTTACAACCATTGAATTATAAGTGGTTTGCCATAATACTTAAAGTTAAATTCAAATTTTGATATATCTTTTAATTTAAACGAGAAAAAAGGCAACTGGGACGCTGAAAACGTACACAGTAAAACAATACGTTTTGTTGTCGCGTTGATTATTTATTTGTAACGCAAAACCCCCATAATTTCGGGGTTATTTATTTATGTTGGTAGTGTAGAAGAAAATGTATGAATGTTTTTAAGAAAGGTGTATTAAAAAAATGGAGGATAAATTTAAAAAAAATCGCCGTTGTAAAATGCTGTTATGGTTGTCAACGAGTTAAAGTAGATTTATTTGTAAGAAAATTGCGTTAAAATAACTTAAACGTAATACGGAAATGAACGATGTAAAAAATGTAAAAAGTATTAACAATTGTTTATTTGGACAATTTAAACGCGAAAAAAACAACAAAAAAAAACAATTGGGACGCTGAAAACGTACCCAGTAAAACAATACGTTTTATTGTCGCATTGATTATTTGTTTATGTATGCATGTGCAATCGGAAGTCGTAAACTCGATATTGGGTTACAACATCCGTTACAAGGTCATTTGAATTTTATAATTATATAGATTACTATCGCCAAAAATACACTATCCCAAACCAGAGGCAGCACTATTTAATCATCATCTTATCTTCGTCGTTTTTCAGGATGCTTCACCACCGAATCTACACGACTTAAGAATTTAAAAATAAGTTATTAAAAAAATATGGTACCTCTACAGAATTTGAACCGAAACAAATTGATTCTTTTTTTAACTAAACGCAAAATTTTAAATACACTACCTAAATTCCGTGCAGATTCCCAAGTTCGACATACAGATTCCCGATTTCGGCAAGATGTACATGAAGAAAATAGGAGGTTAAATTGGCCGAAACGTTGTGAGAATGACATTGAAGATGCGAACAGTAGTTCGAATAATTAAAATAATACAAATTATAACTTCCTTCTTAAAATTACAAAACATGGATATCCTCGACAAATCCGCTTAACAACAAAATCACGCCCCTTCACTGCTTAGATCCTTAAATGCCAGAAAACTTTCTACTCATTAGAGTAGAAAGCTTTCCTTCCTCGAACAACTAGACTCTGGAATTCCCTTCCTTCTAACTGCTTCTTTGACTGTACTGATATGTAGAATTTAAATGTAACGTAAACCAACATCTTGTCTATCTTTCTTAGGCATGGTCCCCAAAAGTTTCCCCTTTACGTCCAAGTGGCGATATGCTTTGTTAGAGGTGAAGGTAAGTAAAAAAAAAAGATATAGTTTATATTCGTTCCATGATATCAATTTCCATCTTCATCTAGCTTCTATTACGTTATAGCTTGTCTGAGGTTTCATCAACTAGAAAAAAATTCAAGATATAAGATTGTATCTTGATTTTAATAATCAACATCTCCGTAAAACATTCAGAACAAAAAACTCGTCTAGCTAATACCAGCTTTGAGTTTGAATCGTTCGGGACAAAATGTGCTAATGAGAACCTCAGACAACGTGTCAAATAAGTCACAAATCGTGGACGACACTTTACTTATTATTTTATTTTTATTTTTATATTGTGTTACGGACAACGTAGGGTGAAGCGCTGATCTAGAGTCATAAGATTCTTACCAGGGGACATCCACCCCGACTCAGCTTCATACCGGTCTGTAACCGGTTTTGTTACGTGATAGCTATTCGTTAATGTTTTAATTTTTAGCCTTGCAGCAAACATGTCTTCATAGGTCAGGCATTAACGTCAAAGGAAAAAGTAAATCGTAAGCTAAACGATTTGGTTTCGATTCTTGATTCGAGTCCTTTTTCAAAACTTTTTAAATCATTACTATATATTGGGTCCAATTTAATATAATAATAAATACGAAATCTGCATTAATCAAAATATCATATTTAAGCGTTTACGACCGGGTAATGCCGTGTAGCCTGCTAATATATATATATATATATATATATATATATATATATATATATATATACGCCGGGCCGGGCTGAAATGCTAATATATATATATATATATATATATATATATATATATATATATATATATATATATATATATATATATATATATATATATATATATATATATATAAACATTTCAGCTAAATGCTAATATATATATATATGCTATATAGAAATGCTAATATATATATATATATATATATATATATATATTAGCATTTCAGCCCGGCGTTGCCCGGGTGTTTGGAGGTGTATGTTGAGCAAAAAAAAAAAGAAAAAGAAAAAAGCGGTCAATTTTTGTAACTTTGACCCCTATTATGACCCCTTAAAATTTATAGTTTTGGGCTCAAATCAAGTTATTAAGTTAGATCCATGTCCAAGAAACCTATATCTATAATTTCAAGTGTTTATACCCAAAATTGTGGGAGGAGTTTTGTAGAGTTCTCAAAGGTCAAATCGTTGAACTTTGACCCCTTAACTTCCATATTTCTGGCCGAAAACCGATCATAAAGATTTTCCCAAATCTCAGTACTCTGTATATCAAATTTCGAGTCTGTAGACTGAAAATTAACAAAGTTATTGCGTAGGGAAATGTACACACACACACAGAGACACGTTCATATATATATATATATATATATATATATATATATATATATATATATATATATATATCTGCAATACTCATAAACAAGCTTTATGTCTGCTACGACTGACATCCGATACTCCGAAATGAACTGATATGTGTATATAATATGCGGCAAAGAAGTACGAAATCCTTAATACTTCCTTCCATATCAACTACGTCTCATTTCTATTGCCACTGCCACTTTTACTCGTTCAAAGTCAACATGAGTTATGATTATTTCAGAAGGTGCGGCTTAGTAACCTTTTAGTAAGCAATGTATTCAATAAAAAAAGCTACGAAGCTATCAACAATTGCTTCCTTTAACGTCTTATCGAGCTGACTTAAGTAGTAACGTAGTGATCAAACTATTATCAAAACCTTCCAACCCATTTCTTTTTTTACACCACTTATAAAGGCCTGAAAGGCCACTCGAGGATAAGGGTTAATTGATCTAAGGTGGTATTGAAGTAATCGTCAATGACGTAAATTGGGTGGAATTTGATTATTTATAAAGATGACTTAATAGGAACTTGTTTACATTAGATTTGAAGGCTACCATGTTGTATTTAGCAGGGAAACATGCCAGCGCAACAGTGTTCCAAAGGCTGGCAGTTCTGGGAAAGAAGCTTTGTTCATGGGATCTGCGTTTACATTTAAGCACAGAAAGAGAGTGGGAAAATCATATATAGTGGTTTTGGCTAGCCTAGTGTTTTTTTCTAAAAGTTTAGCAAGGTGGGGACCATAGATCGGATTTCAGTCGAGCACTCGCCAAATTGAAAATTGTGATAAAGCAGAGACAGGCCGGTGACGTCCTTACTCTGTTAAAGAAGTTGCAGAAAAGAAAAAAAGGGTCATCATCTATTAGGTTTCACAGCAGAACGAGCGTCGTCGTGGTCGTCGTCATCATCATCATCACATTCATCATAAGGACGGGTTCCTTGCTCGGACCAATGTGATTCTTCCTTTCCAGAGTTTCCTGTCTTCCATCAGCTGCCTCAGATCTTTAGGGTCACAGTTGGCGTCGTGTGCTATTTGCTGGATGTACGCAGTCAAGACAGACTATTATGATGTAACATTAAAAATCCAGGGAAACTGGACCAGCTGAAAAGATCTCACTAAATAAATACAGTTAATGTCTAACATTATATTTTCGTCTATATTTTGCTAAGTTATTGTATTTTTTGTTGAAGAGAGATTCGAGGTAAATAAATAGAAACATTTGACAAATGCGTCATATCCCCTAAACATTGTGAAATGAATAAGGCATAAGACTCTAGTAATTAAGGAATAAAATTAGAAACAAGTAATTAAGTACCTTCCAATAAAGTTTTTTTCCTCACAACTTACGATATATTCCCGCATTGTTAGAATCTTCTTATACCTATTATCATGAGATGCGTTCAATAAGTAATGCCCCTGGCCCACTTCCCGTTACCTAATGTAGCTGAAATTTTGCATGTGCAATGATTTATATTTCTTTGGATCATGTGAGAAATTGCAGACCTGAATAATTCGCGGTTTCTCATTTACAGGTGTTTGAACCCAGTTAGGTGTGAAATGGAACATGTTGAGTGTGTCGTAGTGATCAGGTTTTGGTATTTGAAAGGACATACACCACTGGAGAGTTTTGATCAAATGAAAAAAATACATATGTTAATGATGCCTCATTATATGACCTTGTAAAACGCTGGCACCATGAATTAAAACATGACCGGACATCTGTGTAAATACCTCCTAGACCTGGTTGCTTCCTTCTGCCATTGATCAGGCATGATAGTAAAGTCTATGCGCGATTATTTTTAGCTCAAGAAGTCAGGATTAGTACAGAGTATGTGGAAATTATCACGCGTCACTATAAGGTGTCTGGCAGATGGCTGCCTATATTGCTGAATATTTCCAGAAGTGAGGTTGTGTTGAATGATCGAGAATGAATTTTGAGATATTCCAAGATAATGCAAAAGTTTTACAACACACAGGATGAAATCTGGGTCTATCATTATACACCAGATACCAAATCCCAGTAAATGCAGTGGAAACACTTGGACTCACCAGCTCGAAAGAAGGAAAAGCTACAGCTCCCCGCTGATCAGGTTATGCTCACAGTCTTCTGAGAGCAGGATGGAGTGGTGATGACAGCTTTTACAATTACAATGGCCTATTATGTTTCAATTTTATAGGCGAAGCAAAACTATCAAAGTATGCCTTTCCTGTAAGACAACGTTCTGGTCCACAACCAGCATGTCCTCTGATCAGAAGCACAGGCGTTTTGGTTATGAAATCCTTCATTGTCACCAGACTATCTTCTCAGCCATAAAGTTGTTGTTGAAAGGGAAGTGTGTCCCATATCATGCTGTCTTGACTGCCCAAGTCACATGGTAGTTGGAGAACTAACATGGACTGCTCTACAAAAACGGTCTCAAAAGCTGCATTAAACGATGAAAGAAATGCGTAACTCTAGGTGGTTTCTAGTCAGAGAAAGTCTAATAAATGTGCTAAATTTCGTTGCTTTATCGCTAAGGGAAGTGGTTAGGGGCGTTAATTATCATATTATTGGTCATTAGATAAGAGAGTGACTGTAAATTACTACTCTAGACGACCACATTTGAAGAGGCCTTCTTTTATACTTACCGGTACTCGAGCTAACACAACAAAACGCTAATTTCAGGAGAAGCAGTATTTAAGTAAACCAGCTTCATTGAACCATTGAAGCGTATATAAATAATCGCATATGAAATATTGTCTTTTAATAAAATATATTAGAAGAAACACTAGATTAAACTGAAATATATAAGGGTGTTTAATAATAATAATAATAATAATAATAATAATAATAATAATAATAATAATAATAAGTTTAATTTAGTTATGCATATCTACTGGAAGAAAACTCCCCTTAGAATGCGAGTAATGAATTCCCAGAGCAGTCTTACATTATTTTTATGACCTTTTATGAAGATTAAAATGAAAACATGCCTTTACCAAATTTTATATCTTGAAACCTTATTCCAACTTTGTTCCAAATTGTTTTGATTCTGAAAATGTCTAAAATTTGAGGTTTAAACTCATGTGATCTTAAGAAACACTTGAAACTCAGGCTATCAAATTTAATGCAAACCTGAAATATTTGAATTTTAGAATGGAAGTCATGCCCATATCATGTTCCTAAAATCGTTTTATATACGCCAAAGAAATTTAAATTAGGGAACATTTATTAATTGATTAATAATGCCTATTGTTAAAATTTCACAAAATTGAGAAGTCTCTGGATTTTCCATTCTTTATTTGACTCCATTTGCCAAAACCTAAATAAAACAAAATCTAAACAGCATTAAAACGCCTAGCAGCTGTACGGATTATCAATTTGTAATGATCAGCTTATTAGTTTAGGAGTGAATCCTCTACATACGAAGATATAAATACAGAACATACCTGTTTTACTAGATAGATAGATAGATAGATAGATAGATAGAAAAAGCCAAAACTAGCTTTTATCGCACATATCGTACATAATTGGCCTCTACAGTATATTTTGAAAATTTGTGTGGATCTGGCGACAAATAATTTAATAAAACAATGAATTGAATTTTTATGAATGAATGATTTGTGCATAAAACAGAATTCCTGGGTACGATATAAAATCCGGTAGTGAGGCAATCATTTTAACATATTTAGAAGTAAGCCTTTATTTGCGGCCACGTCCAGTTCCATTCCGGCCTGTAGCGGTAGTACCTGGGTTAAATACAATCTGTCCTGGGTATGAACTGAAACTCTACTTACAGTTAAATATATAAATTTACATGGTTAACGTCGAATAGCAAGTAAACTAAACCATGATAAAACATTATTCACACTGACAAGCAGCAAAATCACACCCCTTCACTGTGTAACTCATGAAAGCTTTCTACTTTAGTTTGGTTGCTAAATCTTCGAATTTCTTATCGGTCTTCTGTTTCCCTGACTGTGATGCCATGCAGCAATTCCACTTAATATAAACCAACATCTCGCTGCTAAACTCCCTACATACTTTTGTTGGATATTTAGCAGGTAACCCCAGGAAGAGAGGCGTTTGATGGGTTGCACCTACGCAGATTGATTCCATTTGAGAAATGCGGGACTTTCCACTATTTTCTATTAGAATGCATACTTTGACGAGAAATATATGAGATGATATAGGTAAAAAGAATTGAAACAATAGAACATGGGAAATATTAAACATTCCAGAAGGAAAGTATGTTTATATAAATCGACACAACAGAAAGTGAGCAGTCAGTCACAGAGTGAGAACAAACTGAAACATTCTTAACCGCTAAATACCCACACTACCCCCAACGCGCCTTCAGTGTTATCAAACACTCGTCATAATAGTAAATTCAAAAACTGTTGTCGCTGTGAAATAAAACAAAATATTATTTTATAGATCAGCTGTGTTGTGTTTTACTCGTTTACAGTATGTATACATTATAGATCAGTGATAAAAGTAGATTTAGCAGTTATATAGTCTGAAACGAACATTTGAACGACCGGCTACAGCGAATATATAACACTGTCTATGTAGATATGGTCCTAAATAGTAACCACTTACGTTCAAGTTGCAATATGCCTAGTTTTGAGGCGATTAAGAGTATAAAATAACATGAATAAACATTGAATATATTAAGAACCTGAAGCTTTACAACTTTAATTAACAACTTTACAAATTTTATTAACAACAAAACCACCACCACTACATTTAATGAATATGACATTAAATAACTTGGAATGAGGTATACGTTGTAAACCAAACAAACAAAATCACAAAAACAGGAATAAGAAAAAATGCGAACTCCAGTAATAATAGATACTAATAGTATGTAACCGAAACCAGGTCTCATTTCTTCAAGATAAAACTACATAGTTATGTCTTAGGTTATTCTGTGTGTTAGTATATGTGTGCAATAATTTATCACGTGGTGACAGGAAGATTTTTTGCTAAGAGTAATACTTTAGTTTGAATGTGAGAAATAATGGAGTATGCAGTATGAGTACCGTGCTATCATAGAAATCGCCCGGGAGGTTAACAGAAAACTCAAGAAATTGCCGAACTAAAGTGTCGTGAATTTATATTTTTATTTTTTTTTTTTTTGCGCAAACATTGGCCGATTATTTTCAAGGAAAATATATTATTTCTGTAAGTACGAAATTAATACAACAAAAAATTATTGAAAAATGGGTAGTTCTACATTTAAATTACAGCGCTTACCTCAAAGTTTCACGGGCGTTTTCCGGCAGATAACGTAAACCGTCGGGAAATGCCGAAACACTTGACCAATGAAAGATGAAAAAAAAAAAGCAAAAGATAATTTTTTTACGAAAACAAAGAAAAAATATGTCAACAATAGTTAATGCATTGGTTAATGATGACTTAACAAAGATATGGGATTCTAGCAGGTGTGAGAAGTTTTCTAGTCTCCTACATGCTATCAGTAATGACAGCAAATAGCTGAAAAAGTTTCTTATATATCTGATAAGTATAATCTATACTTTTATGGCATCTTAATTAAACCCGATCCGAATACCTGAATATATACAAACCGCTTTTCACATGAAAGGACGCGAAATTAGTTGATTATGTTTTGTTTTGTATAACACCAATCATTTCAGGTTCTTTTAAACTTTTAAACATATTTTAAACATATATAATACATAAAATTCATAATGATCAGTTAATTGCTTGAGGAGTGAATCGAATACATACAAATAAATTAAACATATAAACATATTAAACATTCATAATGATCGTTAATTAGTTTAGGAGTGAATCGAATATATATATATATATATATATATATATATATATATATATATATATATATATGAGGAAGTTTAAAACTTTAAATGATATCTCAAATCCCAAGCTGAATGAAAGAACCGAAATACAATCTCCGTTTTTTTTTTCAATAAAGCTTATTTACACTAAAAAATAAATGAAATTCCTTTTTCAGTTACTGAAATTTTTTAATGAAATGAGTTTCGAATGGCTCTTAAACGTTTTATTTACTAAAACACTGTTTTTAAAAAGAAATGATGGCGCTTATTCAGAGAAGATACTGCTCAATTTTTTTAAAATCGTATTTTGCAAGTTAAATTCAAGTTTTATGTGTGTTAAATTTTTAGGTGGAAATACAGAATAATTACAAAACACCCTCTTCCCATGTTAAGAATAGGTTTCTAAATATTATTTCAGCACGTTATCTTCTTACGTAAGTAGATAAATGATAATAACAAGTCAGAGCAAGTTACATCGTAGACGTGAAATAAAGAAATGAAAACTTTGAAAAAAACATAGTCATCATCTTTGGGAACTTGAGCTATATTTTTAATAGTTTGCTTATAAAGGACGCTACTTCATTTTTCCAGCATAACTTTCAGTTACACATTCTTTCTACATGTACGTCCACGAGATTTTTTTTCACTGAAACATGGTTTAAATAAAAATCTATGATAATAAATTAAACATGGTTTAAATATAAGTCTGCAATAATAAAATACCTTATACGGTTTGTGTAGATCACTAGTTAGTTGTTAATACGCATACATTATGAATAAACATATAAAACTGTTGTTTGATAGCGACGCGTGTTAAACCGGTTTGGGTTTAAACATTTTTAAAAACTTTTGTTCACATCCAACAAAACATACTGTCATGAAGCGTTGAAATTAATAGTTAAAAGAAAAAAAAATAATTCACCATAATAATAATAAAAAAATTAAGATTTATTTTAACAATTAATAAATATTTATTAATTTTTAAAGAAAAAAAAAATCGCATATCGTTTTAGCTTTCTTATAATTTATATTTTAATAAAAGATAAATAAACTGTTAAAAATATTAAGATTTCTTAATTTACTGTATTCCTCTGACAATAAATTTTCTCTTTCAATTACATGTGTTCAAATAGAAAACAATACAGCCACTTCTGGACAATTTTTGTAATTTCCCTTTGCAATTCAAAACAACGGAGGAAGGACTTCCGGGCGTATCTTCAAACTTTATTCCGTGACATAAGCAGGTTACGTGGTTTTAGTGCAAGAGCCATGTATATGTACGACGGTTATGCTTATACTGCATTGCAAACATCCTTATTAAATGCCTATGCACATATAAATCTATATTATGTTTCCCTTAGACTGTGTGTGTATCTATTTTCTTTTTTCTCGGAAACTACTGAGCCGATCTGGTTGAAATGTTCTATGGGCCTTTTGTTATAAGGGCATCGAGCTAAGTATTATAGTATCCGTTTAATGCACAAATAGGAATTAATAGAGACTAATCATTAATGTAACATTGCACATAGAGAACCAACACGTCGTAGCTTCAGTCGCAAAGAAAGCAAAGAATAGGAAAGAGGAAATAACTTTAACTCGATTTTCTTTGTAATAACTACATTTATTTTCTTAGTGTTTCGATTGTGACGTCACCGACGTGATCGTCTTCTCTAACGTGATCTCGAACATTTTTTTTCCTTCCGTGCTCCACATCTTTCTCGTGATCGTCTTCTCTTTCTTCTTTTTATGTTCTTTTGTTTTACCGGTGACGCCATTTCGCACGCATTTGCATATGGCCGACCCTCTACATTACACCACAATACCACGTTTATTCTAAAAGTTTTATCGGAAACTACTATGTCGAACTGACAGTAATATTATATAAACATTTGTTATGATAAGGTGCAGCGAACTAAGTTTTATGGTATCAATTCGATAAACAGATAGAGATTCACAGGGATAAATACGGATTAGTATTTATGCAAAAAATTAAGCAAAGATTTAAATATATTTAATAATCAGTTTGGCATAAAACACACATTCTAAGTGAACGATTTATAACTTTCGTTTGTTTTTAATGAACTAAAATGTCTAGTATGGTTATCGTTCTCTTGCCTATATATAAGGTGAACAATGTCGCAACGACATAAAGACCAGGTATTTTGATGCTATCTTTTGCTATTCATATCGTTCCCTCGAGTGCAAAATAACAAGTATTGCGCCCGGTAGACACGTGGGCTTCACTGGTGCGTGACCATCGCTCCAATCACACCACACGTAGCATTCATTTTCGCAGTGGTGTGATGTGGCCAACGTTGAGTCATGGGTAGGGAGACTTGTTCTTTCATTTTTTTTTTCATTCCTTTTGGTCTTCTTCCTTTCTTTCTCTCCTTCGTCTACACCTGCCTTTATCCCCATCACCGCCATCATCCATCACCCTCTCTCACCTTCGAATCATTTCTTATTCATCGCCGCTTTGTTCTGCCTTTTCACACCTGTGCATAAATTACGTCTCTATAAGCATTTACGTAAACGCACGCACACATAAATATGTACACAGACACAACCCTACTTGTTTGCAAGTGAGGAAGCTCCATACAGAGCAATATCTCAAAACTTGACAAAGTACTAAATCGAATTTGCAATCTAGTAAGAGATGCCCTCTTCTCTTTCCTACAGCTACTTTCTCACAGAAAAGATATTAATAGTCTTTCTCTACTCTATTATCATTTCCATGAAATGTACTCGACTGAGCTCCAATCTATCGTTTTTCTTTTTTTAAAGATATTCACAGTAAGAACTCATCTTCCTACCACAATGATAAAGTGACTTTCTTTTCTCCACCCAATTGCTTAGTACTAGAAGAAATTTTCATGTACAAATATTCTTTGCAAAGGCTCTCCGCTTGTGGAATATATTACTGCGGGACTACTTACATGTTAATAGTCACAATCAATATGCATTGGAACAAATACATTTAGAAGATTGTCAAGACTGCTGCAAAGAATGTGGATTTTCTCTACAGTGCTAGAAAATTACACATACTTGAAAGTACCTTATACCCATATAAAGCCAACATTCACCTATGCATGTAGTATTGTTAACACATCTAGACTGGTATTTTCTCTCTTAGACATGATCCAAAAAGAGCATCATATCTAATAGGTCGCACACTATCGGCCAAGCCTCTACCTCTGTCCTATCGCTGCAATGATGTATCCCTGTGTCTGCTTTACGAGTACTTTAACGGAATGTCGCTTTGTTTTTACATTTTCTATTAATATTCCACGGGTTGCCATATATACATCTGGTTGAGGTTACTTTATAAATATTAATTCTTTAATATTTATAATATACTTTAGTTTTACCATCTTGGATCATTTTGGTAAATTTAATTGTAATTTTTATTGTATATATATATATATATATAAAATAAAAATTACAATTAAATTTAATAATATACATATATATTAATAATAATAATAATAATAATAATAATAATAATAATAATAATAACATATATATATATATATATATGGAGAGAGACACAAAGTTGATTGATGGGAAGCGAGACAGAAAGAGATAGCTAGAAGTTTAAAAAGAAAAAAGTAACACACAGGCTTACTCTTTTATTTTATTATTCATACTCACAAGTGACGTGGGCATCTCTTTTAGCCTATATAATAAAGTAAAGTCAATTTTTCTTGTGTACATTAAGACATAATAAAATAATAACCAAAACCTTCACATGTTAATTTTCTCTGAAGTCTAACTCTTTTATATATTACGTTTGTTTCGGACTACCTTCCTCTCCCAAATAAACATTCCAACGAAAAGGTGGCTGGCATTTAAATAGTAGCTATTTATATAAATATTTCTTATTATCTGCAATAAAAGTAAGCTCAATATTGATTTATCAATTGAATAAATCAGTGGCGATTATTTAACAGCCTTATGTAAAGATACATCATTCTCAGAAGGCAGCTGAAGTCTGGCATAATATACTAGGAAATACACCGTAGCAAAATCTACTGACGAATATTCTGAATTTATAAACCTTTAGGGAGAGAAAGTGGCGAATGAAAATGTACTGACGTTCCGCATAAACGAACATATATATTATTACCCTCTTCTTTTAAAGGGATGGGGCTAATCCTCCTAGGTATTATACCCTCTTTTGAGGGGGATAATATAGTATCTGTTCTGATGATATGAGCACGTTTTCCTAGGGACTGCCATCTCCTTTTTGTGAGGGCTAGTATACTACAGGGTGGAAGGATAAAATTGTTGCCTAAAAACATCATTCCATTTCCGTTTCATGTAAACCGGTTTTCTTTTTTTTTTGTTGTAGACCATCTACTAGTTTGCTAGTTGTGTACACATCCCAAGAGCAATAGAAGCTTTCTACCATGTCTGACAGTGACACAATGTTCAACGAGCGAGTTCGGAGATGTGCCGCTGTACATCTCATGCTCTCTACCAATCCAAGTTATAACAGCAGGACCATTGACAGCACCCTCAAAATGCACCCCTTTATTGTCATGAATAACAGGGACGGGGCCTGTGTGATGAAAACAATGTTTTATGGTTATAGTCTTTGGTGTGGTTTCAAGTGGGGGCCAATCATACCACCTCACATCTTCAAAATCGGCTTGAAAGTCAACACTTAAGTGTTCCTGGATGTACATAAGAATGTGATGATTTCCTGGTGCAATTAGGTGACCGTTGCCTGACCCTGGCTGTGGCAGTAGGACTCGGCACCGGATCACAAGTCCAAAGAGACCCAGGCTTGGCATTAGAAGGAGTGCTACGACGTTGTACTTTTCTCTTGCTTTCCCCTCTTCTCCCAAAGCTGAACCCGTTGGATTACTTCATTTGGTCATATATTGAAAACATCACCAACATGACCTGCCACAACACCATCGCTGCCATCCGCCGCCACCTGCCGCCATCTGCCGCCACCCGCCGAGTATTCGCCAAGCTCTAGTCTTGTGGAAAAGGCATTCGCCCAGTTCCGGACCTGTACTGAGGCGGCGATTGAAGCTGAAGGCGGTTACATTAAATAGATGTCAGCTCTACTACATAATCAAGTGACCTAAATTGATTTTTTAAAATAAAATTTTAAAATGAAGCTGTAATGTTTTTTAGTACGACAACTATATCGTTCCAACTTGTATTCACCTTGGTGTCATAATATCATTATCCCAGGTGTAAACCCTTCCTTTCTGGATGCGGACGTAGTGTTTTTTGCTCATGACATCACGATCTCAGTTATTACCTCTTTATTTAGATTCATTATATTATTTGTTCTTTTCTTCTGATATAATCTATCTATCCTAGCAATAAGGTGGCTATTTAGGATTACTATGCGCTGCATGTATTCAGGTAAGCGGATATGTAGACCTAAGAGAGACAACTGGATCTGCCTTGTAAAATTCCGGACACATTTTAGGCAAGATGTCGCACCTGTTAGCCCCTTTCTGACATTCTGGAGGATTACCATTCGTGTGGCAGATGAAGGTCATCAGCCGTGGTGCAGACAATTCATTTAAGAAAAGGGGACTCTGTTGCAAGAAAAAAACGTTCATGGCAATTGTCTAATAATAGCATCACTAAGAAAATCATGCGTTTCCAATTTGCACTGAAGCAGCACGTAAGTAATAAGACTCAGTAAACTGTCATGAGGATGTTTATGTACGTAAGCAATCAAGTTTTATCAGAAATAGGAAAAATGAGCGCATATTTTTTGGTTTGAAATGGATTACTCAGAGTTATTGCAGTTTAACATGTACATTCGTTTGTACAAATAATTTAGCTCGTATTTCTTTTGTTAGTAATGTATGAAATATGCCTCTATAAGGCCACCATTCGCCCATGTATGGAGTATTGTTGTCATATTTGGGCTGGTGCATCTGCTACTAGTCTCTCACTCCTAGACAAGGTTCAAAAGAGAGTCGTCAACTTAATAGGTCCTGAATTGTCATCCAAGCTTCAGTCTCTGTCCCATCGACGAAATGTAGCATCCCTCTGCCTGTTCTACAAGTATTTTAACGGTGTATGTTCCGACGAACTGCAAGCACTTGTATACCCTCTACGTAAAACCCCCGACAAACCCGACAAGCAGCAAAATCCCACCCCTTCACAGTTGAGATCCCTAGATGTAAGAGAGCCTTCTACTCCAGTAGTTTCTTCCCCAGAACCGCTAGACTTTGGAATTCCCTTCCAGGGCTCTGCTTCCCCAACTGTACTGACATGCAGAAGTTCAAGTGTAACGTGATCCGACATCTTGCTGCCCAACTCTCCACCTAGTACCCCTGTAGCCTGTGTCCCTAATAGTAGCCCCCTACATCAAAGTGGCAATGTACCTTGTTTGTGGTGAATATGTAATAAAAAATAAAATAATTATTCAGAGTCATTGCATATTAACACGTACACTGATTTTTACAAAAAAATGAGCTCATAATATTTTTTTTTAGAATGTTTTTGCACTTAAATATAAACAATGTTTTATCAAAAAAGTCCATATTTTTTAAGTTAAACTGTATGAAATAATTACTCAGTTTTTGATTTTTATATATACATTGGTTGGTACAAAAATGAGCCTATAATTTTTTGTTTCAAATGTATGAAATAATTATTCAGTGTTATTGCACTAAAATATATATATATATTGATTTGTACAAAACTGAGCCTATAATTTTTTGTTTGAAATGTATGAAATAATTACTCAGTGTTATTGCACTAATATATATATATATATATATATATATATATATATATATATATATTGATTTGTACAAAACTGAGCCTATAATTTTTTGTTTCAAATGTATGAAATAATTACTCAGTGTTATTGCACTTAACTATATACATCGGTTTGTGCAAAACTGAGCCCATCATTATTTGTTTCAAATGTATGAAATCATTACTCAGTGTTATTGCCCTTAAATATATACATGGGTTTGTACAAAACATGAGCCTAAAATGTTTTGTTTCAAATGTATGAAATAAATACTCAGTTATTACACTGGAAAGCTAAATATCGTGAAGGTCTGTTCCCAAGTGAACATGAGATGGAACAGATACATCAGCCAAACTCTTTGCCAAGAATTTTGCAGCTAAGTCTACTCCTTGCGACCAGGGCCGCCAACCTCCAATATTTCCTCCTGTATCAGAAAACATGCTATGTGATATACAAATATGTGTACGTGATGTTGCCAAGCTAAACAAAAACTTTAATTCCAGTAAAGTAACCGGCCCTGACGGTATTCCAATTACAGTAATCAAAAGACTTCAACCAGAACTAGCACCCATCCTTACAAAACTGTTTAAACATTGTCTTAAGGAGAATTTCTCCCCGTCACCCTGGAAAATATCATCAGTATGCTCCGTATTTAAGAATTCAGATGATCGCTCATCTCCCTCTCAGTTCAGGCCAATAAGTCTCCTGTGCGTCATGAGTAAGTTGCTGGAATCTGTGTTAAATTGAGAAATAATCAACCATCTCAGCAAAAATAACCTTCTTAGTGACACGCAATATGGTTTCCGTTCTGCTAAATTAACAGCAGATGTGCTTACAGTTATATCTCATAGGATTAGCAAATCTCTCGACGGAGGCTACCTTTTTCGGACAATTGCTCTTGACATATCAAATAAAGGTTTACTTCACAAGATCTCCAGCTACGGTATAGCTGGAAATATCTTCTCAATTATTTATTATTATTATTTCATTTCTCTCTGATAGGTTCATAAGAGTAGTAGTTGAGGGGCAAAAATCAGAACCTCACAGTGTTAATGCTGTAGTTCCTCAGGGGTCCATCCTGGGCCCAACTCTATTCCTGATCTACATTAATGATCTTCCAAATCACATCCTTACATCATTCGTAGACATTTATGCTGATGACACTACTATCTATGGTAGCACATCTAAGACCGTAAACGACCAAGTTCTCCCTGATTCTCTCTCCTCTGATCTTGAGCAAGCGGTACAATGGGGAAAGAGGTGGCTTGTTACTTTTAATGCATCTAAAACCAAGCTTTTATCTTTACATCATCAACGCTCCGATCCCCATCTGGCATCAATTGAAATGAATGGCTCTCGTTTTTTTTTGGGGGGGTGCTCATGTTTTGATAAGCCTCTAGGCTAGACCTTTACTCCTGATCTTAAATGGAACACATGCATTATATCCGTTGCCAAGCGTAGTAGATATCTCACTGCTGATGCAATTCTCTATCTATATAAGAGCCAGGTACGCCCAGGGATGGAGTACTGTTGCCACATCTGGGCAGGAGCTGCTAGAAAGGACTTATCCTGCCTTGATAGAGTTCAAAATCGACTTTGTAGCCTCGTAGGCGATTTCCTTTTCTCTTCCCTGCAACCTCTTTCTCATAGAAGAGATGTTACGAATTTGTGTCTGCGTTATCGTTATTTTCCTGGCAAGTGCTCGACTGAGCTCCAATCTATGGCCCCCCTCGCCAGACTTTCACAAGAAATACCCGTCTAGCAGAAAACACTATCACTAATTTCCCCCAATCTTTATATGTGCCTAAACGTAAACGTAGATTCCATAAACAAAGCTGTGGAATTATCTTCCGTTTTCCTGCTTTCAAGCTGACTACAATATGGTTGTCTTCAAGTCTAACGTAAACAAGTTTTTGATGAACCGTTCCATATAAGTTAACAAATTTACCGAATTTCCATTATTAACCATTACTATATTGTCCAATTTCTATTATACACTCTTTAACCCTTATCCTCGAGTAACCTCTTAGCCTTAATAGTTGGTGATACCTATGTAAAAAAATCAAGGGCATTGCCAAAGCTGCTGCAAAGAAATTTGGTTCTTTCTATTGTGCCCGGAAGTTACTCAGTCCTGAGAGTATCCTGTACCTCAACAGGGTCACCATTCATGTATGCAATAATATTGACACATTTGGGCTGGTGCATTTTACAACTAGTCTCTCACTCTTAGACAAGGTTCAGAAAGGGATCAGTAACCTAATAAGTCTCGCACTGTCAGCTAGGCTTCAACCCCTGTCTCATCGACGAAATGTTGCATTCCTTTGCTTTTTTTTTACAAATATTTTAATGGTAGATGCTCGGACGAATTACAAGCCTTTGTGACCTCTCAACATAAATACCCCCGACAAAACTAACAATCAGCAAATCCCACCTCTACAAAGTAGAGACACCTAGATGCCAAAAAGCCTTCTACTCTAATAGGTTTTTTTCCTTAATACTGCTAGATTTAGAATTCATTTCCGATTTCCTGCTTCTCTAACAGCACTAACATGCAGAAGTTCAAGTTTAATATAAACAGCCATCTTGCTGCTCAACCCCCTACATAGTATCCTTGCAAATTATGTCTCAGTTAGTAGACCCCTACATCAAAGTGGCACTGTGTCTTGTTTAGGATTAAAATGCAATAAAAACGCCAGTTTTTTTAAAGCATGGTTTTACACTGAATAAAACATAAAAAATGAATCTGAAATAATTTTATATATATAGAACCCCAAGAAAGTGCATAATTATTGAGAAAAAAATTACAATTGTTTTGCTTTGAATGCAATGGTACTGATATTCTAATATGATATATGGTTATAAAGGTTTCACTACTAAAATGGAGCGTAGTCAAATATACCCTTTAATCCTGATATTATCAGACAAGTAGCTTACTAATAAAATACAACACCTCAGAAAACTAGTTTTACAGAACAAAACTCACACATCTTCAAACAGTACCATATGTGGCTCATAACTTTTTATTACTCAACTCTGAATTTAACGTAGGTCATATGTTCCTAAAACCCGTAAACAAGACTTTTACTTAAATTAGTTCTTTAACAAAAACACTGCCATGATCAGTTATTCATGTTAAGATATCTAGTGATCAATAGTCACTTCTGGATCAAAGCCTCATGCAAGGCTAACATGTTCTTGTAGAGAACTAGTAGATTGCTTTATAAATGGATGTTCCAAGTTGAAGTCTCTTGTGTATGAGCTAATTATTACAAAAGAACCACCAAGTAACAAGGATGCGGTGTAAAAGACAAATATTCACCAAAAACCGGAGTGAGATGTTCAGTCATAACTCTCACAACCTAAATTTGGAATTTGTAAGATACGCAGATCACATCTATCTATATATATATAAAAGTGAAACTGTGTGTGTGCGTGCATTTTTTTCTGTATAACCGCCAAAGGCTTTTTTTCGCCGGGCTTCTCGGGGGGAGGGTTATTTTTTCTTAGAACTTTTTATATACCGTCTAAATAACAATATCTAAGATTTGCGAATGCGTGTCTAGATTTATTTACATCGACTTTTACAAAATTCTTGTTATTTTAGCTTCTCTCGAGTGTGTTCGGCTTTTTAGTATAAATAAAGGTAAACTAAGTTGAAACTGTAATCGGTTGTCCAGAAAGCAATCAGCTTTTGATCAATTTGGGGGAAACATCTTATATTAGACAGTTGCTATTCGATTGGACACTCCCCTTTAAATGGGGAGCTGGTTCCCCACCACATCTTGGGGAAACAAAACCAGAAAAACTACCTCGCAGCCAAAATTGGGTAAACAAACCCCCAAAAAGCAGTCTCGCAGTAAAAATTCACTGTGGTATTTCATTCAGTCTATGTCGTGATATTTGACCTCATTAAATCCACGCACCTTGCAATTGTTTTTAATCCTTAAATTGAAACATTTTTCACTTCTCTCCTTTGTTGGCCTAGCGGTAACATGTTAGGGTTTTTTTCCCACTTTTTCCCCACCTTCGCCTCAAGGCTTCTGGTTTGGTCCTACTAATTTAAAAAAAAAATAAGTTAAACATTGTTTTTATTGTTTTATTTGATCATAATTAACAGACTTATTAATTTGCCCATTTTGTTTTGATCCTCTCCCCCAATACACACACCTCAAAACACCCGGGCAACGTCGGGCACCCCCAGTAGTTTATCATAAAACGGAAGATATTAGAACCAAGACCAGAATACTAGCTAGCGTCGAAGATATTAGAACCAATGCCAGAATACTAGCTAGCGTTATAAAAGTTTTGAATTTTACAGACTATTAATATACCGGAAGTAAACCTTGATCATCAAATATAAGAAATCTTCAAATCTTCCTCCTATTAGAAAAATGTCATTTTGGAGAACTGGCCGCTCCAGCTAACAGGAGAAAAAGTAGTGAAAAATAAAATAAACAAACAAACGCTAAATAAACAAAAATAAAACAAAAATAAAGGACAAAACAAAGACAAATCAGACAAAATCACACAAAAATCAGAAAAAACAAAAATACAGACTCTTAATGGTTAGCAATCACGGTCTGATCTCAGCAGCAACTCTCACACTAGCTTTCCAATTAACTTCCAGAACTATGGCGAATACATTGTCACTATTGTTTTCAAAAAGAGGCAATTATGTAGCACGATCCTTCGGACGACAAATATCGAAAAAATTGGCTGAAAAAATGAATTTCTTCACCTTCAACTAGATACTTTTCTACAGGGAAGGGTCGCTTTTTTCGCCGATATTTTCGAAAGTCACCCTTCTTTTCGATTGACTAGCCTTAATTCGCCATTTCCGGTTTGGTGATAGACGCAACAGCAAAGATATCATGTTTTTGTCACGTTCTCTTCCTCCCTCGCGGTACGGGTTCGAGCCTGCCTTCCTAATACCAGTATTTTTTCGTAGCCCCCCCAAACACTCGGGAAACGCCGGGCTCCCAGGCTTGTCTATAATATAAATCTCACCAGTCTGTTTAAATGTATGTATGTGTGTATGTATGTATGTCTGTTTGTATATCTGCCTAAAACTTTCGACAGAGGCGACGGATTTTCACAAGATTGGTATCATTTTTAGCCCCACTCTTTGGATGACAAACATCGAAAAATTCCTTCACCCTTAACTGGACACTTTTCTACTTTTTTCGCTGATATTTTTGAAAGTCATCCTCTCTTTACTATTGGCTTGCCATTTCCGGTTTGCCGATGGACGAAACAGCAAAGATATCACGTTTTTTTTCACGTTCTTTTCCTCCCTCGCGGTACGAGTTCGAGCCTGCCTGCTTACTTCCACTTATACATAAATTAAACTTCTAATTTCGTCCGGTGCGCGAAAAACAACATACCAAATCCGCGAGGGAGGGTTTTGAGGACGTGACTACCTGGTATTGTAATACAAAGTTGTTGCGCTCCACCTAAAGATTGACGCGGCTTGCGTACACAAATGGATTTCAGAAAGCAATGTCTCAAATGCTAATAAAAAAAATTAATAGAATAATATTGATTGGCAGTCCTTATGGCATTCGTCGGTTCTCATTGAAAGAGTGCATTAGCATCAGCTTGATGCAGGTAGGGAGTAAGTACAATCAGTGCAATGGGTATTGACCGCGTTTGTGGGAAAACATGAAAGTATTAGCATAATTGCCACCCATCCAGAGCGGAAATGTATTTTATGGAGCAGGTTTCAAGGCAGTTATCAAGGATTATGAAGTGTGTCAGTCAGTTCGTATATCTCTCACCGGTTCATTGGAAGCTAGATGGTTAGATGTTCATATCAATTGAAGTAGAGTTGGAATGGGTATAACCAACTAGATTAACTGTTATTACTTGAGTCTGATAGACTGTGGCACCAGTCAATTTTTCCTGGTGTACATTGCTGCTTGCAAGACACTTCCGGTCCAGCATGATTTGAACATAAGAGTAACTGATCACAGACAATAAGACTGCAGATAAAACGAATCAAGTGAGTTGTTTGATAATTTGTATTATTTGGATTATTTAAGCTAAATTCACATTTTGGATTTTATTGTCATGTTACTAAACACGTAACATAGGTCCTTCTCCAGGTGTTTCATGGACACGTTGCGCAACGGATAAAAGCGTTAAGTGGGAAGCAATTCTAAGAAAAAGGCTGCTGAAGATTAAATATTCAGTTCTCACTAAAGGCGATATATTAATATTACAGAGGATAATAATATAAAAAATTACTAAAGAATTCTACTCGGTTATGGATGACGGAACGAGAAAAAAATTGCTCCGTCGATGAAATAAAGTGTTCAGTTAGAAATTTTGTATGGATTTCAGAGTTTGATGTAAAAATTCCCGAGTTCGAAAAGATGCGCCCCAAAGAAGGTCGAAGGTTAGATCCGCTAACACGTTGTAAAAATTATGTACGGGACTCATGTTAGAGAATACTTTGTTTCGTTAGTAAAAATGCAATTAATTAGACAAGATTAGCAAAAGAACACAAGAAAACGGATAAATTCTTGCAAACGAAGAAATACAACATAATTTTATCATATAAATTTTTAAACAGCGAAAACGTTAAACCCACTTCCATATAGTGTTTGAATTTTCTCGCGAATAAAAAGTATTTCCAAAGTGATCATTTTTACAGTTACTACCGAAAGTAAACTCATGCATATTTACTTTAAGATAAAATAAACAGATTTATCTTTTGTAACAGAGCGCATATGAGCGCGTATGAAAATATCATGACAAGCAATTGTATTAACAGCAGGAGTAGCGTTTGAATGCGTATGCAAATTGGCAAGTGTGCCCCGGAATGCGTCTGAAAAAAAAGGAGGATACACCGTGGTCGAGGAGAAAAAAGTCGACGCTGAAGCAGACAGACGTGTAAAGTGAAGGCAGGAGTAATCTGGCAATGGCTAGCGTGTCGTGGAAATTAAGATAAACGCTGTCAGATGAAATGGACGTGTGTCAGCGAGAGACTTTAAGTTGGCGTCGAGATGGGAAGAAAGAAAAATGGTAATAAACGACTCACGTCAAAGAATAAAGAATGGCCAAGTCGAATTTGTTTGTTTGCCCATTTGAAACATTACACTTGTTGATACATTATCTGTATCAGAAAACGCGCTATGCGACATACAAATATCTGTGCGTAATGTTGCCAAGATAATAAAAATTCTTGATTCCAGTAAAGTAACTGGCCCTGACGGTATTCCAATTATAGTGTTCAAAAAGCTTCAACCAGAACTAGTTCCCATAGTTACAAGAAAAATTGCTTCTCAGCACCCTGGAAAATCTCATATGTATGCCCTGTATTTAAGAATCCAGGTGATCAGTCATCTCCCTCTCAATACAAATATGTTTCTTGTGCGTCATGAGTAAGTTATCGGAATCTATGTTAAATAGAGAAGTAGTCAACCAGCTAAACAAATATGGCCTTCTTAGTGACATGCAATATGGTTTCCGTTCTGCTAAATCTACAGCAGATGTGCTTATGGTTATATCTCATAGGATTAGGGATCACTCAACGGAGGATTCTTTTATAGGGCAATTACTCTTGACATATCAAAGACCTTTGATAGGGTATGGTATAAAGGTGTACTTCACAAGATCTCCAGCCACAGTATAGTTGGAAATATCTTCTAAATTATTAAATCATTTCTCTCTGATAGGTTCATAAGAGTAGTAGTTGATGAGCAGAAATCAGAAGCTCACAGTATTAATGGTGGAGTCCTTCAGGGGTCCATCTTTGGCCCAACTCGTTTCTTGATATATATATCAATGATTTTCCAAATCATATCCTAAGATCATTCGTTGACATTATTTGCTAACGACACTACCGTCTACGGCAGCACATCAAAAGCCGTAAACAACCAAGTTCTCTCTGATTCTTTCTCCTCTGATCTTGGACACATGGTACAATGGGGAAAGAAATGGCTAGTTACTTTTAATGCATCTAAAACCAAGCCCTTATCTTTATATCAGTAACGCTCTGATCCCCATCTGGCATCAATTCAAATGAATGGCTCTCGTCTTCGGGAGGCTCCATGTTTTGACAAGCTTCTGGCCTTGATGTTTACTCATGATTTGAAATGGAACACATGCATAAAATCCGTTGCCAAGATCGCTGGAAAAATAGTTGGATTATTCTATCGATCCAGTAGATATCTTACTACTGATACAATTCACTACCTATATAAGAGCCAGGTACGTCCAAGGGTGGAATATTGTTGCCACATTTGGGCAGGAGTTGCTAGAAACACTTATCCTGCCTTTACGGAGTTCAGAATAGACTTCGTAGCCTAGTAGGAGATGCCCTTTTCTCTTCCTTGCAACCTCTTTCTTATAGAAGAGATTTTCTGAGCCCGTCTCTGCTTTATCGTTATTTTCTTAGCAAGGGCTCGTCTGGGCTCTTATCTATAGTCACTCTCCTCGCCACACTTTCACGAGAAACACTCGTCTAACTGAAACCATTATCAATAATTTCTCCCACTCTTTATCTGTGCCTAAACCTAAATGTAGATTCCATGAACAAAGCTTTTGTAGAAAGCACACTCGTGGGGTTCTCTTCCCTTTGTCTGCTTTCCAGCTGACTAAAATATAGTTGTATTCAAGTCCAGCGTAAACAAATTCTTTATGAGCCGTTCCCGTTAAGTAATCCAGTTTACCAAATTTCCACTACTAACGATTATTATGATATTGTCCCATTGACTACTGTACTCTCTTCAACCCTTATCCTCGAGTGACCTCTTGGTCTTGACAAGTGGTAACTCATATGTAAAAAATACATTTGGTTACGAAATTAAGTGCAAAGATCAAGATATATTTTTCCTATTTTCTTTAAAAAAATTATTTAATTCCTTTTCTATTCACAATTTTAAAAGTTTACCAATAGGATTTTTTATTTAAGCATGGCACGCGGCTAAACGTTTATATCCAACTCGTGAATATTTTACTGAAATTTTGCTTTAGTTTTTCCTTTAAACAGAATTATGCGTAGCTTGATTGAAATTTTTTCCCAAATTATATTGCATGTCAAACGTTTTTTTCTCATTTAATGCCGAATTCCTGTATAAGGATAAAGATTTTATTATTTTTAAATAGTGAATAGATTTTACTTTGTATGTTTTCAAGCTAATGTATAAAGGTCGCGGTTATGAGAGAACGCGGAGAAAATCTTTTTACGCAATAATAGTAATTTACCGTAGATTGTTTTCGTTGTATATTGCTAAATGAGGAATATATTGCAGTAAAATCCACTTAGTATTATCCATCTAAAATTAAGAAAGCGCGCTTGAAAAATATTAACCTTGTGTGAATAAGCGATATCAAAACAAAATGGCGCCCGAATTTAATCTGATGTCGTGTGATTTCGCTTATTCATATGACATTAACACTGTTCAAGCGTGCTTTTTTTAATTTTAGATGCATAATACTAACTAGATTTTTAATTGAAATGATTTTCAATTAGTAATATATGTCGACAACATCATAATTTTTTTCAAATTATCTAAATAATGTTTTTCTCTTTTTCTTCTCCAACCGTGACTTTTATACATTACCGTTTTCAAAATAATTTGCAAGCGTATATATCTAACAATGTCGTTACAAACAAACAAAAGCAATAAATAAATAAATAAAAGTCATAGTCGGCATTTTTCTCTTTTTTAACACAAATTTTTATTGCCGTTACTTTCGGGATCACTTAAAAAAAAAAAGTAT
>NC_136488.1:20863115-21075615 GCF_053919585.1 Euprymna scolopes
AAATAATTGTTGGAAAAGGGAATTTCATACAACCTGGGCAGTCCATTACCGGAAGGAGTATAATGTCCTCCGGGGTTTTATTTACAAGTAGACCGAATATTGGTCTGCCTACTTGGAAATAAAACCCCGGATCACCCTGAAAGTATTACCTCTAGTAATATCTATCAGGACTTTTCATCGGATTTTAATCCGTGTCTTATATATATATATATGATTGTAATAATGAATGTAAGTATTCTTGTTAAAATTAGAACATATCAAGATAATAACAAGCTCAATATGCTCAATATGCTATAAAAATAAGCAAAGTATATGATAATAATAAAATTGAATAAATTACAATATTTTTTAATTTTTTTTAAATTACATTTTCACCCCCCAAAAAGCACGTTACTACTTTTATGCAGGGGGACATAAGCTACAGGGGTATTATGTAGGGATGTGGGCAGTAAGATGTCGGTTCACGTTACACTTGAACTTCTACATGTCAGTACAGTTGAGGAAGCAGGGACCCGGAAGGGAATTACAAAGTCTAGCGGTTCTGGGGAAGAAACTACTGGAGTAGAAGGCTTTTTTACATTTAGGGATCTCTACTGTGCAGGGGTGGGATTTAATCCATAAAATTCAAACAAAGAAAATTGTATCAGTGAATAAACTTTATCCATGAATTTTCAACTATATGTTCTTTTCTTCAGAGGATAAACATTAAGAAAAATATATGAATGGAAACCATACATTTAGAAAGTATGAAATTAAATATATAGGAAACATTGATATGGAAAATAAGATTAAAAAGGCATTTCCATAAGCAATTAACTTATGAATCGAGTCCGGAATAAAAATGTATACCTTTAATAATTCTTGGTATATACCTTTTCGCTAACACGTTTTTTTTTGCTTGAATTTGATGGATTAATAGAAAGTAATAAATATTGTAATCTATTATATCTATAAAAGTGAAAGTGTCTGTCTGTGTGTCTGTATGTGCACACTTCCCTACGCAACAACTCTGTCAATTTTAAGTCTACAGACTCGAAATTTGATATACAGGGTACTGAGATTTGGGAAAATCTATGTGATCGGTTTTCGGCTAGAAATTTGGCTGTTAAGGGGTCAAAGTCTAACGATTTGACCTTTGAGAACTCTACCAAACTCCGACAACTTTAGGTCTAAACACTTGAAATTTTAGATATAGGTTCATTGGACATGGATCTAACTTAATAAATTGATTTGGGCCCCAAGCAATAAATTTTAAGGGGTTATAATAGGGATCAAAGTAAAAAAAAATGGCCCGGTTTTTTTTTTTTTATGCTCAGCATACACCTCCAAACACCCGAGCAACGCCGGGCACCCATGCTAGTTTATTATAATTTAATTTACGTAATTTCCTTTGCCTATGTATAAACATATATATATGTTTTCTGTAAAAGTCTGAAGATGCTACAGACGGCCAAACAAACGGCCAAGTAGCTGAAACAATAATGTAACTTAACAGAAAGATACGGTAATAAAAAATAAAACATATATATATATATATATATATATATATGATGATTGCAGCGTCTTGTCAGACGAGTGCCACTCCCTCAGACATTTAAAATCCATGAGCCCAAATGTCTGAGGGAGTATCTATACAAATATGATGTTACAGAGTCTTAGCTTTGTACGACAGCTAAGTCTCTCTCTCGGTTCAAAGGGCGAATGAACTCTTTTCTGGGTCAACGGCCAACTAGCACCATGTATATTTGTGTGTGTGTATATGTGTATTGGGGTAGAGAGGGCTCCCGCAAGCCGGGGTGAAGGCAACCTTTCTAGGAGAAGCAAATCTCTGATTTAAAAAAACATAAAGCGGAAGACCAGGACCCGCATTAAGCTGGTCTGCAGTTTAATTTGTTGCTGGCTATCTTGCTCTTGCTTGTTGCTGGATCTCAAAATATATATATATATATATATACACACACCCAAACACACACACACACACACACACACACACACACACACACACGCACACACACACATATATATATATATATATATATATATATATATATATATATATGTGTGTGTGTGTGTGTGTGTTTATGACCATCCTAAAGGTATAGGATAATAGTTATCCCTATGATATCTAGTGATACCTGTGCATGAATATAAATGAATTAAAAATTTCACTTCACCAAAAACACTCTTGGAAGCACGTCAGTATAAACCCAAGGAGAAGGAGAAATTTACCCCATTGCTTACTAAAATAGTTTGAAATTGTTGTTTTCATAGCTGATAATAATTGCATTAATCATAACTAAAGACCACTATCGAACAAGGTTTGGGTTGACGGTTTTCTCTTTCCAGGTCTAAAACACTTATTTGTCAGACACGCACACGCACTGTTACAATATTTTTTTGCATAATTTCATGCATAATAATATACCGTAGATAATTACTTGTTTCGTACGAAGCAAAATGTGACACAACGCCCCTAAAGAAGAATTCTGACGTAGCAAAAATTACCTGGACAGCCCGTCAGGTGTAATTATAATGTATATGATCACACAAATTTGGGCGATTATATTAATGTCACGGGAACCAATCAGGTATCAGAATCGCTATATAAAATATACTGGACCTTTTTGAATTTTTCAGTCATAGCTTTTCGTCTTGATATCGTTTTTATATAAGAAGGAAACTACGCCCTGCTGATTCTGACTGGTTTATACTACTATTCTTGACATAACATTCTTTTGTAAGCTTAATGCTGTCAATTTGGGGCAACTTTTTTTTTTTTTTTTTTTTTTTACACAGTGATCACCACTTATCAAGGCCCGGAAGCCACTCAGGGATAAGGGTTATTGTAAGTACATCACGTTAGTGAGGAGATTTTATGAAGTGTTTAATTAGGGGAGCGGTTCATCAGGAATTTGTTAACATTAGACTTGAAGACATCCAAGTTGTAGTCCGGAGGGAAGCAGGCAGACGGAACAGAGTTCCACAGGCGTGCAGTTCTAAGAAAGAAGCTTTGCTCATGAAATCCGCGTTTTGATTTAGGCACAGATATAGAGTGGGGGAAATTTTTCACAGTGGATTCAGCTAGACGGGTGTTTTTCGTGAAAGATTGGCGAGGGGGGACCAGGGATTGGAGTTCAGACGAGCACCTGCCATGAAAATAACGATAAAACAAGGATAGGCTCGCAACGTCTCTTCTGTGGGAGAGGGGTTGCAGGGTAGAGAAAAGGGCATCCCCCACTAAACCACGAAGTCTATTTTGTACTCTGTCAAGGCATGATAGGCTGTTTTTGGCAGCTCCTGCCCAGATATGGCAACAGTATTCCATCCTTGGCCGTACTTGGCTTTTATAGAGATAGAGAATTGCATCAGTAGTGAGATATCTTCTGGAGCGGTAGAAGGATCCCACCATCTTTCCTGCGACCTTGGCAACAGACTTGATGTACGTGTTCCATTTCAGATCAGGAGTAAAGGTCAAACCCAGAAGCTTGTCAAAACACGGGGCCTCACCCAGACGAGAGCCATCCATCACAATTGATGCCAGCTGGGGATCAGAGCGTTGATGATGTAAGGATAATACATTCAATATTTGCGATTGGATAATTTTGTTTGCTCTACAATAGTTTTTTCTTTTGCCATAAATTTTGAATCATTTTTTTTGGTTTCAAGATGGATTTAGATTAAAGATACACTCACATGATTAACCCAACTCACACATGGAACAGCATCACCGCGTTGATTTCTGTGGAAAAAAAAATTCGATGTCCTTTGAACCTGCGAGAGTGTCCATCCAGCCATTTAGATTGTAGTTAATCTTGCTATGTGATTAGTAGGCAATCTTTGAAATCACTCAGTTTCAAATCAAATCGATTGCTAAAGTTGGAAACCCACCGTGATGCACCGAGAAGATGCTTCACATGCCTCTCCGCAGTCCACAATACATTGTAATATATATTGCACTGTAGAGAATCTACTGTTGATTTTATATGACCTGTCTGCTTGTGCGATAATAAAACTTCTCAAATGCACTTGTAATGTTAAGTTGTATGAGGCGCTAACTTTAGCCCGAATCGTCTGTTTCTTCTTTAACTGAAATTTCGATTATCGATACTTACCGAATACATTCTGATAATAACATCTCTAAAAACCCTGCCATGCACATAAATTGCATTTGTGTGAAATTTCGAAAAACCGGCTCAGTTGTTTAGGAGTGTATAGGGAAGGTGCCTTTTATATAATAGTAGAGTAGAAGAAATTGACAAACAGGCAGACAGACAGACAGATAGATAGACAGACAGACAGATAAATAGATAGAAATTGACAAACAGGCAGACAGACAGATAGATAGATAGATAGACAGACAGACAGATAAATTGATAGTTAGATAGATAGATAGATAGATAGATAGATAGATATGCAGACAATGTTAAATATCTTGTATTGAACATTGTTGAAAGGTTGCAAGGCAGACAAGAATACAATAACCTTTAACCGTTAATGGATGTTTCAGAAAAGTTGAAGATAATTCTTATTGTTGTAATTCTTTAGCAATGGTTGACTGAAATTCATTAGAATTGTTCAGTGTCTATAAAGTTGATATTTAGAGTCTGTCTAGTGACAAAATCGCATAAATACGCTGTCAATAGTTTTATTGATTATCCACCGAGACATTCTAGACAATACAACTTAATTCCTGACAATAAGATCGAGATTTTGAATTGGTTGAAAGATTCATAATTATAAGGTATTATTGATAGTCTAAATGTATTTTTTTCAACTGCATATAGAAATTTTAAATATGAAATATTGCAAGGTATAAACCTGAATATTATAGACGATAAATATCAATTTGGTTTTTACACTGATTGATTTATTATGCCTAATTAAGACTCTTTCATTTTAATCAAACCTCTCATTTCAACTTTTAATAAACAGTAATACAAACAAATTAAAAATATACACGCATAGACACGCACACATGCACGCTCACACACACACATGCAGTAGAACATGATGTGAATAAAGGATATAATATTCCGACGAAATGGAGAGATAGAAAATGAACAAACCAAGTTATTTGTTCATCAACATTTCGTCTTTATTTCAAGACTTCCTCAGGATAATTAAATTGCAGAAAATAAAATGCCTGTACAATATATGAAAATATATTTATGAAAAGGATGTCTTTGTACTATTTCAGAACGAAAAAGTCATTGACATTTAAAAAGTGTATAGCTTTGTGTGTGAGTGAGATTGTTTTAACGTCATATAGATATCCAAAAAAATATAATGCATTTTATGTAATTTTAAAAATTATTTTAACTGTTATAATTCAAATGTGGATGTGTAATTAAAATGAAATAATTTGTTATTTATTGGCTGATTACATAGATTAATTTTTATAGGTAACATTTTTATTGTGTGAGTTAACCCGTGTCTAAATTTAATTTAAAATTTTGTATTTTTATATGAATTTATTTATCAAAGCCGATAAATTCGAGCAACCATCACGCTGTTTAATGATGTTTGAGTTTGTGATAAGCGCTGATTCAAAAAGTCTCCGTCGAGATTTATTTGAAACAAATTTAACAATTTTTCCTTGCAGACAATGTAAAATACTTACGAATGTACATAGATATTAAAGATCAATTAAAAGATTTTTTTTAGTTTACTATGAATCAGCTTGAAAAATTTAATCAGCTAGAAAAATTTATAACAACCCGATATTCTTTAGTATATATATATATATATATATATATATATATATATATATATATATATATAGTTATTAATTTATAAAATATATATGGCGATTAAGCTACACTGAATATTCGGCGTTTCATCCACTCCAGGATTCGTCAGGCTTATGCGCGAATTCTGTGGTTGTTTCTCCTTTTTATATAGTCTTCTTCTGTTGAGGATTTTAGTTAGCCAATCAGCTTTCTAGTATCCATCGCGCATAATCCTATCAGCCAATGGGCATACATTTTATCGAACAAAGGATCTGTTTTAGAACTAGGTTAGTGGTTTAAGGCAGACCTTTTCCTTTTTTTTGCCCAGTTCAAAATAAATGTTTAACAAAAAGCGTAGTTTATCAGGCAACAATATTTTCGAAAGAAAACCCGAACAACAAGAAATATTACGTATGCATGACTTCCTTAGATTTCAAAACCCGATACTATGACCACAAAAGTACATTCAACAATAAAAAACACCGTATAAAAACAACACTAGCGAATAAATACTGGGAACTCAAAGAAAGCGGACATTCGCCGGTAGTCGAATGGAAAATAATAAGACAAGCTACCACGTGTAGGCATTTAGACGACCCATGTAGATTATGCCTTCATGAAAAACTTGCTATCCTGTACTTTAAAGAACCCCTAAATCTATTAAACTGTAGAAGAGAAATAGCAAATAACTGTGTTCACAAAATAAAACTTACTCTATGATAGCGATACAAAATAGCTTTAAAACTAACAAAAACAATAGAAAATAAACAAATAACTAAATTAAATAAACATGAATATACATAAATGATCACACATATATGTATGTATATATATATATATATGTATATATATGTACATATCTGTATGTACACATATGTATATTTATATATATTAAAAAAAAAAGGAAAAGGTCTGCCTTAAACCACTACCCTAGTTCTAAAACAGATCCTTTGTTCGATAAAATGCATGCCCATTGGCTGATAGGAAGGGGCGCGATGGATACTAGAAAGCTGATTGGCTAACTAAAATCCTCAACAGAAGACCATATAAAAACGAGAAACAACCACAGAATTCGCGCATAAGCCTGACGAATCCTATAGTGGATGAAACGCCGAATATTCAGTGTAGCTTAATCGCCATATATATTTTATAAATTACTAACTAGCTCTTCCTACGTATTTAGCACTTTTGAAGTAAATACTTAAAGTTTACGCATAAATCTATACTTTCGTATATTAATTTTATGTGAGTAAATGAAGTAGTTATACTTAGCTCCTGAAACAGTCGAGCACTCTCAAAAGAATTTATTTCACCACATTAAAATAAATATGGAAAGAGTTAATTTCGAAACATCGCTAAAAAACATCCCCACACCCAGCAAGCATAGCTATATTATTAAATTAATAAAAAAAAAAACAGATGAACTAATACGCCGAATGCGATGGCGAGCAAATTTCTTCCTTAAAAATGAAAACGTAAACAAAAAATAATCCTATAGTTTTAAAACCCTTAAAAATGCGAAAACAGTAGACCTTTTGATAAACTTTAAAAATGACCTTTTAAACGCAATTAAAAACTTAGAATTCCACAATCAACCTAACAATTGCCAACAGAAACTACACAAAATCGTTAGAAACATAAACAACTCTAATAAAATCTTTGTAAAAGCAGGTAAAACCAGAAAGTTTTATCAAATAGATAAGCAAGAATATAACAAACTAATCACAGAAACTATTACAAAAAACTACAAAAAAATAGACACAAACGAATGCGACTACATAGATATAATAAATACTGAAAGTAAACAAATTACCGATAAACTAAAAATTAGCGATAAACTTGGCAAATTGAAACCTAGAGAGGCATACATTTTGCTTAAAGACCACAAATGGGACTTTAATAATAATCCCAGCACCCGCCTGATAAACCCAACTAAACCAGAAATAGGTAGAATTAGCAAAACTATACTTTCTAGAGTAAACAAACAAATCAAACAAGACCTAGAACTAAACCAGTGGGCAAATACTACCGAAGCAATCACCCGGTTTAAAAATATAGAAAACAAAGATAAATGTACGTTTATACAGTTTGACATCATAGACTTTTATCCCTCGATATCCGAAGAACTTTTTAACATTGCCCTAGAATTTGCCGAGGCATACACTGATATATCCTCGGAGGAAATCAACATCATTAAAAAATGTAGAAAATCAGTTCTAATCAATAACAATAACCAATGGATAAAAACTAAAATGAAAAATTCGTTTGGTTTGGCGATGGGTGCCAAAGATTCTGCAGAGGCATCAGATCTTGTGGGATTATTCATTCTATATATCCTCACAAGCATATTCGATACTACGGATATTGGCCTATATAGAGATGACGGACTAGCTATAATAAAAAACTCCAACAAAGTCAAGGGAGAAAACTAAGAAAATCATACACAAGGAAATGAAAAAATTAGGCCTAAAAGTAGACGTATCAGCTAACATAAAAATAACAAACTTCCTGGACGTCACGTTAAACTTAGATAACAACACATATGATCCATACTTAAAAGATAACGCTACTCCAATTTACGTAAACCCTAAGTCCAATCACCAACCATCAATTATAAAACACATTCCTAACTCGATCGTAAGTAGACTCAGTAATAATTCAAGCGATGAAAATGCATTTAACAGGTCAACCAATATCTACGAAACAGCCCTAAAAAATAGTGGATACAAAAATATCGATATCAAATATAAGCAACAAAACACCAATAACTATAATAAAATTAAAAATAGAAGAAAAAGAACTATAATTTGGTATACGGCCCCATACAATCAAATGTTAAAAATAAAACTTGGCAAGAAATTTCTAGATCTTATTGAAAAACACTTTCCCACAAGCAACCCCTTACACAAAATCTTCAATAAAAATACCTTAAAGTTATCCTACAGTTGTTGCGAAAATTTAGAGATGATAAGTAAAGCACATAATAACAAAATACTAAATAAAAACAATGTAAACAACAACAAAATAAACAATAAAAATGTAGACACCATGACAAAAATAAAACCAACACTAGCAGAAATAATAATAATAATAATAATAATAATAATAATAATAATAATAATAATAATAATAACAACAAACCAACCCCGGACAAGAACAACCATACCATAAATAAAAATACTAATAACGAACAAGATAAATGCAACTGTAGACACCGCACACTTTGCCCAGTTCAAAATAAATGTCTAACAAAAAGCGTAGTTTATCAAGCAACAATATTTGCGAAAGAAAACCCAAATAACAAGAAATATTACGTAGGTATGACTTCCTTAGATTTCAAAACCCGATACTATGACCACAAAAGTACATTCAACAATAAAAAACACCGTATAAAAACAACACTAGTGAATAAATACTGGGAACTCAAAGAAAGCGGACATTCGCCGGTAGTCGAATGGAAAATAATAAGACAAGCTACCACGTGCAGGCATTTAGACGACCCATGTAAATTATGCCTTCATGAAAAATTTGCTATCCTGTACTTTAAAGAACCCCTAAATCTATTAAACCGTAGAAGAGAAATAACAAATAACTGTGTTCACAAAATAAAACTTACTCTAGGATAGCGATACAAAATAGCTTTAAAACTAAAAAACAATAGAAAATAAACAAATAACTAAATTAAATAAACATGAATATACATAAACGATCACACATATATGTATGTATATATATATATATATATATATGTATATATATGTGCATATATATATGTACACATATGTATATTTATATATAAAAAAAAGGAAAAGGTCTGCGTTAAACCACTAACCTAGTTCTAAAACAGATCCTTTGTTCGATAAAATGCATGCCCATTGGCTGATAGGAAGGCGCGCGATGGATACTAGAAAGCTGATTGGCTAACTAAAATCCTCAACAGAAGACCATATAAAAACGAGAAACAACCACAGCATTCGCGCATAAGCCTGACGTATCCTAGAGTGGATGAAACGCCGAATATTCAGTGTAGCTTAATCGCCATATATATTTTATAACTTACTAACTAGCTCTACCTACGTATTTAACACTTTTGAAGTAAATACTTAAAGTTTACGCATAAATCTATACTTTCGTATATTAATTTTATGTGAGTAAATCAAGTAGTTATATATATATATATATATACATATACATATATATATATATATATATATATATACATATACATATATATATATATATATATATATATTGTTTTTAAAATATAATTATATTTAAAAATATATATATGCCGCTCCCCATTTGGGGGTACCAATTGGTCAAAGGGAAAATTATTTCCAACTCGCATTTAGGTAAACATGCGCTTTCGTATAAATAATTGAATTCATTCAATATGTATCGTAAAAACGAAATGAAATAACATCTATCTATCTATCTCTCTATCTATCTCTCTATCTATCTATCTCTTTCTCTCTCTCTCTCTTTTTCTCTCTCTCTCTCTGTTCATCTCTCTCTCTCTCTATATATATATATATATAATTATTTTTTACACCTACAGGCACGAGTTTCACTGACAATTGCTACAAGAATTACCGGAAATTTAAACTCTATAAATGCCAAATGCAAGCACAACAGTAAACAGTCGAGAAGGTTCAAACGAGCGAAAATCTTGAACGTTGCATAACGCTAGTTAACTGATTTTTTTGTTTCCATCAAAATACCATACGGTTAGTATATGTCTATTGTATATACTAATCATATTTTACAGAGATGTTTTCTCAAATATTTACAAAATGTTGTAAGTCAAATAATTCTTAATTAATCACCTAAGTAGAAACACATTATGAGAAAATTCATAGATAATTAAAAAATATCAGCTTCAAGGTAGACATTATCTCTGGCATTATATTTTTTTTCTGTGTCGAACATTTAACTTAAGCTTCACATAAACCTACGGCACAGATATTATAACATTAGAAATAATACTTCCAACAAACGCGTTTTCAATAAATTTAAGATGAAACACAACTGTTACTACCAAAACAATACAGCAAGCTATGAAAATACAATTAACAGTGGTAACAATGGATACTTTTGAATCAGATTATTAATTTCGTTCGCACACCTTACAACCAGCGGTAAAAATGAATGGAAAGAATGTTCCTAAAATTAATCAACAGAAATTCTTACCTAAAAAAAAGATTAATAAAAAATACACTTAACCTAAGTTACTCTTGTGTCTTATGTCTTAAAAAGCTATAAACATACAGTAAACGAAACTGTAATAATTTAGGTTCGCCACATTAGAGAAAATGTGATTTGCAAAATTCAGATTAATCCATATAAAATTAAAAGCGAGTTTCGAACTACGCACAAAGCTAAAATCTGTACCGTTGGACAAACTTACATAATTAAATTCAGAGAGAAGCAAACACATCTTTCTAACATTAGGCTAATTTATCACCTATATCCATTCACAGACAATATAGCAGGAACGTTCCAAAAATAATTTTTCAGTTTTTTTATTCTTTTCAGAGGTAATTTCAAATTGTATTGTTATAATGACTGAACTTATGCATTTATGACATGTAAGATTCATCTCTCTGTTGCAGATATTGAGACTCTAAGAAAACAACTCCTGCGCTAGAAGCACAAATTGCATTGTTATAATGACTGAACTTATGCATTTATGACTTGTAAGATTCATCTCTCTGTTGGAGATATTGACGGTATGAAATACTAAGAAAACACCTTGTGCGCTAGATGCAAAATACGTCATTTAACTCCTGGCAAAAGTGCATTGAGAATGGTGATGATTATGTAGAGAAATGAATTATGGAGCACAAAGGTCACTCATTTTAATGATACCACTCGCGTCTTCATAGCTCTTCGACATTGTGAGCAAAAAAAAAAAAAGAATCCTTTACTTTTGGATCGACTCTCGTAAAAAAAAAAAAGTTGCGCTTTTGATTTAATTTCTGTCTGGAAAATAAATTTAAGATTTACCTTTTAAGTAGCGACGAACTTTTTCCCCAATTCCTTTTCGTTCCGTAATTGTTTGGTTTTTAAGGTCAATTAACAGTTGTTAATCGCATTTTCTTAAAATTTCTGCGAATCCTTCAGTCGCCAGTGTTATGCTACACTTTCTTAAGGGCGATAAAAATTTAAGTTCAACGTCGTTAATGTCTTCAGAACATTATTTTAGACGTGACTATGTTTCTTGAATCCAATGTCGTCAGTGTTATGGAAACACTGTTTTAGACAGAGTATATATCTCGAATCCAATGTCGCCAGTGTTATGGCTCGCAAGTAGCCACAAAGAATAACAAAACAACGGAGAACAGTTTAAACATGTATTACATGAAAAACGGAAAGGTTACAAACGAAAGGTTACAAACGAAAGGTTACAAACGAACAGTGTAGGTAATTCACCGAGCATGCGAGTTTCACTCTGGAATTAGGTCCCCGTCAATTTTATATTTTGTTGTCTTGATTTATGAAAAAATATTATACGCATGCTTGATTAGGAAAATCGATAATCATGAAGCTTAATTAATTGAGTTAAATAATATTGACTAAGATTTTATTCGTATGTGTTCGTTACTGAATTTTAATATATAAACAATTTTGATAAAAATATAAATAAGTTCTACACACACACACACACACACACACACACACACACACACACACACATATATATATATATATATAACTTACACACACACATATATATACGTTTGTGTGAAGAGAAAGAGAGAGAAATATATAAATATATATATATATAGTGAGAGAGAGAGAGAGAGAGAGAGAGAGAGAGAGAGAGGACACAAAGAGACGGATACTTAAACAAAAGTACAATAATATCACACTTCGCTGATGTTCCGATTTTCGAAGAGATGTGTCCTCGAATTTATTTTCTTCTTTTTCGAACTGTTAGTAATATGTAGAAACGTCACAAAAGCGCTACTTTTACTATTGAAAAAGTTTTCTTAACAAACAAAAACCGTCTGATTAATTTTTCTTAAAAATAAGACATGCAAAAATATAGATTTTGATTACCAACCAATAAAAAAATCTTAATTATTCAATAAAAATATAATACATGCGTAAGATAGCTTTTGAATCATTCTATTTCATTTCAAGTGTGCGTGTTTGTAATTTAGAAAAGAAATTCCAAGCATCCACTCCTACATTTCCTTATTTCATTTGACTAATTGTGAATATTTCGTTCACATTTTTACTAGAGATTTACAAAATGTAGCTGGACTTAATGAACTGCAATTTGTTATTACATTGTAGATCTTCGAGCAAGCAGAGATCCTATAGGCCACATTGCAGGGCAGTGCGAATAAAGGATGTTTCTACCCGATAGTCACAGTGCTGATTTGTGCACTTGATAACCCAACCTGCAATCAAATGAAAACGCGGAAAATTCTTGACAAAGTTCGGTTGGTGCTAATTTAGATGGGAATCTTTTCTTCTTGCATTTCTACTGTCGTTTTTATTGGAAACCTTTTTTTATTTCTGCCCTCTCCTTTTCTATCTCTATGTATCTTTCGTAGACATACACCCACGATCCTCATATATATATATATATATATATATATATATATATATATATATATATATATATATATATATATATATATATATATAAATGCATCCTATTTACAATCAAGGCCAAGCCAAGAGAATATAATAATACAATTAAGAAATTACATGATTTCTTTAATAACTTCGGCCTTTCCAAAACTATCGAACCTATAAAAAAGTTCTAATTTTCTAGACATGATATTAAACCTTAACACTGAGACATATAGCCATTATCATAAACCCATCCTTTCACTATTATACGTTCATAAGTGTCTTCTTACCACCTTCATTAATTATAAATCTATAGTACCATCTTATCGAAAAGAATCTCTGCTCTTTCCGCTGATAAACCAAAATGCCACCATCTCCAACAATGCCCTAAGGAATTCTGGATAGAAAGAAAAAATTAAATATAACCGTCCTACCCCATATGTATGCTGCCTGAAATCCGTGATCACCCATAACATGACCCGTAACCTACAACTACAAGACATACCACAATCAATAACAATGAACCAAGCAACCACCATAATCAGAATAAACATTTAAATCTTAATACCCCTAACCCATCCAACCGCCTCAAGAGAAAGATAAGCATCTGTTTTAATCCCCCATTTAGCTCAAATGTTAAAAAATAATATACCTACAGAAATCTTTAACTAATATACCTAAATAAATCTTTAACATTTTACAAAACTTCTTCAAGTGCCCACACCGATATAGTTCTATCTTTAATAAAAACTCTATAAGGATTTCCTACTCAACTATACCTAATTTAGAACAAAGAATTTTAACATCTAACAATAAAAAATCAAATCAGCCCAAAAATCCCTTTCCCAATCAAGCCTTGAAAGAATTGCAATTCTAATAACAAACTTAATTACCCATTCAACAATGATTGCATCCATAGGGATGTTATATATTCTTGCACAATAACAGAGCTACAACGTAAGTCCATCACAACAGATTCTAATATTCTGTCGACATCTGCTCTCCCTTTCCATCTTCCATCTGATAGAATCACTAATCCAATAAGCGAGATAAACAATCAGCTGATCAACTACCCCATCACTAATAGTAGTAGTAGTAATATTATTATTAATAATAATGATTCTCCTTAAAATAATCCTAACAATAAAAACACTGATAACCCCCCTAACAACCATCTCACCCGTATTTATCTGACTCACACTCAGCTCCGTGAACAACATTTAGACCACCCCCCTATCTCAAGCCCTAATACATATCAACAATATCCCCCCATCACCCCTGAATTAACTCAATCTACTGCCTGCTAACTTTCTCTACTTATGCTTCAAATCGCTTTCTTTTTGGTTCAACTCATAGACTGAACTTCTTCATCTGTGCCTATTCACACATATTTCTGTTTTGGGCCAGTCATAAACTTCGACAACATGCACTCGGACTACCACAAACATGGATATCTTACTTTTAACATCTTTTTGGATTCACCGGATTCTGGACTCAACAACCATGGGAACACACTCTCATGTGAAACTATTTTTCCTTTGTAGTCCACTCCATCTGTTTTACTGTTCTATGTTTCATTTCCACGCTTGTATGAAGCTTTTCATACGTAGTTTCTTTAAATACTTTACAGGATATATCCTTTTGATATGGAGGGTTTGTACGTTTTTTCTATTCCTTGAGAAATTGCGCATGTGACTTGCTTGGGATATCTATATTAAACTCGGTGAATCGCTTCGCCCGGCATTTCGCAGCTATGACCCAGCTTCCCGCAGTTGAAGCACACTATGGGTCTCGTTTCCTGTTCTAAGAATGGTCGGTTAACTATAAGAGAGTTACTGATGGGCACCCGCGGATTGTCGTTCATTCCTTTTACGATACAATGTCTGGGGCTTTGCAGTTTTACTTCTTTTGTGTGATAACATATAAAAATTAACGTAGTTAAGCGGATAAATGTATATCTACGCATGTGCAAAGTGTGCACATAACGCAAAACTAATTTTCAATTTTGACCCTTTAACGGCTATTTTTCTGACCAAATTAATTTTGTTTATCGGGTGTGAATACACCATATCTTAAGTTTCAAGTCTGTAAACTATAAATTGACGGATGTTATTTTTTGCCGAGACCGTACTACAGAAAAAGATGTACTCTAAAACAGCTCCAAATACTATGCACGATGTAGAAACTATGTACAGAAAGAATTGTGCGCAGTAATGAAATGAAACTAATCATTAAATAAGAAAACAAAAGAAAACGAATAGTTTATTAATAAAAGATGTTTACAAGATTGTCAAAATTAGTTAGCCATTTTAGTCATTGGTATAATTACGACTATGTATATAATGAAAACTAGGACGTTTGATATCAATAACAGTGCGAGAAATCACTGGACTATATATATATACATATATATATATATATATATATATATATATATATATATATATATATATATATATATATATATATATTCTTCGACAGTGCTCGGGACATAATAGAGATAAGTGGTAAGTTTTGATATGATAATATATATATATGTCAATTAAGCTACATTTTATTATCGTGAGTATTCATCAGGCTATTGAATGAAATCGGTATTGCTTTGCGTTTTTATGTGTGAATAATAAAGAATCTGATTGGCTGAGTAGCAAACCCAATACAACGGGAATATATCAAAGCACAAAGCAACATCGATTCAATGCAATGACCTGACGAATTATCATGAGGATTAAACGTGGAAAATTATTTGTAACCTAATTGCGATATATATTTTTTCAAAACGTACCCTATATAGGGTTGAACGTCATTCTTTCGATTTAGTTTTAATTTTGTGAGTCGTTCATGATTTTAAAAAGCCTTATAAAAAGCAGATCACTTGCAATAGAGCTATGATTTGTCGCTGAAATATGTATAATATAGTGTTTATATAAATAAATTGTACTTTAGCACTCATATTTGCAATGCAGCACTTTATAGATTACTTTTTCACGCATTCTGACGCCTCATATACAGGCACACACAGACACAGACACAGACACAGACACGCACACACACACACACACACGCACACACACACACACACACACATATATATATATATATATAAACTGTTATTGACTAGTTAACAGTTGAAAGAAACTATTCCTTAGATGTTTAACGCCGAAGTATGACATTTCGAACGACTTGCTAATGAAGTAATTTGCTGCAAATCGATTTAAATGATACATGAAATCAATTATGAAATTGTAAAGTAAAAGATTATGAAGGTAACTATGTCTTCGTTTGATGTTATTTAATTCGAAAATATGTCCATTCTACGAGAAAAGAAAGGAAATGAGGAAACAAAGAGAAAGAAGTAGATACTTGACTGCCTCTTCATATGAACAATAGAAACTGACTATGTGGGTTGTTGTAGAGGAACGTAGTCACTATTTAAGTTAATGTGAGGGATTTTTCCCCCAAGAGGAATTGAATTCTTAATAGAACCGATTATTGTAACTGAATTAAATTAATATTTCTCCTACATTATCTGTTGACAAGTCAACCGACGTTGGAATTTCACAGTAAGTATTCATTATGGTTCCAGTTTCGAGTTTCGTGTTTGGAGCGCTGTTTAAATACAGTCACATTGATGTCTAAACGTGCCTGTCTATATATATATATATATATATATATATATATATATATATATATATATATATATATATATATATATATATATATATAAAACTACTTAATATACGAAAGTATAGATTTATGTGTAAACTTTAAGTATTTACTTCAAAAGTGCTCAATACGTAGGTAGAGATAGTAAATAAGTTATAAAATGTATATGGCGATTACGCTACACTGAATATTCCGCGTTTCATCCACTGTAGGATTATTCAGGCTTATGCGCGAATTCTGTGGTTGTTTGTCGTTTTTATATGCGCATCTTCTATTGAAATTTTAGTTAGCCAATCAGCTTTCTAGTATCCACCGCGCCCTTCCTATCAGCCAATGAGAATGCATTTATCGGACAAAGCCCTATTTGACCTCTGGTTGACCTGTTCCTTTGTGTATGTTCTATTTAGCCTGGATATTTAGCTTCTTGATCTGTTTTAAATCTAGGTTAATGTTTTTTTATTGTTAGTTTATATATAAATATATATATGTATATATGTGTACACACATATATATGCACATATATATACATATATATACATACATATATGTGTGATCGTTTATGTATATTCATGTTTATTTAATTTATTTATTTGTTTATTTGCTATTGTTATTGTTAGTTTTAAAACTATTTTGTATCGCTATCCTAGAGTAAATTTTATCTTGTGAACACAGTTGTTTGCTATTTCTCTTCTACAGTTTAATAGATGTTGGACTTCTTTAAAGTACAGGATAGCAAATTTTTCATGAAGGCATAATCTATATGGGTCGTCTAGGTACCTACACGTGGTAGCTTGTCTTATTATTTTCCATTCGACTACCGGCGAATGTCCGCTTTCCTTCAGTTGCCAGTATTTATTCGCTAGTGTTGTTTTCATACGTTGTTTTTTTTATTGTTAAATGTACGTTTTTGGTCATAATATCGAGTTTTAAAATCTAAGGAAGTCATACCTACGTAATATTTCTTGTTATTTGGGTTTTTCTTTCGCAAATATTGTGGCCACGTGTAGGGACCTAGACGACCCATATAGATTATGCCTTCATGAAAAATTTGCTATCCTGTACTTTAAAGAACCCCAACATCTATTAAGCTGTAGAAGAGAAATAGCGAACAAATGTGTTGACAAGATAAAATTTACTCTAGGATAACGATACAAAATAGTTTTAAAACTAACAAAAACAATAGCAAATAAACAAATAAATAAATTAAATAAACATGAATATACATAAATGATCTCACATATATGTCTGTATATATATATATATATATATATATATGTATATATATGTCCATATATATGTTTGTACACATATATATATATTTATATATAAACTAACATAAAAAAACACTAACATAGATTTAAAACAGATCAAGAAGCTAAATATCCAGGATAAATAGAGCATACACAAAGGAACAGGTCAACCAGAGGTGAAATAGGCCTTTGTCCAATAAATGCATTCTCATTGGCTGATAGGCAGGGCGCGGTGGATACTAGAAAGCTGATTGGCTAACTAAAATTTCAATAGAAGATGCGCATATAAAAACGACAAACAACCACAGAATTCGCGCATAAGCCTGAAGAATCCTACAGTGGATGAAACGCGGGATATTCAGTGTAGCTTAATCGGCATATACATTTTATAACTTACTATATATATATATATATATATATATATATATATATATATATATATATATATATATATATATATATATATATATATGATTGTTGAGCTGGATTAAATCCGACGATATATATATATATATATATATATGCATACTTCTGTTTCTATTTACTCTCACTCCGTCTCTTTCTCTCTCTATGCACTCGCACACACGTGTATGCACACGCGTACTCTCTCCCACACACACACGCACACGCACACACACACACATATATATATATATATATATATATATATATATATATATAACTACTTTATTTACTCACATAAAATTAATATACGAAAGTATATATTTATGCGTAAACTTTAAGTATTTACTTCAAAAGTGCTCAATACGTAGGTAGAGCTAGTTAGTAATTTATAGAATATATATGGCGATTAAGCTACACTGAACATTCGGCGTTTCGTCCATTCTAGGTTCCTCATGCTTATGTGCGAATTCTGTGGTTGCTTATCGTTTTTATATGGTCATTTTCTATTGAGGATTTAGTTGGCTAATAAGCTTTCTAGTATCCACCGCGCCCCTTCCTATCAGCCAATGAGCATGCATTTTATTGGACAAAGGATCTGTTTTAAAACTAGTGTTTTTTTATTGTTAGTTTATATATAAATATATATATATATGTATACAAACATATATGTACATATATATATATATACATATATATACATACATATATGTGTGATCGTTTATGTATATTCATATTTATTTAATTTATTTATTTGTTTATTTGCTATTGTTTTTGTTAGTTTTAAAACTATTTTGTATCGCTATCCTAGAGTAAATTTTATTTTGTGAACACAGTTATTTGCTATTTCTCTTCTACAGTTTAATAAATGTTGGGGTTCTTTAAAGTACAGGATAGCAAATTTTTCATGAAGGCATAATCTACATGGGTCATCTAGATGCCTACACGCGGTAGCTTGTCTTATTATTTTCCATTCGACTACCGGCGAATGTCCGCTTTCTTTGAGTTCCCAGTATTTATTCGCTAGCGTTGTTTTTATACGGTGTTTTTTATTTTTGAGTGTACTTTTGTGGTCATAATATCGGGTTTTGAAAACTAAGGAAGTCATGCCTACGTAATATATCTTGTTATTCGGGGTTTCTTTCGCAAATATTGTTGCCTGATAAAGTACGCTTTTTGTTAGACATTTATTTTGAACTGGGAAAAGTGTGCGGTGTCTACAGTTGCATTTATCTTGTTCGTTATTAGTATTTTTATTTATAGTATGGTTGTTCTTGTCCGGGGTTTGTTTCTTCTTCTTCTTCTTCTTCTTCTCCTTCTTCTTCTTCTTCTTATTATTATTATTTCTGCTAGTGTTAGTTGTATTTTTGTCATGGTGTTTCATTTTTTTATTGTTTATTTTGTTGTTGTTTACATTGTTTTTATTTAGTATTTTGTTATTATGTGCTTTAATTATCATCTCTAAATTTTCGCAACAACTGTAGGATAACTTTAAGGTATTTTTATTGAAGATTTTGTGTAAGGGGCTGGTTGCGGGAAAGTGTTTTTCAATAAGATCTAGAAATTTCTTGCCAAGTTTTGTTTTTAACATTTGATTGTATGGGGCCGTAAACCAAATTATAGTTCTTTTTCTTCTATTTTTAATTTTATTATAGTTATTGGTGTTTTGTTGCTTATATTTGATATCGATATTTTGTATCCACTATTTTTTAGGGCTGTTTCGTAGATATTGGTTGACACACTAACTAACAAAAAACCTCTGGCTGGGGGCCCGTGGCGCAGTTGATAGAGGCGTTGAATCCCTACGGTTCCAGGTGGACATTGTCTGAAGATAGCGGTTTCAATCCTACCTAAAGCCAACCAGAGGTTTACTTGGCCAAAACGTTGTAAGACGAAAACAACTACAGATGGCAGTGATTGCTGAGAATGCATTTAGGAGATTCGAGGTTCCTATCCGTCGCGGTTACCACCTGACGAAGGCCAGAGGAATAGTTGGCTGAAACGTCGTGAAAAAACAACAAACAATAAAAGATGAAAAACAACAACTAATAAAGATGAGAATAATAGTCCGAAATAAAAATAAATTACTATCATAATAGGATTTTAACATTAAAAACAACTCTTGATAACAAGTCATAACTTGCATATAATCTTCAGACGAGGTATATATATATATATATATATATATATATATATATATATATATATATATATATATAATTTTTCGCTCTATCTAATCATTTAAATTACAATAGTTTTAAAACAATTATATCTTCTTTACAGAACGTTAAATACAAGATCGATAAAAGCAAATTCGTACAATTTTCTTATTTCAATTCAAGCTAGGCCGAAAAGCTTCTAGGCTCTCGATATCAACGAAGCATTTGATCCAGGAATCACTACTCAACACACAGCACAATGGCGGTTGAGGAAATTTCGTAGCAGTGACGAAAGACGATGAGCGTTGTGGTCAGCCATCGGATGTTAACAAAGATCATTTAAGAGCCTTAGTCGTTGAATTAGACGTAACGTACACAGCAATTTCCAACCACTTAATAGATGGGATAAACAACAACAAAAAATGATAAGTGCCTCACGAATTGAACGACGATAAAAAGAAACGTTGTTATGAAGTGCCATCTTCCCTTATTTTAAACCGTTTCTCGACCGAGTCGTGACTTGCGATTAAAAGCGGGTTATTTACGACAATCGGCAACGCTCAGCTCAGTGATTAGATGTCGACGATACTCCACGACACTTTCAAAAGCCAGAGTTGCACCAAAAAAAGGTCATGCTGACCGTTTGATGGACCGACTCATCTATTAAAGCTTTTTTGATCCAGGCAAAACCATTAAAATCAAAGAACATCCAATATTTTACGCCCATGTGCGTTCCCCATTTTGAAACTTCAGCTTCCATGTTGTCATGAAATTTTATAACATTATAAATAATTATTAAGCTTTTATTCTCAAATGGTGTATAGGATTTCTTTCTATAATATATATATATATATATATATATATATATATATATATATATATATATATATATATATTTAATTTTTCACAATGTGTCATCATTTATAGCGGTTTAAATATACATCGAGACTGTTATATCCCAGTGCATATGCATATATATCTATAATATAAAGCTGAATGTCTGTGTGTGTGTCTGGCCACGAATAGGCTCCTATATGGTTGACTATTTAAAAAAAAACTGATTACATATAATGATAAAAGATTTATCGAGTCACAGGAATGGATATGTTTGATCTGACAGAACGGTGGTTCATTAAAATTGTGGGGTCGGCGTTCGCGCCTGGTACAAAAAGTATGGAAATAAAAAAATTAAAAATTAAAAAAAAAACGTTTACAAGTGTTTCTTATATAGATGTACATAAGAATACTTTGATAAGTATGTTTTAACTTAAACAGGGATGGTATAATAAAATTGCGGGGTATGCGGTCGCGCCTGGCCTCCATGGAATGGAAATCGGCACAAACTTTAATAAAAACTTTTCATATCTATCTGCGTAAGTATACTTTGATAATTATGTTTCAGTTTGAAGAAATATGGTATAATATAATTATGGGGTGTTCGTTCGCACCTGACCTCCATAGAATGGAAATATGTCACAAAGTTTAACAAGGTTTTTTTTAATATAGATCCACACAATATTGTGATAAGTGTTTCAGTGTGAACATGTATGGTATAATAACTTATGGGGTTTATCTATTTTATTTTTACTTTCATCATATTTTGCTTTGGTTTTGATACCCCTAAATTCGAAGCTATCTCTTTACAACCCTTCCTTTTCATAACCTATCATACTTTCATAAATCAGAATCCATTTTTGTAGGCTGTTTTGAACCGAGTCAACAACGGGTACTTTTGCTAGTATATATATATATATATATATATATATATATATATATATATATATATTCATAAGTATAGATATATATATACATAAGTATATATATATATATATATATATATATATATATATATATATGCACTCAGATATAACAGTCTCGACGTATATTTAAACCGCTATAAATGATGACACACTGTGAAAAATTAAATACGCAGTTAAAAGTTATCAAAAGCCCTTTCTCATAAAATATTTTAGAGTTTTTTTTTTCACAATAGAATTACATACTCAAAACTTATTAAACTTTTTCCAAACAAGAACCTCTTAAAGAAATGCTTTAAAAATAAATCAAAGAACAACAAAAGGGGGTGGGAACATATTCATAAGCGATTAAAAAACTTACATTATTTTTAGTTTTATTTTTGGAGGATAAGTATAGATTCCGTGCTGGTAAATATATATATATATATATATATATATATATATATATATATATATATATATATATATATATATATGTATATATATACATATACTTCGTTTATTCACATAAATTAGTATACGAAAGTATAATTTTATGCGTAAACGTGTTTACTTCAACAGTGCTCAATACGTAGGTAGATCTAGGTAGTAAGTTATAAAGTTATAATAGTTGCTTAATCGTCATATATATATTAGGTTGTCCGGAAAATAATGGTCAATTTTAGAGAAAAAGGATTTATTAATCAAATATGTGACACTAGACATTGAAATTGGTCAAAGTATGATCGGTGAACAGCCATGCATTTTTGCCATCTATCAACTAGATCATTTATGCCTCGTTGATAAACATTCTTTGGCTTAGATGCTAAAAAATCTTTGAAAAAAGATTCAACATCTGCATTAGATCTGAAAATTTTGTTGCTTAAAAAAGCGGCTAAATGCTTGAAAAAATGGTAGTCCGTCGGTGAAAGATCTGGAGAATAAGGAGGATGTGGTAAAGTTTCGTATCCCAAGTCTGTGAGTTTCTGCAGTGTCATTCTCGCAACATGAGGCCGTGCATTATCGTAGAGCAGGATTGGACCATGCCTATTCACTAATGCAGGTCTCAATTTTTGTAAATGATGATGCATTTCTTCCAGTTGATTGCAGTAAACCTCTGCCGTGATGCTCTGATTAGCATCCAGAAAGCTGTAATGAATAACACCAATTGCACACCACCAAACAGTAAGCATAATCTTCTGTTAGTGAAACTTTGGCTTTGGAAAATGTTTGGGTGGTTCATCACAATCAAGCCATTGACCTGATCGTTTCCGATTATCATAAAGGATCCACTTTTCGTTACAGGTGACTATTCGGTCAAGAAATGGATCATTAATGTTTGGCAAAAAGAGAATCGAACACACTTCAAAACGTCGAGCTTGTTGATTTTCATTGAGCTTATGTCGGACCCATTTGTCGAGCTTTTTCACCTTGACAATTTGCTTTAGATGGTCCGACACTGTTGAACTGCTGACACCAAGTTCCCGAGACATTTCCCTGACACTTTGCCGTGGGTTTTGCTCAACAATGGCTCTCAAATTTTCATTGTCAAGATTAGATGGTCTTCCTCTACCTTCTTCATCTTTAAGGCTCTCATCACCACTACGAAATTTCTGAAACCACCTTCGTACTGTTCTATGACTTGTGATGTCTTCTCCCCATGCCCTATTGATATTTGCAGTTGTTTGAGAAGCATTGTTACCAAGCTTAAACTCATGCAGGAAAAGTAATCGTAAGTCTTCTTTTCTCATATTCCAAATTATGGGCTCATTCGCTCATAAAACGTTTTCTGAAAGAAAAAAAGTAAGAAATTATTAAAGAGCACATATAAATCAATAATGTTGATGTTTACCTGAAATATAATAAAAATCCTATGATAAAATCCAATTTCAAAACAGACTTCCTGAAATGGCCATTATTTTCCGGACAACCTAATATATATATATCCTAACACTAACAAGTAACTAAAACTAATCTGTAGTTTAAAGTGAAGATTTTTTTCGGAAACCGAGTAGAAATCAAAAATTAAAAAAACAATATACTTTTTAAAGACAAAATATCATTACATGCCATTAATGCGTTAAATATTGATAGAAATGTGATCCCTATCCTAAATTCTAAAATATTTACTTTTTACATTCCATTTTGTCGATATTCCTTTCAAACTGTTTACATGTAAACACCTCTAAGACGTAGAATCTGCTTTTTATTTGGTGGCTGTAAAGGGTAGTCTACAATGTGTATGATGGTAAAAAAAATACTGAAACTTTTTTCTTTTATTTATTCGGGTCTGTTTTTTAATATACGTTGGGGTTCACAAAGACCTTAAACTATTAATGGTGAAGTTATGGAAACATTCAAAGACACATGCAGTGCACATGGACTTCTTGCGGATGCTATCTGAAGCTGCAGGTAATTTGCAACATTTATTCACTATCAGATTGACTACATGTGCAGTATCTCATTCAGAACGACTTTGGAATGCATACTTTTTATTATAATAAACTAGAAGAGTGGGCCAACCAACAACGTGCCATGTATTTTCTGACTGAACCGACGTAGGAATCTCTATCTCTACTCTAATGTAAAAAATAACTGTGCGTGTGTGTTCCTTCCTCGTAGGTTCCGAAACGGTTGAGCCTATCTCTTGCAAATCCCACACGAAGCTAATTTATATATTTATGCAATTGAGATATTATTAGATAGGTTTTTACGGAAATGCATCCGATAAGTATATAAAATTGAAAAAATCAGATCTTAAAATAGTCTTTTTACTCTTATAGTTAAAAAAAATAATTTTTACAGGAAGGTTACACCGGTGTTACGTAAAATATTCACCTATAAAAAATATTTTTTTACCTATAAAAGAAGAAATACTATTTTTTAAGATCGTCAAGTTCAAATATCCGCTGCCGTAATATTATTGCAAACAAACATAGACGGAATTTGATGAACGACAATTATCATACTTTATTTTAAGTTTTTTTTTTACAAATTACTCCACTGGGCAAATTATTCCTCATAATATATAATATTCAATACAGTAATGATCTTATAATAATACATACTTCTTTCCTAGAACTGCCCGTCTGTGGAACTCTGTTACCATGGTCTGCTTTCCAGCTGACTGCAATATTGTCGTCTTCAAGTCCAGCGTAAACAAATTCTTATTGAACCTTTCTCGTAAATAATCTGGTTATACCAAATTTCCACCACAAACGATTACTACGCTACTGTCTCAGTGACTACAATACACATTAACCCTTATCCTCGAGTCGCTTTCGGGCTTTGATATGTGGTAACCCATTTGTAAAAATAATTGTCATATTTATAGAAGTATATAAATACTGTAACATGAACTATAAACATTTTTTAAAATTGTCTTCCTTTTAAGATTGTAAGGCTGGGTATGGGGCAGCCAAACCAGCTGTCAACATTGCCCTACTTTTTATTGAATCCAACCGAGAGCTCTTTTTAGTATTCGTTCCCTTAAGTGTGCAATCGCTAGTGAATTTACAAATTGATTTGTCCATTTTATACGATCTCAGCATTCTTTAACTTTTTTATTACCGAATCATCATAACACGTATTGAATCAATTCATTGCATATTATTTATTGAATATCTTTATCACAGATTGAGGTCAGTTAGGGGTTCATACCTTTTCCAGTGCAATTACTGCTCAAGCAAACATCACAGATCCGATAAAAACGATAAGATGCTAACCACATGTAATAATTTGAATGAGCTTAATTCAACATCGAGTATACCCGAGAAAAGAAATTTGTTTTATCGTTGGGCACTCATCTGCCGACTATTTATAATTATGCCTGCACGTGGTTTCACCTCGTTCTTGTTGAGGAACAAAAATATCAGAGAAAAAAGACGGAGAGATTTACATTAATAGAAATGACTGGCATCGGTCTCTTATCCACACACCATTAATCATTCTGTGTAAGTTGACTTTGTTCAGAGAGATCCTTTACAAGTCTACTGTTGCTGATGCCGACCAGCTGAAAAGAGATCGTCTTATCATACCGACTCACGATTCATTTCCTGTAATTATAAATTACTAGCAAACAGCCCGACGTTGCCCGATCGTAAAATATACATAAATATCATATTTTAATTAAAATTTGCAAAAACTAAACATGTGCATGAGAATATTATGTTTAAAAAAATAAAACAATTCACTTCTTTTAAGTAAAAAAAAAATACTCGAGCTGAGATCAAAACCAAAGATAGTAAGTCATGTACGATAACTAGCTTTACACGCTCTTTACAAAGTATTTTCAAACCTACTTATTCTTTATATATAGAAGCTGTCATGTTTCACGGCCGCGCATGCGCATTCGTAGAACAGTTCACACAGATAAAAATCCGAGGATTCCCAAGTACCAATTTTTAAATTCTGACCCCTTTGCAGCCCCTTTTCCGGATGAAAACCGATTAAACAGTTTTCCACATGTCTGGATACCCTATATACCAAATTTCAAATATGTATATCAAAATTTATTGAGTATATAGTTGGAGAAGTGCCCGCACACACACATATTCTCACTTTTATAGATATATAGATAATGTAATTATTGTCATGAATAGTGACCAGTTTCCGAGAAACAATGTTTCTCTGAATTCAAAAGTAAACTTTTTCCTTTTACGTTTTTGTGGATTGTATAGAAGTCGTCGACTATGGTCTATGGCAACTCGACGACTCTCAAAGTGAGGGTGCTACGCTATTCTCAAAATTACTCCACTTGCCCTTGATCCCCACTTTATAAGGGTAGTGTTCACTGTTCAGCCAGAAGAAATAAAAGTAACATTTCCTATGTCTTTAGTATGACTTGACCAATGATTAGTGAACATTCTTACTATTATGTCAAATGGGTCGGTGAAATAATCCTTATCTGATCTGAATTTAAAAGCAAACTTGCTCTCCTTTTTAATAAATTATATATAGAGGATAGATAACAGATAAATTCGTCAAACAGGATCAAATTTGTTGAGAAGAGAGAGAGAGAGAGAGAGAGAAAAAGAGAAAAAAATTATAAGTAGTCATTTGGTGAGCTGCCACGTCGTCTGGCATCCGTTAATCATCCGTAGAATATTTTTGGACTCCAAACAAAAATGTACCACGAGAAAAATATCTCATTCGCCCACGGCCTATCTTTATTTAATTACTAGCAGGGTCACTCCGACGTTGCCCGGGATTGAATCATACGCCTATATTTTCATTGTCATCGAAATCCATTAAATCGCATGGGAGAAAACTTCACATGTCTCTATGCAGTAACTTAGTCTAAAATATATGTTATTCTACATTGCACACTAGACAACCTACTGTTTCTTCTATAAAATTATTTTATATAAACTTTTTCCAGCTAACGAAACAAGAAACATTAAGAAATTTACGTGCGGGGTTTGAACATACAGACCACGCCATGCAAAAAAACAAACAAAAAAACACCCAAAAAAACAACAAAAACAACAACAACAACAACAACAACAATAACAACAACAACAACAGCAGCAGCAGCAACAACAACAACAACAACAACAACAACAACAACAACAACAACACAAAACAAAACAAAACAAAAAAAACGTAAATTTTCAAGTCTTATAAAATTCTTTGCAGTTAATAAAAAAAAAACGAAATTTACGTGTGGAGTTTGAACCTAACCTATAGACCACGTCATGCACACAAAAAAACTCCCTCAAAAACACACGCTATCAACGTACCCACAGTAGAATTTTCACGGCCCGTTGTGCTATCATTGTTGCTAAGCGACGACATGGAAGAAAGTGGCTTTACCGATGATAGATAAATTAAAATAACGGTTTAAATTATCGGGGGTATTCTGAGACAAAAATTAACTATGATCACTCCAAGACTAATACACTAATGTTCTGTAAATTTTAAAGAAAATCTGTTCAGCCGTTTCGGAGGCTATAAGGAACGAACTCACACACAGAGACAAAGTTGCATTTATATAATTGTAGAGATTTGAGCAATTACAGCTTTTAATTCTTTTATGACTTAATTATATAACGTCGCAGGAACAATTAAACAAAGGAAAAAAAATAAAATAAAATCCGACTCGGTATTTTTATTTCCGTTTTAACACAAGTCGTTTATTACCGTTACTTTCTTTTTACTATTCATTTTATCTGCCTTGAGATTTACAAAAACCCGCCATCTTCACAATAGCTTAAAAGTCTCTTGTCGTCACTACAGAGCCACACGTCCATCTCATCCGCCGTTTTCTTTTTCCCGACCTCACGCTTGTTACAGCTAGCTATTTTTCGCTTTCGACTTTTTACGTCTATCTTACTCGGCGCACATGTTGCTTCTCTCAGCCAGGTGGTGTCCTTTTTTCTTGTCGCGCAAGCCCGCGCACAGTTCTTAATTTGCATATGTGTTTTATTGGCTACTGCTGCTAATATCTTCGCGTGCTGGTATTTCTCCACACACTCATACGCGCTCTGTTACAATTATATTTGATCTGTTTTTTAAATTTATATTCCAAAGTAATCAATTAGCTGACTTTTTTCATACCAAGAATAAATTAAATAAATCAATAATTTAAGTGCGCACATTGAATGTTAGATATTGGAATGTTGAACGTCTTAAATGACAATCCACTTGAAAATATAGACGTATTTCCAACATGTAAAGTCACGTTTAAAGCAAAATAAAACGAACTCACCAAACAAACATACAAAACTCAAAAATCCAAATTTAAATATGAATAATTCAAAATGTTTGGCTAAGAATCTCCAAAAACTTACAGAAACTTAATAAAATTCATTTAAACATTTAACCGACATATAGACTATAAAATTATTTAGATATGAATATTTTAAAAATTCTACACGCAAACTAGATATTAAGGTTTGACAACATGGCCTTTAACATTTAATGATACCGAAAAAAAACTCACACGGAGAGAACTTGAATGTCTACAAGACACTATCCTCTAGTGTCTAACGTTTCTCTTTACATGGGGTTTGTCAGGACAATCTGGCATGAGGATACTTTTCTATAGAAGTAAATGCTGACGAAATATTCAAAATCACATAGTATTCGTTGCCTAAATATGATCTCCTCGCTATGGCTAACCCACATTAGCTTTTACGAGGAATGGTGCAATTTCTCCAAGTGATGATACCCCAAGTAATGGCAGGAAGCGGGATACTTAACCAGACTAGACCAAGAGACCAAAAAGAAAAATATACTACAACATAAGAAAATGGTTAACTGAGGAGAGGAAAATTATGTTATCAATTTCTTTACTAGTTCAGTGTTTGAGGGATAAAGAACTTTAATGGAACATTCGAATATCTATGTATCTCATACAGAGTTCTAAGTGTTAGCCCCAGGTAGTGTGTCCTTGATTTCTGAGAACTTCGGCTGAAGTAAAATAAACAAAAAAGTCAAACCAAGAAAGCTTTTCATTTTTCTTTTTCTGGTTTAATTAATAACAGATAATAAAGAAAAAGTTATCAACACGAATTGTTTTAGGATAAAAAATAAATAAAAAGTTAACTAAGACAACTTTTTTGCATTTACTTGTTTCTAAAATCAACGTTAATAAAAATTGCAAAACCACATTTTTTCAATTAAAAATTATAAATAATAATAAAAAGTGCAAAAACATATTTTTTCCAATACAAAAAAAATAAAATGAATTGCCATTCACACAGCTCGCACGTTAGAAAGTACATATTATGAAAAATACTTCTTAGTTCATAAGATCTCTAGCTATGGTATAGCTGGAAATGTCTTCTCAATTATTAAATCATTTCTTTCTGATAGGTTCTTAAGAGTAGTAGTTGAGGGGCAAAAATCAGAAGCTCACAGTATTAATGCCGGTGTCCCTCAGGGGTCCATCCTGGGCCCAACTCTTTTCCTGATCTACATTAATGATCTTCCAAATCACATCCTTACATCATTTGTAGACATTTATGCTGACGACACTAAGCACATCTAAGACAGTAAACGACCAAGTTCTCTCCAATTCTCTCTCCTCTGATCTTGAGCACGTGGTACAATGGGGAAAGGAGTGGCTGGTTACTTTTAATGCATCTAAAACCAAGCTTCTCTCTTTACATCATCAACATTCTGATCCACATCTGGCATCAATTGAAATGAATGGCTCTCGTCTTCAGGAAGTCTCAAGTTTTGACAAGCGTCTGGGCTTGACCTTTACTCCTGATCTTAAATGGAACACGTACATCAAATCTGTTGCCAAGGCCGCTGGAAAAAATGGTGGGATCTTTCTATCGATCCGGTAAATATCTCACTGCTGATGCTATTCTCTATCTGTATAAGAGCCAGGTACGTCCAAGGATGGAATATTGTTGCCACATCTGGGTAGGAGTTGCTAGAAAGGACTTGTCCTGCCTTGATAGAGTTCAAAATAGACTTCGTAGCTTCGTAGGAGATGTCCTTTTCTCTTCCCTGCAACCTCTATCTCACAGAAGAGATGTTGTGAGTTTGTCTCTGATGTATCGTTATTTTCATGGAAGGTGTTCGACTGAGCTTCAATCTATGGTCCCCCCTCGCCAAACTTTCACAAGAAACACTCGTCTAGCTGTACACACGATCAATAATTCCCCCCACTCTTTATCTGTGCCTAAACCTAAACGTAGATTCCATGAACAAAGCTTCCTTCTTAGAACTGCACGCCTGTGGAATTGTTTTCCGTTTTCCTGCTTTCCGGCTGACTACAATATGGTTGTGTTCAAGTCCAACATAAATAAGTTCTTGATGAGCCGTTCTATATAAGTTATCAAATTTACCAAATTTTCATTACTAATGATTACTATATTGTCTAATGTCTACTGTACACTCTTTAACCCTTATCCTTGAGTGGCCTCTTGACCTTGATAAGTGGTGATGCCTATGTAAAAAAAAATACTTCTTACTTTTCACATGAAACAGAATCCACTTGTAAGATTCAAAATATGGATATTTGATGAGCACTGGGTGATCCCTTCGTTGCAATTTCTCCTTTTATATAAGACTTTAATAGAATCTATATTTTACAAGTTATTTTCACACTATCAAATAACACGCTGTCTGAAAAGTCATCTGTCAAACTCTATGAGTTAGCATTCGTAAGCAACGTGAATTGGGAACAAATACATCGAAGACATTGCTAAAGCTGCTGCAAAACACGTGGTATCCCTCTACCATGCTAGAAAATTACTCGGACTAGGGAGTATTTTATATTTCTATGGAGCCCCCCCACCCCATCGCTCATACAGGAAGTATTGTTACATCTCGGCTGGTGCAGCTACAACTAGTCTCCCCCTTTCTCTCTCCCTCTCTCTCTCTCTCTCTCTCTCTCTCTCTCTCTCTATATATATATATATATATATATATATATATATATATATATATATATATATACCATAATAAGAATCCAAAAAAGAGTCTCCGATCTAATAGGTCCCGCACTATCGGTTAAATTCCAACTTCTGTTCAACCCTTGCATTTTTTTACACAGTGGTCACCACTCATCAAGGCTCGGAAGCCACTGAGGGATAAGGGTTATTGCAAGTACAGTACGTTAGTGTAGAGATTTAATGAAGTGTTCACTTAAGGGGCGGTTCATCAGGAATTTGTTTACGTTGGACTTGAAGACATCCAGGTTGTAGTCATCCAGGTTACATCCCTGTATCTGTTTTACAAGTACTTTAATGGAACGTGCTCTGATGCACTCATTGCACTTGTGCCCCATCTCACTGCTCAACGCCCCATAGTCCCTTGTTAAACATGAGCCCAAATAGTAGCCCCTTACGTTCAAGTGACAATATGATTTGTTTGGGATGAAAAAAAAGTCATGTATACATGTATAACGAATGAAATATTTGAAGATATGAAAACTCGAGGCATAAACACTTTTAATAAAACAACTTAATATGTTTGATGTCGGAATAAAACAAAACTACCACACCTTTATCGATAATTACATTTTCTGTCACTAACTTTCGATTTATCTTTTGTTCTCGCTCCCTCCCTCCCCTATTCTCACTCTCTCCCCCCTCTCTCTCTCTCTCTTTCTCTTTCTCTCTCTCTCCATATCAAATAATTTTGATCGGGTTCGTTTTCCTACTGACAATGCGTCCATTTCAATTACTGACGTTGTCTTTTCATGACAAACATCAAAAAAGATTAAAAAAAAAAAACTCGTTTGCATTTTCCGGAGGAAAAACAACAAATCGATTACAGACGTTGATTGTCCTCTTGTTTTATAATCAGATGAAATTGATTCATATTGATCCAGCTCAGTCTTTTCATGCATACATACACAAACACACACATATATATATATATATATATATATATATATATATATATATATATATATATATATATATATATATACAACATATATACAGCACAATCTTGTTGATACATCGTTTCTCGTGAGATTATTGAAGTTAAGAGACATTATGCTTGGTTAATAGTAAATGGAGATTGCAGATAGGAAGACGGTTTGCTTATTATGTTATTGTTTTTAATTATTTTACACGTCTAGCCTCTGGATTCGAAAATGGTCGATTCAGGAGAAATGCGGTTGTTCATTGCGCAACCTTTGCTTTACATTAGACACTATGAGTAAACTAGAGATTATTCAGTCTGTCTCGAAACTGAACGGAATTCTCTCTCTCTCCCTGTCTGTCTGTCTGTCTCTCTCTCTCTCTCTCTCTCTCTCTCTCTCTCTCTATATATATATATATATATATATATATATATATATATATATATATATATATATATATATATAGAAGTAGCTCCAGTTCTCTCCAAACTTTACAACAAATGCCTTAATGAATCTTGCTTTCCTGCCTGCTGGAAAACTGCTTCTGTAGTAACAGTTTTCAAGAATTCTGGCGAAAGAACTGACCCAGTAAATTATCGCCCCATTAGCCTCCTCCCACTTTTCGCCAAAATATTTCAGACAATGATTAACCAAGCTCTGGTCCATCACCTTACAGATGCTAAACTTCTGATTGACCAACAATATGGATTTAGTCAAGCCCGTTCAACAGCAGACCTCCTAACTGTAATCTCAGAACGTATATACGAGCCACTGGACAAAGCAGGGGAGGGTAGCTCTAGATATATCTAAGGTTTTTGACAGGGTATGGCATGAAGGTCTTCTCAGGAAAATCAGATCATATGGTATCACTGGAAGAATACATGACATAATTAAATCCTTAGATAAGAGAACAATCCAGGTGGTCATCGACGGTCGTACATCTAAACAATACGATATACATGCGGGAGTACCTCAGGGGTCTATCCTGGGACATGTGTTATTCCTAATATTCATAAATGTCCTCCTCGACAAAATTGCCTGTGAGATGGGTATATATGCTGACGGCACCACACTCTATAACAGACACGACAGGAAAACAAATGAACACATATCTAAAGAAATGGCAGAAGCACTAGAGGATGACCTCCGATCAGTAGTGGAATGGGGACATGAATGGATGGTCACATTCAATGCTGCCAAGACAAAACTCATTTCCTTCAATAATTACAAGAAACCTTCTCTACCACCAATGGCAATAGCCAGTGACTCTTTGTCTGAAAGTACATTTTTTAAACTCCGCGACCTAACGCTCTCGAGAAACATGAGTTGGAACAATTACATTGAGAGTATTGCCAGGACGGCTGCAAAGAGGGTGGGTTCTCTCTACCGTGCTGGAAAGCTACTGACGTCCGAAAATATCCTATGCTTCTGTAGGGCCATCATTCGCCCATGTATGGAGTTTGTTGTGATATTTGGGCTGGCGCATCTACCACTGGTCTCTCGCTCCTAGCCAAGGTTCAAAGGAGAGTCGCCAATCTGATAGGTCCTGAACTGTCATCTAAACTTAAGCCCCTGACCCATCGACGAAATGTTGCATCCCTCTGCCTTTTCTACAAGTACTTTAACGGTGAATGCTCTGACGAACTGCAAGCACTTGTGCCCCCTCGACGTAAATACCTCCGAAAAACCCACAAGCAGCTAAATCCCACCCCTTCACAGTAGAGATCCCTAGATGTAAGAGAGCCTTCTACTCCAGTAGTTTTCCCTAGGGCAGCTAAACTTTGGAATTCCCTGTCGGGTTCCTGCTTCCCCAACTGTACTGACATGCAAAAGTTCAAGTGCAACGTGAACCGACATCTTACTGGCCAACTCCCTACACGGCACCCCTGATGCCCATGTCTCTGATAGTAGCCCCTACAACATAATGCCAATATGCCTTGTAAAATGTAATATATATATATATATATATATATATATATATATATATATATATATATATATATATATTAAAATAAGGGCTGGTCACCAACAATGTGTATTTTTTAACATTATTTTATTATTCCGTGTTTTGGGTTTTCATTGAAAATTATGTTTAGATCATTGTAATAATGTTTTTAACGCGTTTCAGGCGTTATGTGAAGCCTCCTCTTCAGAAAGTATTTAAAATGTTTAGAATATATTCAAGATGTGTTAAAAATGTAAAATAACATTTTCGTAGTTCATTTGAAATGTTTACGAGACATGGAAATATGTGTAAATGATTCTACTTTTCATTCGTATGTTCAATTTTTATTACTGGTTCATTGGGCTGGACTGTGGTCACTGATTTCTTATGTATCTCTCTCTCCCTCCCCCCCCTCTCTCTCTCTCTGCTTGTGTTTCTATTTATATTTAATATTTTCTTTATTTTTTCTGATTTTTTCTTTTTTTACTCTTACTTGAGTGGGGGTGAGGGGCCCATTGGTACTTGATCAACTGGATGCATAGGGTAGGATATGTGTGTGTGTGTGTGTGTGTGTGGGTGGGTGGGTGGTTGTGTGAGTGTGTGTTTTCTTTTATTGGTTTGAAGAATGTATGTTTTGTTTTATAGTATTATAAAGTTATTTGCTTCCCTAGGAAGGTAACTGTGATCCAAGGTTGTTAGTAATGTGTGTGTGTGGTATGCGTGTGTGTCTGTGTGTTTTAATGTGTCGGTTCTGATTTATGTGTGGGTGTGAATATGTATATGGACGTGCATGCGAGTGTGCCTTGCATTTCATGTTTTTGTGTGTTGATATTAGGCTCTGTTTAGTTCGGGAGTGAATCTTGTTATGAATTTCTTTCCTGTGTAAGTAAATAAAAATAAAAATAATTGTCTATTTGGAAGATTGGCATTATTTTTGAGCTATTTCCACTGCATTTGTGTACGTGTTTTGAAACATAGGGGTGTCTGTTACTGCAATTTTGATGTTGCTCTTATGTAAGGCCACTCTATTGCTGAAATTTTTGGTGGTGCCTATGTAGGATTTGTTGCATGCTGTGCATCTTAGTGCATATACTATATTTCTGGAAGTGCAATTTTGATCCTTTTTTATTTTGAATGTTTGTGTTGGGTTTTTGAATATGTATGTGTTTCCTTCTATTATTATGTCACATACTCAACATCGCCGTTTGTTGCATTTTGTAACCCCTTTTGTAGTGTGTGGAACGAGTTTTGAGGAAGTTAGGATGTGTTTTAAGTTTTTGGGTTGGCGTTTGCTTTTTATTATTTTTGTTGTTTTAAGTATGTTTTTTAGTTTGTCGTTCTGATTGAGGAAGATAAGGTTTTTTGTTATCCGTATAAATAGTTCTAGGTTGTTTGTGTTGTGTGTGGAGACGTATGCTAAAATTTGTTCTTTGTTGTGTTCTTTTGGGATTTTTAGTTGGTCTGTTGGAATTTTTTCAGCCAGTTCAATACCTTTCTGTATTAGTGGTAGTGGATATGCTCTTTTCCGCAGGATTATTTGCAGTTCATTCAGTCTAGTCGAACGGAGGTGTCTGTCTGTTACTATGGTGCAGACTCTACGTGCTAGGGAGTAGGGTATTGATTTTAGACAGTTTTTAGGATGGTGGCTTTTGAAGTGGAGGTATTGTTGAGTGTTTGTGGGTTTGTGGAAGATGCCTGTAATTATGTTGTTGTTTTTGATTGTTACTAGGATATCTAGGTAAGGTAGTTCTGTGGGGCTTTGTTCTAGTGTGAAGTTTATTTTTGGGTGTAAATTTTGTAGCAAAGTGTGGAGTTCTCTGATATCCCCCATGTGGTCCTCCAAAGGATATAGCAGTTCCAAGATTTAATGAAGAGTGTTTTTATATTGTGCCCGTATTTCTTCTCTATCCTTTCATAAAGGGTCTCTTCTAGGAAGGCGAGTGTAAGGGTAGTATATTTTGCTGCCATTTTAGTACCCATTACTCTGCCTGGATGTAGTTGTCATTATTGAATTGGAAGGAGTTGTTATTGAGGATTATGTCAATGCTGTCAATCACGAATTGTTTATTGAATCTGATGTGTAAAGTCTGTGTATGTTTGTCAATCCAATATGATATAGCTTCTTTTTCTAGGTTGTGTGGGATATTGCTATATGGGCTGCTCACATCGAATGTGGCTAGTATTGTTCCATCGTCTACTGTTTGTGGTAGGGAGCTAATGAAGTGTGTATCATCTCTTACATAACTTCTGACTAGATTGGTGAAGGGCTGTAATAATATATCTATTAAGTTGCTAAGTCTGCTTGTTAAGCATGATGGTCCTGCTACCATGGGTCTGAATGTGAGATCATTGCGGATTGGCGTGCTTATGTACTCCGACTGTTGTATGTTGATGGAAAATCTGGTTAGATTTGTGTATTTTGGGTAGTTCATAGAAGATGTTTGTTATTGTTGTGAAGATTGTAAGGAAGAGTCTTTTTTCTTTTTTAGTTAATGTACTATTGAATGTTGTGCAGAGTTTTGTTATTTTAGATATGGTTGTGTCGTCTATGTTAGAGCTAATTAATTTGTAATAATTTTTGTTTCTAGTGATTCTAAAATTTTTGTTTTATAGAAGTTCTTATTCATGATAACCACTGGATTACCTTTGTCTGCTTCCTTTATAACTAAGTTGTTATTATGTCGAATTTTTTAAGTGCTTGATTTTGTTTTCGTGTTAGATTACTGGTGGGGTTTTCTTTTTGTTGGGGGTTGAGGTTCCAGAGCCTTTCAGAGAAAGTATTTAGTTCTTTTGTGTTGTTATGTTTGTTGGGGAAGTATGTTGATTTGTTTTTCACTAGAGAATCGTTTATTGTATTATCACTGTCATTAAGTATATCTATCGTTCTAAATTTGCGTTCAAATTCTTTAAGGTCTTTCTTTAACTCTGCTATGTTACTTTTGGGGGTTGGGCAGAATTTGAGGCCTAGTTTTAGTACTTCAATTTCGTCCTTTCTAAGTGTCTCTATAATAAACACTTAGTTATAAAGGAAGCAGACAAAGGTAGCGCGGTGGTTATCATGAATAAGAACTACTACAAAACAAAAATTCCCGTCTAGCTGAAACCACTGTCAATAATTTTCCGCACTCTTGATCTGTGCCTAAATCAAAACGTAGATTCCATGAACAAAGCTTCTTTCTTAGAACTGCACACCTGTGGAACTCTCTACCGCTTGCCTATCTTTATTGAAATGTATTCTTTGTCTTGCATATAATAAAAGTTCTAGGTTTGAAATTTAACCATTTCACATTATAAAATTTAAATTACTAAATTATATATATATATATATATATATATATATATATATATATATATATATATATATATATAAGTGAACGTGTGTATGTGTACATTTCCCTACGCAATAACTCTGTCAATGTTTAGTATACAGACTCGAAATTTGATTCACAGGGTACTGAGATTTGGGAAAATCGATGTGATCGATTTTTGGCCAGAAATTTGGCGATTAAGGGGTCAAAGTCCAACGATTTTACCTTTGAGAACTCTACCAAACACCTCCGACAATTTTGGGTCTACGCACTTGAAATTTTAGATATAGGCTTCTTGGACATGGATCTAACTTAATAACTTGATTTGAGCCAAAAACAATAAATTGTAAGGGGTCATAATAGGGGTCAAAGTTAAAAATAAATTGACCTCTGCGGTCTCTTCCAAATTACTCCGACAATTTCTGGTCTAAATATTTGAAATTTTACATAAAGAGTATTCAGAGATAGGACAAGCTTTTTCATCAGTTTGGGTCGAAAATTTTTAGTTACTAATATATAAATGTATGTATGTATGTCTGTTTGCATGTCTGCCTTAAACTTTCAATAGAGGCGACGGATTTTTCAAAGATCAGTATCGTTTTTAAGTTTGACCTTTCATACACCAAACATCGATAAATTGGCTAAAAACATTAATATCTTCTCCTTCAGCTAGGCACTTTTTTACAGGGGAGATGTCACTTTTTACGCCGATATTTTTTAAAGTTATTCTCTCCTTTAGATTGTCTAGCCTTAATTTAAAAAAAAATGTCGCTTCCGGTTTGGCGGTGATCGTAACAGCATAAACGTTAGGATTTACCCCGTTCTTTTCCGCCTTTGCGGTACGGGTTCGAGCCTGCCTTTCTACTACCAGTTTTTTTTGTGCTCAACATACACATCCAAACACCCGGGCAACGCCGGGCTGAAATGGTAGTATCTCTCTATATATAAAAGTGAAAGTGTCTGTGTATGTGTGTACATTTCCCTACGCAATAACTCTGTCAATTTTTAGTCTACATACTCGAAATTTGATATACAGGGTACTGAGATTTGGGAAAATCCATGTGATCGGGTTTCGGCCAGAAATTTGGCGATTAAGGGGTGAAAGTTCAACGATTTTACCTTTGAGAACACTACCAAACTCCTCCGACAATTTTGGGTCTAAACATGTGAAATTTTAGACGCTTGATAAGTTTCACCTAAAAAGTTAGGAGGATACATAAATTGAAACATTCTGAAATTAGCAACTCTAAACAAAGCTTTTATGTTGTTTATTCATAAAACCGTGTTTATGTAATGACAATTATGCGTCTTATGACGATCTGTGAATAAGAACTCAGTATATTTATATTACTCAAACACATACGTACACATCAATCAAATTTCATCCTAATTCTCATAGCCGCAATGTTGCATCGTTGTGCCTATTTTACAAATGTTATAATTATGCTTTGACGAACTCATTGCACTCGTGCAACATCGACGTAAATATCCCCGAATAGCCCGACAAGCAGCAAAATCCCACCCCACACTGTAGAAAATCCTAAATGCTGGAAGGCATTCTACTCTTATTGTTTTTTCCTAAATGACGCTTATTTATACACGCACTAGCAAGAAGGTAGACCAATACACATACACAATGCCACGCTGCCAAATACTCACATAAACATATTACTTACACACGCATATTCACAATATCATTACTATAAAATCAGCATTTTTACCAAAACATATGTTATACTATGAGCATTTAATGACATGAAAATAACATTTATATTTTATATTCGTATATAAAAATGTTTTGTTATTGAATTTAGATTTTCTCCACTTTTTCTTTTACAAACTCTATTTATGTTTTAGGTAGACGTTGCTATCTGATGACCCTTCTATATTTTTTCAATCTTTAATCTTATTTTCATTTTATTACGTATGAATTTTCGTAAAATCCTTAATCAAAAAATATGTATAACCCTTAATAAAAAAGTGTAAAATCATAAAAAAAAACACGTAAAACCCTTAAAAAAAACCGTGAAATCCTTTAAAAAACGTAAAATCCTTAATAAAAAGCGTAAAACACTTAATCAAATGAAAAAAGCATAAACCCTTAATACCAAAAACAAAAAAAAACAACAAAAAACGCAAAACCCTTAATCAAAAAAGGCGTAAAACCCTTTATAAAAAGGGTAAAACTCTTTATTAAAAAAAGCTTTAATAAAAAAACTTTAATAAAAACAACCTTTAATAAAAAGCGTAGGACCCTTAATCAAATAAAAAAGCATAAAACCCTTAATAATAAAAAAGGGTAAAAACCTTAATAAAAAATACAATAAAATAAAAAGTAAAAAAGCGTAAACCTTTAACAAAGAAAGCGTAACAGTCTTAACAAAAAGAATAACGTACAATCCTTAAAAAAATGTAAAACCCTTAATCAAAAAAGGCGTAACATCATTTAAAAAATGTAAAACCTTTAACCAAAAAAGCCTAAAACGCTTTATTAAAAACCTTTAATAAAAAAACGAAAACGCCTTAATCAAATAAATAAAGTAAAACCCTTAATAAAAAACACAAAATCCTTAATCAAAAAGGACGTAAAACCCTTTATAAGAAAGCGTAAAATCCTTTATAAAAAAAGCTTTAATAAAAAACCTTTAATAAAAAAGCGTAAAACCCTTAATCAAATAAAAAAGCATAAACCCTTAATCAAAAATAAGCGTAAAACCCTTAATAAAAAAATAAAAAATAAAAAAGCGTAAACTTTTAACAAGAAAGCATAAAAACCTTAATACCCCCCAAAAAAACTTAATAAAAAAACGTAAAATCCTTAAAAAAAAACAAAAAACGTAAAACCCTTAATAAAAAACGCGTAAAATCCTTTCTTAAAAAATGCGTAAAACCTTTAATAAAAAAAGTGAAATGGCTTTAATCAAATAAAAAAGTAAAACTCTTATTAAAAAAAGTAAAACCCTTAATAAAAAAAACCCCTTAAAACCCTTAAAACAAAACATAAAAACAGAAAAGAAAACAAACAAAAAAAAAACTGCAAAACGAGGAAAATGCGTCCCGGTCTTATGAACTCAAATATTCGAAATTTCAAAAGTTAAAAAAACAAAAAACTAAAACAAATAAATAAACTAATGAACAAAAACACGATAAACAATGTTTTTATTCTTATTATTCATTAGCAGGGAGACTCGACATTGGCCGGGATGGAATAATGATCAACGAATGTTTCACACTCCCATATTTTTAATCGAAATCGATGAAATCGCCATTTTTTAAAAATAAATCGATTAATTGATTGCTCTAGTTGGGGACCTGCAGTAAATTAGTCTATAATATATTGTCGTCTGCACTGTAGAAAGCTTACTATTGATTTTATAAAATTATTTTATATACAATGACTTGAATTAAAGTTAAAAATGCAAAAGTCAAATATCATGCTTCAGTTATGATCTAAACATAAACACTCATTTCGAAAGCATCCCTGTCATATTAAAGAAACTATAATAGCTTTTATATGCTTATGTACTGCTTATGCAGTAATAATGTTTTGAATTCAAGTTTAAAAGTCAAGTATCATGGTACAATTGTGTTTTAAATAGAAACATTCATTTCGAACGCGCCTCTGTCATATCAAAGAACCTACTCTTGATTTTACATGTCGATCCTTTCGGCTTGTGTGGTAATATAACTCCTCAAATGCACTTGTGATGTTAAGCCGTGACTTTGGCCAAACGTGCCTGTTTATTCTTTCATCAGATCTATTCGATTATTGATTATCGATACTTATCGAAGACATTTTGATACAGCACCTATCTAGGAATACTGTCAGATACATAAAGTACGTTCGTGTGAAATTTCATAGAAATTGGCCTATATCAGATATATTTTTCAGTGTTTTGTTAAATTTCCGATTTTAAGTGATTATCAAGGTTCGCCTTTGGCTGAAATGAGACCCCTTTTTGTTTTGAGACTAACTTCATTTTTACATACAAAACACCTTAAAATAAGTTAAAACACAAAAATACCCATTAGGTAGAAACGTAACTTAGGTTGCCTTTTGTAACATTAATTTATTGTATATTTGTTTTAATTACCCATTTTGTGTGGTTGGTTATTCTGGAAAATCTCGCATTTTCATTTATATGTTATGCTAAAATTTTAAATATTTTTAGTTGGCAGTTAGAAAGAGGTGCCCGGCCTTGCCGATCGTAAAATGCGCTTAAATATATTTTAATTTAAGCAGAGTTCGTATTTATTATTATAGAGTCAACTGCCTTCTTCTTCTTCTTCTTCTTCTTCTTCTTCTTCTTCTTCTTCCTATCATCATCATTATTATTATTATTATTATTATTATTTTATTATTATTATTATTATTTTATTATTATTATTATTATTGTTGTTGTTATCATCATCATCATCATCATCATAATTATTATTATCATTATTATAATTATTATTGCCTCACAAGGAGCTTTCACACAGGTCATCAAAGATCTTATTGAATACAGCCTGTGGCGTTCACTGGAAGCTGAGTGACAACAAGTTTTCCAGTCATTCCTCTGATTCCAATTTCTCCCATTCTTTATTTAAAGTTAATGTTACGGAGCCAATTATTTTATCAGCAGAGGGGCACCCGACTTGTTGGTCGTAAAATACTAAATATCAAAAATATGTCGGCAAGTTAAAATGAACATTTTGCAGTTCAACTTGCAGACATATTTCTGTAGGCGTTATTCACCCATCCAAGCAAATTATTTACTTGTCATAAACCATTTTTAGTGTGAGATTAATATTCCCTGTTAATTTCAGTGTGATGTAACCAGTAGCTGAAGAGTTTATTGGTTGAACACTGTTTTATTTATATAGATTCTAGATTTACTCTTGAAACAGTATTTTCATCTGTCACTCATACTTTAGTTTTAAACATTTTTTTTTCTCTGTCGCTGTTTTATTTTATTTTATTTTTATTTTTTTTTACAGAGCAGTCACTCCTTATCAAAGCCGGGAGGTCACTCAAGGATAATGATTAATGAGTAAGGCGGTCAGTGCGACAACAGTTCAGTGATAGTTTTAGATGGAAATTGGGCAGAATTAGACTGTTTAAGAGGACGTGGAAGCAAGCACTTGTTCACATTGAATTTGAAGATGACTAGGTTGTAGTCAGCTGGGCAACAGTATAGTGAAACAGAGTTCCAAAGGATGAGGAAGTTTTAGGAAAACAGCTTTGCTTGCAGAATTTGTGTTTAGATTTGGGTGCCGATAGAGAGTTTGGTAACTTCTTGTGGAAATAGTATTTTGTCACATTTCAGTTGAATCCTTTTGATCACGTCACACATTTATGCAAATCAGTTTTCTCATTTCAGTGAACTTCTGTAGTTAAATGTCATCATACATATTTTACGGAAATAATTAAATTCTACCATTCGTTTCATACAAATTTCCGTCTCGTTCGTTTCATTAAAAGAGGTTAAAATCGTCATTTCCGGGTCGTTTTTGAGGACAGGAAACGGCAGGACATTTTTTTCTCTTCTAATTGAAAATCTCACTTCCCTCTTAATTTATTTCAAATTAAATGTTCTCTTTTTCTTTTTTAAAATTTTCAAATCTTTTATGATTTGGACGCGTTCGAGAGAAAAAGAGAATATTTCCGACGCCCGAGGCCCTCGCCATTTTCTTTGAGAGAATTATCAACGAATAATAAACGAACACCGAGCATTGCGATAAATACATGTTTCGCTATAATTATGTTATACTCACGTATTCTATTAAAATGGAGGCCACTCGTAAAGGTTGGAGAAAATAAAAATTATCCTAATTTCTGAGAGATTTATGAACGAATAAAAAACAAACTGTAATAATTATGAAAAATGCATGTGTAATTATTGCAATGTTGAAATTAAGGCTCTTCAGGAATGAAAATAAAAATGAAATGTTCAAGTTTGAATTGCTGTAGGCAGCAGACAACGACGATGCTGATTTTAATTATCTGCAGAAACGTTAGAAGATGGCTATGAATACTGGTGTGATTTTTTTCCTAAAAGTTGTTTTATTAATTACGGAATTAATTGCGTGATGTGTTACGCATAAGTATATTAATCTTTTATTTAAAATTAACTAGGTATATTCTCACGTGAAACTTAAAAATGAATTTAGTTTCAAGCGTGTAATTGAACATAAAAGCTAACTATTACCTATTCGATAATATATATATTGTCAGGTCATGTCATATGCTACTGGTACCATGTAACCCAGTACTACCTGCCTCATGGTCGGGTCACCGGCGACTAAACTGGTTCCCCCACCAGACTTGTTTGGTGAGGAGGGCGACTAGTCTCCCTGAAGGATTAAAAACAAGACCTTTCAAAGGGCGAATGAACCCCTTTTCAGGGTCAACGGCCAACTAGCATATATATATATATATATATATATATATATATATATATATATATATATATAAAGAAAGAGATAGATAGATACATCATATATATATATATATATATATATATATATATATATATATAGAGAGAGAGAGAGAGAGAGAGAGAGAGAGATGTGCAGGTGTTATTGCACTAGCATAACAATGTTTCTATCTATAATTATTAGGTTTTCCTTTTTTCAACATGAATACCTAAATTTAAAAAAAAACAACAGATTTTCGCGTGATGGGATCTTTATAAAAATACAGATCGAAACATTGTCATGAAAGTGCATCAAGGGCTTTGCATATTTGTATGAATAAATATGAGTATAAATAGTTCTATCTCTTATTGAGCACTATTATATAAACCTGGTTGATATTCTCTGGATTTTCATCTTATGAACTCCATGGGACTTTCCAGAAGTTTTTGAAATAGTACAAGTGCATTGCAGCCGAAGGAGATTACTTCGAAGGAGACTAGAGTGCTATGTGTGTACTATCAATAAAAGTGCTCATAAAACTGCCCATACGAAAGAGCCTGGAAACTTATTTAAGGAACCTCGTATATATATATATATATATATATATATATATATATATATATATATATATATATATATATATATATATGCAGCATTAAAGAACTCATGTACTTAAAGAAAAAAAAGCGTCTGCGTTTTTTTCTTTTTTGTTCAAAGGTTCAGAATCACTTTTCTGGAGCGAGCAGAAAAATATAAAACCAAGAAAATCAGTTCTACTCAACATAAATAGACATTGTCAGACTTGCTTGAAATTTTTACATCTTGACATTGACTTAAATGTGGACTAAATTGTTTTACATATTTTCTTGGCCCGATGCCGACACACTTTACGCATTACCGCAATATATAGGAACATCAGATTAAAGGTCAAATATTCAGAATCGTCAGTTATAACGAGCTAAATCTCTATTATTATATACGAGGAACTGTGTGTGTGTGTGTTCGTTATCTGTGGACAGGAAGAAACTGGACCGATTTAAAAAATTATCACATGAGGCTATTTAATGTGTCTGGGAGTGTTCTTACGTAGGTTTTGTATCAGAATGCATCTGATAAGTATCGAGAATCGAGAATAAAAAAAGTAAGATTAAAAGAAGGAAGTCCGATTTTGACCAAAGTTAACACTTTTACACAAACTAACATCACAAGCACATTTGAGAAGGTTTATTATCGCACAAACAGAAAGGCCCAGCCTATAAAATCAACTGTAGATTTTTTTTTAAAGATAGGGGCCCATTCGAAATGAATGTTTCTTTTATTGCACAGTTAAACCATGATACTTGACTTTTGTACATTTAACTTTCATTCAAGTGTAAATATAATTTTATAAAATCAACAGTTGGTTCTTTGATAAGACAGAAGCGCATTCGAAATGAATGTTTATGTTTAGATCACAGTGGAACCATGATACTTGACTTTTACATTTTAAGCCTTAAGTGAAGCCATTATTTACGGATAATTTTATAATTTTTATTATTTATGGATAATTTTATGATTTTCATTATTTACGGATAATTTTTATTATTTACGGATAATTTTATAATTTTTATTATTTACGAATAATTTTATAATTTTTATTATTTACGGATAATTTTATAATTTTTAGTATTTACGAATAATTTTATAATTTTTATAAACAGTAGATTCTCTAAAGTGCAATATAGACTATCATGTATTGTGAATTAAGTCATTTCGGAGAGGCATATGATGCTTCTTTCTGATACACTCGAGGGGTCCCTATCTATAGCAGGTAATCAATCGATTTGATTAAAAAAATATGTGTGTCTGTGTGTGTGTGTCTGTGTACATTTCCCTACGCAATAACTCTGCCAATTTTTAGTCTACAGACTCGAAATTTGATATACAGGGTACTGAGATTTGGGAAAATCGATGTGATCGATTTTTGGCCAGAAATTTGGCGATTGAGGGGTCAAAGTTCAACGATTTGACATTTGAGAACACTACCAAACTCCTACGACAATATTGGGTCTACGCACTTGAAATTTTAGATATAGGTTCCTTGGACATGGATCTAACTTAATAACTTGATTTGGGCCCCAAAACAATAAATTTTAAGGGGTCATAATAGGAATCACAGTTAAAAAAAATTGACCTCTGCGGTTTCTACCAAATTACTCAGACAATTTCTGGTCTAAATATTTGAAATTTTACATAAAGGGTATTCAGAGATAGGACAAGCTTTTTCATCAGTTTGGGTCGAAAATTTTTAGTTACCAATATATAAATGTATGTATGTATGTCTGTTTGCATGTCTACCTTAAACTTTCAATAGAGGCGACGGATTTTACCAAGATCAGTATCGTTTTAAAGTTCGACCTTTCATACGACAAATATCGAAGAATTGGCTAAAAACATTAATATCTTCCCCTTCAGCTAGGCACTTTTCTACAGGAGGGGTCACTTTTTTCGCCGATATTTTTGAAAGTCATCCTCTCCTTTCGATTGTCTAGCTTTAATTTAAAAAATATTACTTCCAGTTTTGCGGTGGTCGTAACAGCATAAACGTCAGGGTTTTCCCGTTCTTTTCCTCCTTTGCGGTACGGGTTCGAGCCTGCGTTCCTACTACCACTTTTTTTTTGCTCAACATACACATCTAAACACGTGATATCGCTAGACTGAAATGCTAGTAGAAGATAAAATAAAAGGTAATTGGAACTTCTCTTCCAATTTTCGGATTTTGTAATCATGTTCAAATGCATTTTACTTTTTTTTGGTGGATTGATAGTTGCTATTTCTTTTAATGAGTTAGGGGCCAAAAATATTCATTGATTGATATAAGAATTAAGTGAATGTTTTTTCGTTACGAAACAGTTGCTGCCAAGAATTGTGAATATCAACGTAATTAAAGGAATAACTTCTAAGACGATCAACATCTTGAAATTTGGAATATAGACTTTTTTGTTATATATATATATATATATATATATATATATATATATATATATATTGAGTGTTGATCATTGAAACTGATCTGAGCATTGGCTTTTAGTCCTGATGTTTCAATGTGTTCTGCGTTATTCAACAATTCCCCCGATTAAGCTTGGAATTGGATTGAACAAATAAAAGCAGCCCTGCGTAGGGTTTAGCTGACATAGCCTCGTGTGAAATCGTTTGCCGGGGTCAACCCAGTTGTTGACTGATTGTTTACGTATGGGGAAGTGATCAGCGAAGTATGTGTGTATAGCACAGCACGGCTGAGAGGGGATGTCTCGAAACGTGACACCCGTCTGAGCATCAAAACGATTGATTCGAGCGATAAATAGTGTAGGTGTGGTCGCCCGAAAAACCCGACACCACACCGACGCGCAACACACACACACACACACACACACACACACACACACACACACACACACACACACACACACACACACACACACGTATACAGACGTACAAAGCGATACACGTACACATACTCATCCGCACGAGTCAAATTCTGTTGGTTGATCCCTATTGAACATCCAAATGTCTTAACAGACCCTTCTCTGACGATTGATAAACTCATGAAACTGACACTTACTATGTAAATCTGATTCTGTTCTCCAATTTATTTATACTATGTTTGTGGTCTCTGTCTGTCTATATTTATTCTTGTAGTCAAATAAACACAAAGTCCTATACTAACGTTTCTAAAGGATATATATATATATATATATATATATATATATGTATATATACTCTTTTTATTTGCTTTATATAAGCATTTATAGGTCGCTACACCTATATGAGTATATTTCGATCAGCCAGTTAAAGGTAACTAAAGATCTGTTCATGAGATATTGCTTATGAAAAAGTGAGTCCGTAACTCATAGGCATAATCACGTTGATACACCGGTCCCCACTTGATCACCGAAGTTAAGCAAAGTTGAGCCTGGTCAGTACTAAATGGGTGACCATTTGAGACTTCCAGGTGCTTAATGTGCTCTCTGCTTATCTTGGCATTGTTTCCAGTCGTCCTGGTTTTCTCCTTGCCACTGGACCCAAGCAGTGTCGATTTAGGAGAGGTGTTGTTAGAGATTGCGCAACCCTTGCCTCACAATTACACGAGCAACTGCTCCTTTGTCTTTCGCGACTGAACGGGGACATCAATCAAACTCACAGACAGATCGAGGACTTCACTTTTATATAAGCAATATCGCCTGGACAGTTCTCTAGTTACTTGTAACTGGCTGAACGAAACATGGAGACATATTTTTTCTCTTCCAGCTGAACTGGAACTGAACTGTAAATTGTTCAAAACTGCAATTGAAGCACATGTTCCCACGCTGAAAAATCTGTAGCAAGCCCCAATCTCCCTAATGGTTTACTTCTACTTGTGCAGCTGCCATGGCTCAAATAAGAGCATGCGTACCGCAGATTTAACAGACATAAATCCAGTTCCAGTTCAAACAGACAGAAGTTTATAGAAGTTAGAAGTAATTGTAAGAGAGAAATAGCGACAGCTAAGATAGAATATACTGAAACCACCAGAAAACGCATCGACGCACAGAAATTAGGAACCCGTGATTTTTGGAAAATCTAAAACAGTGTAGTAAATAATAAGCAGTCAATGATACCCCCACTATAAAACAACCCTGAGTTTGTTTGCACAGCAACCGAGAAGGCTAACATGCTTGCCAGTCGGTTTGATTCCAACTCCACATTGAACACAGCAAACCACTCCCTCGTTGACTTTCCTTTGCGGACAGATGATCTGAAAGTCATCCTTTCTCAGTTGCATGCTATTATAAAAAACCTAGACATCTCGAAAGCATGTGAACCCGATCTCATCCCGGCAGTGCTATTTAAAAAATGCTCCGCTCAGGTTGCTCCAGTTCTCTCCAAACTTTACAACAAATGTCTAATTCAGTACATAAATAATCACGCTCTAGTCCATCACCTTACAACTGCTAAACTTCTGACTGACCACCAATATGGATTTAGACAAGTCCGTTCCACAACAGATTTCTAACTGTATCTCTGAACCTATATACCGTTCAGTGGACAAAGCATGGGTGAGTAGAATGGTAGCCGCTGATATATCTAAGGCTTTTTACTGTATGGCACAATGGTCTTCTAAGGAAAATCAGATCATATAGTATCACTGGAAAAACACATAACGTAATTCAATCCTTCTTAAGTAAGAGAAGAATCCAGGTTGTCCTCGACGTCGTACATCTAAACAATATGATATAAATGCGGGAGTACCTCAGGGGTCTATCATATGACCTTTATTATTCATAATATTCATAAATGGCCTCTCTGATAAAATTGTTTCTGAGATGGGTATATTTGCTGATGACACCACGTTCTATAACAGGCACGAGGGGAAAACAAATGAAGGAAATTTCAGAAACACTAGAGAAAGACCTCCAATCTGTAGTGGAATGGGGACAAAAATGAATGGTCACATTTAATGCTGCCAAGATTAAACTTGTTTCCTTCAATAATTACAAGACACCTTCTTTACTACTAATAGCGATGGCCAAAAAACACATTACCTGAAGTATTTTCTTTAAACTCCTCGGCCTAACGTTTACGGGGAACATGAATTGGAACAGATACATTGAGAGCATTGTCAAGTTGTCATATTTGAGCTGGTGTATCTGCTACTTGTTTCTCGCTCCTGGGCAAGCTTCAAAAGATTCGCCAACCTTATAGGCCCTGAACTGTCATTTAAGCTTCAGCCTCTGTCCCATCGACGAAATGTTGCATCCCTCTGCCTGTTCTACAAGTACTTTAATGGTGAATGCTCTGACGAACTACAAACACTTGTACCCCCTCGACGTAAATACCCCCGACAAACCCGACAAGCAGCTAAATCCCACCCCTACACAGCAGTGATCGCTAGATGTAAGAGAGCCTTCTACTCTAATAGTTTCTTCCCCAGAACTGCTAGACTTTGGAACTCACTTCCGAGATTCTACTTTCCAAACTATACTGACATGCAGAAGTTCAAGTGTAATATGAACAGACATCTTGCTGCTCGTCTCCCTTCATAACATCCCTACAACTAGTCCCCCCGATAGTAGCCTCCTACTTCAAAGTGGCACTATGCTATGTTTGGGGTGAAAATTGAAAAAAAAAAAGCCGCCGATGGACAGAAATCAGAAGCTAAAATCTCCTTCTGATCTTTATCAATAACCTTCTAAATCACATTCTTAGATCATTCATAAACATTTATGCAGAGGACAGAAAATGTATGGCAGCAATTCAAAGGCCGACAATGACCAAGATCTTTTTGATTCTCTTTCTTCTGATCTTAAGCACATGGTGCAATGAGGAAAATGTGACTAGTTAATTTGAATGCATCTAAAATCAAGCTTCTATTTTTTCATTATAATCGCTCTGATATCTAGTAGGCCCCAATTAATTGAATGGCTCTCCTCTTGAGGAAGAGCCATGCCTTGAAAAGCTTCGTGGACTGACCATCACTCCTAATCTTAAATGAGACACATATATTTATATGTTGCAAAGATAGCTGAAAAACGGTTAGAACATTCCACCGCTACAGAAGATATCTCACTGCCGATGCAATTCTCTCTCTAAATAAGAACCAAATCCATCCTAATATAGAATTCTGTTGCCACATCTGGGTATGAGCTGCTCAGTGCGACCTATCCTAGCTTGACCTATCTTCAAAATCGTCCTCGTAGCTTCTTTCCCAGAGAAGAGACGTTGCGAGCCTTTCTCTAATGTTAATTGCTATTTTCATGGCAAGTTCTTGTCTGAGATATAATCTGTAGCCCCCCCTGCTAAACTTTCACAAACACTCGACTAGCTACAACCACTGTCAACAATTTCGCCCACTCGTTTGTATCCGTATGTGGGACCAAAACAAAACGCAGATTACATGAACAAAACTTCCTCCCAAGAACTATCCTCTGTGGAACACTGTTTCGTTGGACTTCGTCTCGACTGACTACATTATGGTAGCCTTCAAGTCTAATGAAAAAAATTCTTGTTGAACCGCCCTCTCAAATAATCAAATTCTACCCAACTTATACAACTAACGATTAATACAGTAACACCTTACATTCATTAACTCTTAGCCTACATGAACAATACAATAGTGATATTCATTTGGTATTCTTATAACAGAACTAACGAGGGGGTCTGCATTTAGACCAGAAAAGAAGGTTTTTATTTTATTTGTATTTTTTTTTTGCATAATTTTTAAAGTATAGCTATTAAGAAAATAAGAATTGGTAATATGCGTTTCAAGGTGGAGAGATGGAATGCGTAATTGTCTTCGTTCACTCCCGGAAATCGTCTGTTATGCTGATTACTAAATGGTATTTATTTTTATATACTTCTAAATTTAAACATGATTCTCTTCGGAGATGTCTTTAAACCATAACGTATTTATAATGATTTCAGCTTGCGTACGAATATCCACAGTGCGTGATGACAACCTAGTGTCCCTATTTTCTTGCCTTCTCACGAGGGACAAGTTAGACACAAGATCATTTTTGAAGTCAAAATATGAACTGGGGTACTAGTGTACTTATTAATCCGTGCTGAAACTATAACATTATTTTTTAGAAAGCCATTCTTAACATGAGGGAGAGTGTTTTGTACATATTCTGTAGTTTTACCTTACAATTAAATAAAAACAGATATCATAAAACTTTAATTAAACTTGAAAATACTATTTAAAAAATAGCGCGGACCACTAAGTGCACTAGCACCGAATTCAGGATATAAATAAAGATTGCTTCATCGAAAATGACTTTCCCATCACTTATCGATGAGAGAAATAATGAAATGTAGAATCAGAACAGATACAACACTAAGATTGAGACAAATGCCAAGGAAGAGCTGTAGTATTATTCTTAGTTCTGCTCTTTAGGTCTAGCAATGTCTATGCTTATTTTTCGGTAAGGAACAAACATTCGCAAAAAGATCCACATTATTGTATGCCCCCTTCTTTGTTTTATAAGGATATCATTTTCCCGTACAAATGTCTCCAAGACAAATATGTCCTAAACTCTAATGTCCTTATCGGTTGCATAAACACAAAACCTCACTGTTTATCTTTCCCTCTTTCTCACACACGCACGCACGAACAAACATATATACTTTTTATTTGTTCTACATAAGATTTGTATTACGCTACAGATTTATAAGCATGTTTGGGTTAGCCAGTTACTTGAGACCTATTCAGGCGATATTGCGTTTGTATCTTTCCTCTCAGTTTTTATATATATATATATATATATATATATATATATATATATATATATATATATATATATATATATATACAGGGTGACCAAATAAAACGGGCCCCAACTGTAATGAGGCCCGGTTTCTTTGTGTTTTGTCCGAATGAAATGAAAGTTTGGTCATAACTAGTTTATTATATTCAAAAATCACATCAAAACGCTAGGGTCTTTGGCCTTTTTTCTCTGTTGACTGTAAAATGCTCAGAAAAACAATTGAATGTCCTCTGTTTTTTTTTGGGTCACCCTGTATATATATAACGGAAAGCAAAGAGCGAAGAAATGAAAAAAGAAAAATTTAAAAACAAAAACAATATCTCCTATATATAGACGTTGCGAGCCTATCCTTGTTTTATCGTTATTTTCATGGCAGGTGCTCGTCTGAACTCCAATCCCTGGTCCCCCCTCGCCAATCTTTCACGAAAAACACCCGTCTAGCTGAATCCACTGTGAAAAATTTCCCCCACTCTATATCTGTGCCTAAATCAAAACGCGGATTTCATGAGCAAAGCTTCTTTCTTAAAACTGCACGCCTGTGGAACTCTATTCCGTCTGCCTGCTTCCCTCCGGACTACAACTTGGATGTCTTCAAGTCTAATGTTAACAAATTCCTAATGAACCGCCCCCCTAACTAAACACTTCATAAAATCTCCTCACTAACGTGATGTACTTGCAATAACCCTTATCCCTGAGTGGCTTCCGGGCCTTGATAAGTGGTGATCACTGTGTAAAAATATATATATATATATATATATATATATATATATATATATATATATATATATGTATGTATATGTATATACATGTGTGTGTGTGTTATTCTCTCCTGTTAAGATTGGTTAATTTTTCACATATATTAAATGCCGTTAGATTATTTTATTTTTAAATATCTCGCGACGCTACGTCCTAAATAATTTTCTGCTGGAAACCTCTTTAAAATATGAATTACGGACTTTACGTTTATATAAGCAATATCGTCTGAAGAGGTATATGATTAATTATAACTTGCTGACCGAAACATGCTCGTGCATGTATAGAGATATATAAATGCTCATGTAGAAGAAATGAAAAATATATCTTGCCCTACTTCGGTATTGAGCACTTTTGCATGAACCTCATTCATACTTCATTCGTTGCTTCATCCCTGGAAAATATTAACATAGAATTATATATATATATATATATATATATATATATATATATATATATATATATATATATGTATATATATATATATATATATATATATATTATAGCAGTAGAGTTTAGTTTCCCAGAAGTACATCCATTGAAACAACGCGTGTCTGCCAAAAAATGCTCAATGAGTTTACAGAGCATGTATATTTCATTTATTTATACAAACATTGATGGCTACATATGTGCATACATGTTTCTGTAACCACCCGTTATTGGGGAGATTACGAATTTCCCTCTAAAACTGAAACTCTAGATAGAAAAACATTTTCTTATATCACTTACAAAGTTAGATTCTTGTCATAGAATAGGGGTTGGGGTTGGTCTTGAGGAGGAAAGCATGGCCTTTGATCAATTCATTAATCTCAGGCTTTAATTTTTTCTCATCTTAACTTCCGTAGGGACAATTTTTCTTTTTTTTCTTTTTATAACATTAAAATTAAGTATCTACTCTCCGGTGTAGCATTGTAAATTACTTGAGAAGTTAGACAATATGTCGCTTATAACCAATGGTCAACTTTAAGTAGTTAGCAATTCCAAACGACCACCCAGTATAGACAAAACGATATTTCCGATTTTCACGGAAGTATACATACACACAAATGCGCAGGGGTTGATGCACACCTTTTGTATATTTCCTTGCACATACACACAGAAACATAAAATATAAAAATGTAAAAAAAAACAAAAATATAAAATGCAACAATACAGTATATACATGCATAAACATATAAACTCGCATACATCTGCGTACATATATGCATAAATATACACACATACATATATATCTACACATACACATCCATATTATTTACACTAAACGGAAATACATATCCATACAATATACATATATATATTTTTATATATTTATACACGTACTTACACCCACACACATATATCTGCATATATAACCATATACCTACACGCATAACATATACATAAAAACATATACACATACATATACATACATAGCACATTTACTTACACACATATACTCGGAGAAACTATTTCGACAACAGAACAGAAATAAAGCTATGATTCATTTATCTAGAAAATTAAGTCATTTAGTATCAAAATTTCACTAAGTTATTACATATATAGTGGAAACACATACACCCTCTCACATGAAGTTTCATGTACGCGTTGATCACTACATACACTCCCAATGGATGAAAGTTACATATAAATCCACATATACACACATGCATGCATATAGACATACATATAAAACAGATTCATAATAATACATACATAGGCATACATACATGCACAAAATAAATATATACATATACACATATATACATATACATAAACATACACATATATACATATATGCACATACATAAATTCACATACACACATACATATCTACATATACCCATTGAGATTCACAAATATATATACAAACATATAAGTAATTATCGTCGACATACATGCAAACCTAACTGTGATTAATCAACTGTTAATATAAAAAACTAGCGTATTTTCAACATTATGACTAACTACTTAAGCTCGCGAGAAAATATTTACCGTAAGAACAAAGAAATACGAAAAAGATATATAAAAGTATATACTGCTGTGATTATACGAATACTAATAAACTATCAATTAAAATTTTGTTAAATATCCAATAACAAATTGTAAAACCTATAGTCACATTTACCTTTCGATACACATATATATACACATATACATACATGCACACATACACATGCATATATATGCATTATATATACACATACATAGAGATACATATATACATATATACATATACATATATACATAAACCCACAGAGATATATACACAATATACACATAACACGCATATACATACATAGATATATAGATACACATATACATATATGTACATACATACATATGCACATGAATATACATACACACAAGTACAACCGCGCACACACATATAAATATACACCTATATAGACACATACACATAACTATATGCACACACATACATATATGTATCATATAACTACGATTTCGTGCATCTGTAGCCCTATGATACTATTTCTTCTTTTTAGTCATAGTTAATTTTATGTAGTTAATTTAATATGCTATAAGCTTTATAATAATTAATGGTCCAAAATGTATTTAATAAAGTGCACTCTAACTTTGGTAGTATGTTAACTCCATCGAATAAATACCCTTATATGAGACAACCGATTTCAATAGTTCACATAGACATACATACATATATACATACATACACACACTCACACATACATGATATATATATATACATACATATGAACGCACTTTATACATAACTTTTTATCAACACCGCATACGCATACACCTGCATTGAAGTTTACACAATTATATTACGCGCACCCACCCACTTGCTATTTCTCGTAGATTGTACGCTTTTTCTATATAAAAAACTAGTAGTGAATGCCCATTGAAATCCATAGGTCTATCCTCAGATCAAGTAACTACTCCCTCAAAGTGTATACAGATATATAACGATATGTAACAACAAAACCGGAACATTTAGGCTATGTAAACGGAATACAAATGATTTTATATTATTATTTTACTTACCTTATTCATTTCATAACATCGTATATACATATATATATATCCACATACCCACCACATACATATATACATATATACACACGCACATACACACAGACATACACACACACACACACATATATATATATATATATATATATATATATATATATATATACACCTATCCACATGTACATCTTATTTAGAATTTCGCCTAATTCCTTGACCATTTGTTTGGTTTAAATATATTTATACAAGTATTTTTTCAGATTAGTAATATTATACTTCTTGAGAAAATAGAATATTAACAGACTTAGGTAATGAATTTGACCTCACTTATCCTTTTTTGTGGGGGTGAAGTAGGATGGGGGTTGTTTATATTGTAGCAGTTCAGATCTTCATAACTTAGAATATTTTAAGCACATCTATTTTGAATTGTTTGCAGGATATAGCAATTTCTTGTTTGATATTTATTAGTTTGTCCCTGTCTTTAAACCTTGTTATCTCAAGTTTTTCTGATAGGCATAACGGAAATGGCGAGTTTAATGAGTGGCAAATATTGGATTTCCTAATAATTGTATCTTTGGTGTTTTGTTTTCCCTAACTAGTTTCCAGTAGTGTAACGATAACGAGGTGTCTTTTTCATACGTTTGATTATTCATCGAACATGTATGTCCATAAAATCTATTTTTGAATGTCATTTGGGTACTACCTATATAGAATTTGTCTTCCCTCGGGGTTTCCACTGGAAATATTTTAACCTGGTATATCACTGATGGGGGTTAAGCATTCATTTTTTATGGGTCAATCCTCAGGTGTTTGGCAATTACATTTATTCATAACTGCATTATTAATAATATTCATACTTTATCTATTTTCATCCTTAATATTCTTCTGTTATGCTTTTTTATGATTCTTTTTAAGTTATCACAACAGCTATGACTTAATTTTAATGTATTTTTATTAAAAATTTTATGCAACATATTTGGTGGGCAAAGCTTGTTAATAATTGTAAAAATTTGGTACCAAGTCTTGTTTTTAGCATTAGATTGAAGGGGAGGGGTGTAAACCAGATCACTTTCCTATTACGGTTTCTAGATCTATTCGTGTTAGTACTAGTGACTTTATATTTTATATCTATGTTTTGTACCCACTATTTTTAAGTGCTATATTGTAAATAGCCTTGCACCCATTAAAAGTTACTTCATCAGATGAGTTGCTACGTATTCTACTTACAATAGATAACGGTATATGTTTAATAATGGATGGTGGATGGTTGTATATAAATAGGGTTAGTGTTTTCTTTTATGTAGGATTTATAATGTATAATTCAAGATCAAATGTAACGTCGAGGAAGTTAACAGGTTTTAAGCCTGCATTAATTTCAACTTTAAGGCCAAAATTATTCATCTCTCCATGAACTGCTCTTCTAACTCTAACTCGATCACATTTTACACTTGTAGCGTTCCTCACTATTATTAGCCCATCATTTCGATATAAGCTTATGTCACCTACATTAATAGTGTTATTTTTTTTTAATTGTAAAAGATATAAAGTTCCACGAGAGCCGTTGCTTACGCAGAGTTCAACGATTCCAATGACACCCCCAAAAATCATTTTGTCCATTTTCAGCCTACTGTTCACCATTACAGACAAGAACAGTGTACGGCATTTCATAATGATTCTAATATCATCATCGGAGGCATTGGTATGGGCCTTAGTCAATGCAATCGCCTTTTCAAAAAGATCTTTTGTGATTGATGGGTAATAATCCATTATGTCAAATTGCACAAAAGCGCATTTTTTCTTGTTTGCAATGTCGATGAACCATTTTATGGGATCCGCTTTGTTTATCAAAAAACAGCAATTCAACCTGAACCAATGGATAAACACATGTTTATGCATGTATATACTGTATTGTTGAATTATATATATATATATATATATATATAAATTTTTATATTTTATGTTCATGTGCGTATGTGTAAGAAAATATACAAAAGGTGTGCATCAACCCCTGCGTATTTGTGTGTATGTATACTTTGTGAGAATCGGAAATATCGTTTTGTCCATACTGTGTGGTCGTTTGGAATTGATAACTACTTAACGAATATTTCGAATTTATTTTTAAAAAATACAGATACGCATGTGGTTGTCTTTCTAATCTCATATTTCGAATTCCGTTTTCCCCGTGCTTCTAAAAAGGGGTAAAGGACAAACCCAGAAGTTTTTCAAAACACTGGGCTTCTCCTAGACAGGAGTCATCCATTTCAATTGATGCCAGATGGGAATCAGAGCGTTGATGATGTAAAGATAGGAGTTTGGTTTTAGATGCATTAAAAGTAACCAGCCACGTCTTCCCCCATTGAACCACGTTCTCAAGATCAGAGGAGAGAGAATCAGAGAGAACTTTGTCATTTACAGCCTTTGATGTGTTGTCATAGATGGTCGTTTCGTCGGCATAGATGTCAACGAATGATTTAAGTATGTGTTTAGGGAGGTCATTGATGTAGATCAGGAAGAGAGTTGGGCCCAGGATTGACCCTTGAGGGACTCCAGCATTAATACTGTGGGCCTCTGATTTTTGTCCATCGACCACTACTCTTATGAGCCTATCGGAGAGAAACGATATAATGATTGAGAAAACATTTCCAGTTATACCGTAGCTGGAAATCTTGTGAAGTAGGCCCTTATGCCATACCTTGTCGAAGGCCTTTGATATATCAAGAGCAATTGTCCTGGAAAGGAAGCCTTTCTCAAGAGATTCACTAATCCTGTGAGATATAACCGTTAGCACATCTGCTGTAGATCTTGCAGAGCGGAAACCATATTGCATGTCACTAAGAAGGTTGTTTCTGTTGAGGTGGTTGACTATTCTTTATTTAATAAGGATTCAAACAACTTACTCATGGCACACAGGAAACTTATTGGTCTTTACTGAGAGGGAGATGACTTATCACCTGAATTCTTAAATACAGGGCATAATGATGAGGTTTTCCAGGGAGTCAGGAAGCACTTCTCCTTAAGGCAACGCTTAAACAGTTTCGTAAATATGGGAGCAAGTTCTGGTTGAAGCTTTTTTAACATTATAATTGGGATGCCGTCAGGGCTAGTTGCTTTACTGGAATCAAGGTTCTTGATTAGCTTGGCGACCTCATGCACGGATATTTGTATGTTACCTAGCGTGTTCTGTGTTATAGGAGGAAATATGGGGAGTTGATGGCCTTCGTCGCATAGGGTAGAATTAGCTGCAAAGTTGTTGGCAAATAGTTTGGCCTTGTCTGATGCTGACAATATGACCGCTGGTCTATTGATAATGGTTGGGATAGAACGCACACTTCTGTTCAGGATCCTATTTGTTATTTGACAAAACTGGTGGGATCCAAGCCGCTGATCAGCTACTTTGGATTTAACAGACTGGGCATATAGATCTCTTGCATTTTTTATTACTCTTTTACAATGGTTGCTGGCGTTTCTGAAAGCAGCTTTAGTCTCAGTGCATCTATTACGTTGGTAGATATGGAAAAGTGATTTCTGTGCGCGATAGCAGCAGCACATTCAGGGGAGAACCATGGCTAGCTGTTAGGTTTTTGTTGGAATTTTTTTAGATGGTATGAATTGGTCTATGCCTACAATTAACCATTCGGTCAGATCTGATACTATAGAGGACACATCCTTTTTAAACATGGAATGCAGAGGTAAATCAGATATGCATGTACAGAAGCTATCCCAGTCAGCCATAGAGTATCGGTATACAGTACGGTGGAGGGGTACGTCTGGGGACTTATTATATTTCATTTTTAACTTAAATGATACGACGGAGTGGTCGGATGATCCTAGAGGAGAATGAACGGAACATGAACATAGCTCAGGGGAAGTTGAGAGAAAAAAGTCTAGTAGTATCGGGCACACGGGTGAATTCATGAACAATCTTAGTGAGGTCATAAGCAATGGCAAAATCATTACAAAACCTCCCCTCATCGTCTGTCTTATTTGAATGGGTCAGCCATTCCATGTTATGGAAGTTGAAGTCACCACGGATGTGGATGTTAGCCGAGGGATGTGCAGGCAGGATGTGGTCTATTTTCTCAGATATGCTCTTAAAGATAGTAACTCCGCTGTTATGGGGCCGATAGAGGGCAAATATAAATGCAGTGGTGTAAGCAAGTGCAACCCGGAAGCACATATAGGGTAAATTAGGATCTTCTCTAGAGATATCCCTGCCACACAGGAAGCCATCTTTAATGTAGGCACATATTCCATGCCCATAGCGATCTTGGGGGTCAGATTTAGCTGTTAAGTTAGAGTATCCGTTAATTATGAACTCATCTAGGGAAGTGGTCGGCCGTATTCCAGTTTCACAGGGAACGTAGATTGGAACAGATACATTGAGAGCATTTCCAAGGCTGCTACAAAGAAGGTGGGCACTCTCTACGGTGCTAGAAAACTACTTACGCCTGGAAGTATCCTGTACCTCTAAAAGGCCACCATTCGTCTATGTATGAAGTACTGTTTTCACATTTAGGCTGGCGCATCTGCTACTAATGTCTTACTCCTCGACAGGGTTCAAAAGAGAGTTGCCAATCTGATAGGTACTTAACTGTCATCAAAGCTGTAGCCTCTGTCCAATCGAAGAAATGTTGCATCCCTCTTTCTGTTCTCCAAGTATTTTAATGGTGAATGCTCTGCGAACTAAAAGCACTTGTACCCCCTCGACACAAATACTCTCGACAAACCCGACAAGTAACGTAATCCCACCCCAACAAAGTAGAGATACCTAGGTGTAAAAAAGCCTTCTACTCTAATAGTTCGTTCCTCATGAGTGCTATATATTGGGTTTTCCCTTCCGGGATTCTTCTTTCTCAACTGTACTGACATGCAGAAATTCAAGTGAACAGATATCTTGCTGCGTATCCCCCTTTATAATATCCCTGCAACTTTTGTTTCCGATAATAACCTCCTACTTCAAAGTGGTACCTTGTTTGGGGTGAAAATTGAATAAAAAAAAGACAAAAATAAAACAAAAAAAGCAGTATAGCTACATTTTCAACTCATCATTGTTTAAGAAATGGTTGTGTCTTGCATGTACTTTAAACAGAAATCGAGATGTGTTTTCGAAATCAATGAATTTAATTTTCTAATTCTTAGAAAATTAAAGTTAACTGCAGCACATTTTTTTCATGAAAGTTGAACAGCATCCTCTAATTTGAACGAAGCGGATGTTCAAGTTATACTATATATATATATATATATATATATATATATATATATATATATATATATATATATATATTCATGCACAATTACTGAGCTCCAACGTAATCCTCCCATAACAGACACTAATATTTCGTCTTCAAGTTATCCTTCTTCCCATCCCCCATCTGATATAGTTACTAATCCAATATACCACTCGAGCAGCCCCTCCATCTACAATCATACAACTAGCAATAATAATAATAATAATAATAATAATAATAATAATAATAATAATAATGAGAATAATAATATTTCTACTAACAGCCATCCTAACGCTAACAACACTCATTATCCCCTCCAAAATAGTCCTCATACAATCATTGTCCCACAATTTGTTGAACACTATAGACAAAATTAAAACTATTTAACTCATAAAAATCAGCAAATTAATATTAATATCAGGCCTCGAGCTTTTAATAAAGTACATACATATATCGGCGTTACTTCAACATTAATTAAGAAAAGAATATCAAACCACATTTTTTCTTTTAACAACCATAATTCTAATAATAACCAAGGAACTTCTTTAACCACTTTAATTAAAAAAACTTAACTCTAACAATACCCCTTTCTCAATCAAATGGACTATTATAAAAAAAGTTAAGCCTTATACTCCAGGCTCTAAGTCATGTCGTCTCTGCACAACCGAAGCTATAACTATAATTGCCTCCCCTCAAAGTAACAATATAATAAATTCTAAAAATGAACAGATCTCGTTCTGTAAACATAAGTCCAAATTTAATTATGGTAATTTTGGAATTACATAATTATTACTTTAACCTTTCAGATAGATATATAATTTTTCTTTAACATTATCGTTTTTTTCTACATACTTTCTTAATACTTTATAACTTAATAATCCTTTATTTTAATTCTTTATTTCTTCTTTGTTTGGCTGGTTTTTTATCTGCAATTTCCGTCTTAGTCTTTTAATATTCCTATCTACCCACACATCTATATCCTGCATGTATATTTACTTATATTTTACTATATGCATTTACTTACATACTTGCTTTATCTTGAATTTGCAGATACTGGCAATCCTCCCCCCTTAAAAAATGTTTTATTTTTTATTTTTATATTTTATTATTTATTTATTTATTATTTAATTTTTATTTTTTTATTAACTTATTTATTTTTTCCATTTAGTATCTTTTAACAACACTTGCTGACATTTTCTTAAGTAATAACCTGTACATTTCAGTTGACCTATTTTTTGCCCTATATATTTTTTCGCGCCTTTTAACATCCTTTTTGTCTGGGTCATTTTGACATTTATTTTTCTATGTTATATTTAATTCTATCACCATTTAATTTTTTTCCGCTTCTTCTTCCCTGATCTTTCTTATTATGTCTCGGCAGTCGTGTGAAAAGTATATCTTATTTTTCTTTTATTAATATTATTTAAAATTTCCCCTTTTGTTTTCTTTGTACATATTTGTGAATTATTCCATGGATTTCGGCCTTTTGGATTATTTTAGACCATCTTCCAATTACGTGATTTCCTTGGATTTTACTTGGAAACTCAATTAACTTTCTTGGAGTTATATTTTTAGATTTTACCATCATTGGATTATTTACCTTTCACCAGACTATCCATTCACGTGTAATCACCTTTTTCTTCACCATATTCCCTCTGCTTCACTTTTTGTTATCAAGTAAGATATTTGACTTACTTGTAGTTTAATCAAATACTTTAGTATGCAAAATCCGATCCCGCATTTTGCTAATCCCTACTCTCTGATGAGAAGGAAAGTATTTTTTCGAAACTCTGCGGATTAAGGACTATCCACCTATTAAGTATTTCATTTTCAGATTAAATATTTTTTAACTCTTTTTCAAAGTGTTTTTAACATGTTTTATTAACTGTTAGCTCTTATATATATATATATATATATATATATATATATATATATATATATATATATATATATATATGTCTGTGTGTGTGTGTGTGTGTATATATATATATGTACATATAATGGTTGTATAGATTGGTTTACAAACTTAATTCAATGGAATCCATATGATCATTAAAGAGTGCTCAATGAAGGACAGAGCCGGTATATCGTCTGTTTATTATACAAAAATTATTGGTTACATATGTTCAAGGCGATATACTGATCCCTTTTTTTTGGTGGGGGGGAGCTGATAAAATGGTCTCCTTGAATAAGGATTCCACTGAAACATGTATGAACATCTGTAACCAATAATGTTTGTATAATAAACAGACTATATATATTGCAATAAAAAATGCGAGAATGAAAAGTAATATGGTTAAGCTTAAACGTGAAAAAGTATAGAACTAGTTGTTAAAACTGGAAAAGAGAAAGGACAAGATATTCTATTTAAAATATAATAAATTCATAACTTCAAATATTGCAGCATTAAGAATTGATTATATAATGTTAAATTGAATTAAAAATAAAATTCTTCAATAGTTTAAGTTATAAATTTATTTTATTTTTTTACTAGAATGTCTTGTCGTTTTCTTTTTTAGTTTAAACAACTAGTCCTTTACTTTTCCATGTTTAAGCTTAACTATATGACTTTTCATGCTCATATTTTTCCATTGTAATCTGTGATTGCTCCAGGCTTTCAGTAAATTCATGTGTTCTTTGTTTAATTTCATTCTTATATTTTGTTCCCATAACCATATCCTACACGTATGTAATAACAATGTACGGCACTCGTTTGTTTCAGTAAAATCTCCCCAATTATCTCCCTTTCATTCTGTCTGTTTCACTTGTTACTTCTCATTCCGCGATAGCGGCGAATTAGTAGCAACCGTAGTCGCTGAAGCGACGTGGTTGCTATAAAAACCAGTCATAAAAAAGTCGCTCATCTCCTTACGTTATTTTATGATTTTGAACACCATCATAAGTTTTGTTTTACTGAACGAACATTGAAAACTTTTTTCACAATATAGCTGAGAAGGTGATCTATAATCTATAATAATTGTTTGAAATGTGGTCGAAAAATGAGTGAGCGGGGAAGCTTTAAAGCAGTTTTAAATGACTAAAACTGCCACAAGTATATATTACAACACTATCGTGTTTGAATGATATATATATATATATATATATATATATATATATATATTCATATATATATAGTGATTCATATATACGATATATACACCGTACATATATATATATATATATATATATATATATATATATATATATATATATATATATATATATATATTAGTGATTGAAAGAAATGCTGAGTCAAGGAATTCACTAATTTTCCAAAAGGTCTTATGAAAAAGTGAACAACATCGATTATCTGCCCTTCGGTTATATTTATCCCAATAGGCCTTATTCTGGGTTATTACGTGGGTTTCTACTTCTGCGCTGCTGCCACAGAAACGGATGTTAGCGGAGGACTCAAAGATATCTCTCAGGAATATTTGAACGGGTCTCGTTTCATTGATGTTATGTGTGCCGCCTCTTTGAAGTAACAGGGGAGGTGGAAGATCCCCACGAAATATTTTTATCTGCTGTTAATACTTTTTTCTCTTTCATACTCCACTAATGCTTTGCTTTGTAGTTTTACCGCTAAATATGTCTCACTTTTTCTTATTAGCCAGACTTTGAACCAAATATCCCTACAGCTGTAGTACTTGTATGAGATTAAAGAAACCAATGTCGGCGATAATAAATAAGAATTCAATAATCTTTTTAGTGCAGCTTCACACGAAAATTATGAGTACAATGCACTTTTATATAGCTGACCTGTTTTCTTACTTGTTATTAACAAAATCTTTACTTTCTCTTACTAAAATCCTGTTATCGTCTATGGTAGCTTATAAAAAAACTGATACTGGTAGCCATTCCTCATTCACGCGGTAAGCAAAGGAAAAAGTCTGAAACTCGGTAAGCAAAGGAAAAAGTCTGAAACGCGGTAAGCAAAGGAAAAAGTCTCCTTTTTATTTTAATTAGAAAATTGAACATCGCTTAAATAGCATCAAATTCGATTGTATTTACAGACTAACACTGTCTCGGAATGTGAGGCAGTTCATAAATCTTCTTCCATCCATTATTCCTTTTTTCAGAGGAGACTGGCATTTTTATCGTCCGTAATCTCTTGCGATAGAAGTGTGTCAGGATTTTTACGTTAATTTTCTACTCACTTCAAAGTGTCACGTGTGTGATCTGATCGTTTGCCAGGAGTGTTTCTTGGTGTGTTCGTGTTGTGGTTGTTTTGTTCTGGGAAAGGCAACCAGCTCCCCGAGTGTTAGACACGATCTAAAGATTGGCACATTCCCTTACAGCAAGGGGTCGATATGATTCCGACTATAATCAGCTGGCAGGTCTGGTAGTCGTCAAGTCTTCTTTGTGTCGGTACAGGCAGCGTTTCCATCGTCGGCATTAAATGACAAGGACGGGTTTTCTGTTGCTGAAAATTAATGCTTCACACAATAGCGAACAAGACGTATTTGATAAAAAATATAGATTTATTTTAATAATGGAGAAGCATATTACAACTGACCTGAAGTGTGTCGCCAACAGCTATCGCAAAACTGCTATGTATCCGTCGTGTACAGAATCCAAGCTCCGACTTTTTAAAACAATACAATTATAATCCAATTCCCCGTCTTTATAAGAGAGATGCATGAGCACATAACAGGCTCGATGATGAGTTTTATAAACAACTGCAAATCTGATTACATAAACAATCTCAAGTCGCACACATCACCTGATAAACTGAGCCTAGATGTTATGAGTTTTTATTTTGAAATATCTGCCTTTGCCTGCATCTGCGCATGCGCATTTCTCCACGTGTACAGAACAAGCCTGACACAATTAATGTACAAACCTATAGAAAATGGAGCTTCTTCATTGTGTTGGGGAAGCCAGGTTCTTCGTATTTAATTGACTATGCGTTTAATTATACCCTACCAAACCGCAAGAAACATCATAAACTCACTGAACGTATTAAAACACCTGGATCTATTAAGCAGTGACAGTGGAAAATTAGTATTAATCCTAGAAGATCGGTTGCAAGGAATACGGTGTCAGATGAATCTATCTTAAATCTTATACACAAAAACATCAGATACAATCTGGTTTGATAAAGTCTTTCACGCCAAGCAAAGTTTATGAAGCACAAGGCAAGGCTCACAAAAACGCAGAAATATACCTCCCCAGATCTCAATTACTAATTTATGGAGCCTACTTAAGCAAATATGTTAATAAGCACTAAGTAACTACAGTAATATTCAATATAATTCCACCTGATTTAAGCAATTCAACAATTAATACCTCACGTAAAAGCCGTAATCAAAGCTGACAAAATAATACATCTATCCGCATCCTAAAAATATTTTGATTAAAGAGTTTAAGAGTCATGTGAGTGTATGTAAACATTTTCTCTTAAATGCCTTATGCTTAAGTTAGTAATATATATATATATATATATATATGTGTGTGTGTGTGTGTGTGTGTGCGTGTGTGCGTGTGTGTGTGTGTGTGTGAGCATGCTTGTCTGTATGTTTGAGGAAAAATCACTAGTAGACTCCTCCGTAAATTTTTGATCTATGATTTAAAGCTTGATACATAGAGGATTTGGATCTTTGGAAGAAATTCGATTTGTTTTTTAGCTGGTAAAAATAGCTGTTAAACTTCAAAATTGAAAAAAATGAACTGGGCAGACATAAGTCAACTAAACCACGGAGATTAAACAATGCATCGTGGATGCGTTATTAGCAGCTTCCGTAACTCTCGTTTCTCCTAATTTGTCCCTCAGTCCTCATTTAGAATGGGTGATTTTTCTGACAAAGGGAGAAGAAAAACCTATATTCTAAGTCGGTAGTATTTTTGCATGGGCAAACGCTTGAGATGTTGGAAATTTTGTTTCTATGTCTATCTTTCTAGTCATGTAACTAATAAGGATGCTGGACGTAAACGTTTTAACTGGATTGACGTTATCCGCCTGATAGTCAGGGACCCGAACCTTGGAGTAACCTTTAATAGCATATTTGAGAAAATTGACCACATCCTGTCTGCTCATCCTTCTACTAACATTCACATCTGTGGAAACTTCAATGTTCACAATGTGGAATGATTGGCCCACTCAAACGGGACACGATTTCTTCATTGCTTATGACCTTACTTGTTGATGAACCCCACGTGTGTCTTACACTGATGGTCAATATGCAAATCTCCTAGACCTTTTTTCTCACAAATTTCCCTGAGCAATGTTCATCTTCTCTTGTTTCCACTGGGATCTTCCGACCATTCGGTTGTATCAGTTAAGATAAATACGAAAGGTAATAAGTCCCCAGACGTACCTCTCCATCGTAAAGTATATCGATACTCTATAGCTGACTGGGATAGCTTCTATACATTATATCTGATCTACTTCTGCGTTCCATATTAAAAAAAAAAATTCCTCTATAATATCAGACCTGGCGCTTCATACCCTTCAAAAAACTCCAGAGGAAAAACCTTACAGCTAGTCGTGGTTCACTCCAGAATGTGTCGCTGCCATTGCACACAAAAATCACTTTTTCCATTGCTTCCAACGTAATAGATGTATTGAGACTAAAGCCGCCTTCAGGACTGCCAGCAACTACTGTAAAAGAGTGATAAAAAATGCAGGATAATTGTATGCTCAGTCCGTTAAATTCAAAGTAGTTGAGAGCGGCTTGGTTCTCACTAGTTTTGGCAAATAGCTAACAGGGTCCTGAATAGAAGCCCGTGACGTATTCCAACCATCATCAAAGTCCTTAAATGCCGGAAATCTGTCTACTTTAAGAGTTTCTTACCTTTAAAATAATGTAACCGTTTCCCGCTCTCCGTTTCCTTGACTGTACTAAGCTGTGGAAGTTTAAATGTAATGTGAACAGACACCTCGCAGATTCCAAGTAGTAGCACCTTACGTTCCAAGTAGCAATATGCCTTGTTTGAAGTGAAAAAGAGTTAACTAAAAATTTCTTTCCTTTGTTGATATAGAAAGTGACGGAAGCGATAAGAGAGGAAGAGTTTTAAATGAATATCAGCAAAATTGATTACGTGTCGATAAATAAAAGCAAAGAGTGGACTTGGATCTCGCGAGAGAAACAAAGAACGCATGAAATAAGAACTAGATGCAACCACACAGGATGTGAACAGGGCCTCACATTGTTAATGGACCGTAAATCACTAAATAGTTGGATTAAAATTGATTTTCTGTTCAAAAATAACCTAATCGTTATCTTTAAAATGCCGTGACATCCGTTTTGTGTGATTAAAATATGCGGAAAAACAAATAATAAATAACACAACGTTTTTACTGTGGGGGGCGGTCACTGCTTATGAAGGCTCAAAACCACTCGAAGATGAGGGTTAATCAGTATCGGGTAGACGGTGATACAGCATCGTGATGATCAGTAATGGTGAACTTATGCACAATATCTTATATAGATTAGAATTGTACATGTCATAGTCAGCTGGGAATAAGCTCCACGGAATTGTGAAAAAGAAAAAAAACTTTATTCATAGAATTTTCGTTTAGTTTTAGACAGAAATAGAGAGCAAGGGAAACTATTAATAGTTGTTGTAGCTTGACGAGTAGTTGTTACTAATGTTTTGGAAAAGACGGCCGTAGATTGATGTTCCATCAGGCACCTGCCACGAAAATAACGATGACGTAGAGATAGATTCTCATCGTCCCTCATATGAGAAAGATGCATTAAGGAGTCGAAAAGGTCATCGGCCACTATATTTGGAAGACGGTTTTATACCCTGTCAAGACAGAATAGGGTACTTTATCGGATTTTGTCAAGTTGTATTTGGTCTTGTACAGATAGAGGATTGCGTCAAGAATTAGATATTTTCTGGTGCTGTAGAGTGCCTAACTCTTTTTTCAGTGTTTTTTTTTTTTTTTTTTTTTTTTTTTTTGTATACAACAACATCACGTGTACACGCCGGTTCCCGTTAGATCACAGAAGTTAAGCAAAGTTGAGCCTGGTTAATACTAAAATGTGTGAGCACTTGGGACTTCCAGTTGCTCTCAGTTTATCTCGGCATTGTTTCTAGTCGTACTAGACGTCTTTAACTGGACTCAAGCAGTGCCGATTCAGAGGAGGTGTGGTTAGGCATTGTGCAATCCTGCCTCACAATTTCACGCGCAACTACCCTTACAGGAGTATTCATTCCATTTTTGGCAATGAATCTAATGTGTTTCATTTTAGCATAAGTAATGAAATATAAATATATTCCTATTTTATTATCATAATCTTTTGAGATTAGTGATCTGTCTATTCATTTTATTTATTTGCGGACGGTTAATCTCATCTTCATAGGTGTTGTTTCACGACGTTTCGTACAACTATTCCTCTGTCCTTCCTTGATTATCCTGTCGGGGCCCGTGGTGCAGTGGGTAAAGGCGTTGAATAACTACGGTTCCAGGTGAGTATTGGCTGAAGATAGCGGTTTCAATCCTACCCAAAGCTGGCTAGAGGATTAATTAGCGAAAACGTGGTGAGCCAACAACAATTATAGAAGGCAGTAATCACTGAGGATGCAGTTAAGAGACTCAGTATTCCTATCTCTGACGAATCCAGAAGAATAGTTGGTCGGAACGTAGCAAAACAACAACTATGAAGACGAGGATAACATTTCGCAAATAAATAAAATAAATGTATTTTCTTCTTCTGTCATGTAATACTTTTGCATGTGTCCATCTAATATGGATTATACATTCAAATGTGCTTATTTTGTAAAACGATCATTTATGTCAGTGTGTCTAAATTAGTCAACCTCGTTATCGTGTCAATCTAAATATGGGCGTCATCGCGATTTGAGTCCCCAGGGAAGGTCTCTAAGTATACAAACCCTTGTTTTAGAGATCGTGCATTTCGATTTTAGCTCTCATTTTTATTAAAACGGAAGTGTCAAAAATGTTCTGTCTTCCTCAGTTTTCAGTTGAACATTTATCAGGCAACTGGAACCGTGAAAAAGAAAAGAAACACCCCAACGTCTAATGGGATTAGTTGGTATAACGTATGGCTGAGTTTTCTCATAATTACTGATCAGGTTACCTTAACGTTTTGCTTAAAATGATATATGATGACGAGGGCTGTAAACCTCGACCTTATCGTCGGTGATAGGGGTGCCTCGATTTACACACAAATAAGTCTAAACATCAGGATTGTAATGCCATTTTTGCTGTATTTTATTCAAATATATTAGAATATAAAAACAATGCAGTTTTAGATTGAAAATAATCAAACGAGATCTTACTTTAAAATGGTGTGTTTAGAAAAAAATAACGAAAATAAGTTCAAATAATACAAAAAAACGAAAAATATATGATAAAGGCACCAGAAATGGAAACCAACTAAAAATATGAAGAGAGATAAAAAAAAAAAAGAATCCAAAGTCAATAGTCTTACAAGATTACGTGGTTTGAAAAACTCGCGTCATACATGTTAACGTCAGCACTGAAACGGTGCAAATTAGTGCAAGAGTTGAAATTGATGGTAATATTTTCACATTTTAATGGAGTAACTCAAACTTAGGTAATTTAACTGCGGTTTTAATTTCATTAAATTTTCAAAAAAAGATATAACGAATTCACTTGAAAACATCAAGCTAACTCGTAAAACTCTTATATAAGTAACATCAAGAATAATCAGTTTAGAATAAGTAAAATTAATTCCTCAACAGTTTTGCACCACTTTAATCTCCTCTAATGAACGTAGAAATCAAAATATAGTTATACTAGATATTATGTTTAACATTTTTATCAAAATCTTTTACATAAAGTAGAATTTCGAATAGGAGATTGTGCCCATATGATGTCACCAGTATAAATGAAACTGGTATTAAGGAATATTTATTAATTCATGTCTAATATTTATTGTCGAAATTTCGCAAAAGTAGGAGGTATCTGCATTTTGACGAAACGGCAGTTACCATTCGTTGCACTTTTTACATAAAAATGAAGTAAATATAGCATACATTACCAACACTTACGCCGAGAAGCTGTGTTCTAAAAATTATAATCATTAGTTGATTATAAGAGGAATGATTCATGTACATACAAATATGTAAACATATACAAATGCATAACTCTTTCTCCTTCATATATATATATATATATATATATATATATATATATATATATATATATATATATATATTTGTTATTGTTGTTTTTTCAAGCGATACATACGGTTAATATTGGCTCCGCCTCGAAGCTCATTTTTTTATTTACTTAGAAAATCGCCCTTTTAATTTGTTTAGACGTATATAACATTTTTATTTATTTATTATTTTTAAAACAGTAATCTACGTACACGCGTGTTTCGAGGTCGTTACCTCTCGTCAGCGTAGTTCAACTGTTTCTAGGGATCGAACCTCAGACCATGTTTACCACAGTCCGGTCCTTAACCGTTAGGCCAGAAACCCTAGATTAATTATAGTTTATTTTTATCGCTTATAAATTTAGATTTGTTATTGTTGTTTTTTCAAGCGATACATACGGTTAATATATATATATATATATATATATATATATATATATATATATATATATATATGTGTGTGTGTGTGTGTGTGTACATGTATATATGTGTGCGTGTGTGTATATATATCAATTGATTAAGCAAGTTCAGATATATTGTTAGCATGAACTGAAAAAACAATATTTCTTTCAAAAGTGCTCAATATGTGTGTAGAGCTTTTATATAATTAAAATTATATAAATATTGTAAGTCGTCTCCATTCACTGAGCAACGTTTCAACATTTTCATGGAGTTCTGACGGAACAGAAAAATGTGTAAGTGTTGATCAATCCGCGTAGATTTCTTACCATCTGTATGCACTACTATCTATCTATCTATCTATCTATCTATCTATCTATCCATATGTAATATATATATATGCAAACTAAACCAAACTTACACACTAGATAGATTATCTTATAATTCGACACTCCACTTTTCTATTTCTTTTTGAGAAAGTGGCGCTGATGCTCCACAACTCATAACGTTCGTCAGACCGAATAGGGGAGGGCGAGCTAAAGCCTTGGGGAGGATGTTGGAGGCGGGAAAATCTGTCTTGAAGGGCCTACGCTTAATAGACGGAGAGCACCCATCGTTAGGGCAAATTGCCCAGAAATGTGAAGGGAGGGTGCCCATTTACGTTCACCCTTCCTTCTATAGGGCTCTTAAAGAAACGTCTCCCTTGGATGTCGGGGTGTGGCTCAAGACGGACGGCTTACGTCCGACCTGCTCACGGGCAGTCCCGGTCAGACCTTCGACGGACTCAACCCCGAAGATTCCAGACCCATCCTTGATGATTACTACTAGTTAGGGAATAATGGTTGCGAACTTAAACCTAGCTAGTTTGAATGCCAGGGGCATGAGATCCCAAAGCAAGGTTGCTCGTACTGAGAGATCTCGTAGCCCTTGAGGTAGACGTAGCTGCATTACAGGAGACGCACTTTGTTGGGGACGGTGACTGCAGTGTGCAGGTGAACGACTTTGACGTTTATTCAGCATACCGCAGTTGCCGTAGCAGTGGGGTTTCTGTTCTAGTGAGTCGCACTCTGTCTGCGACGGTTAACGTTGTCCACACTGATGCTCATGGGAGGTTGGTTGTGGTCGATGTTGCCGTTAAAAGCGGCGAGTTCCGGATCATGGCAGTTGATGCACCTAACGTCCGCAGCAAGAGGGTTTCCTTTTTTCGGAGCGTGAAGGTGTTTCTCTCTTCGAGCCCGGAGCGGGTAGTATTAATAGGGGACTGGAATGCCGTCCTGGACCCCAATATAGATAAGGTCGGGAGGTTAGAGGGTCGGAGCGGTGCGAAGGCACCCTACCTGACCTGATGGCCTCGTGCAATGTGGTCGATAGGTTCCAGCTGGATCACTCCGGGAGGGAGATGTGGACGTGGCAATCTAGTATGGCCTCACATCCAAGTACGTACTTGGATAGGATGTTAATTAGAAGGGGCAACATAGATTTCCTATCTTGTCCCACGTTCCACTGGTTAAGTCATTCGGACCACAAACTCGTGTTGGCCCGTTTGAAATTAGGTAATAGGCCTGGGTTGGTAGCCTACTGGAAGTTGAACGCCTCCTTGTTGGAGTCGACGGGAGAAGCTGACAGCACTAATTCAGAGGGAGTTAGTGGGGGCGGTTACCGGGAGTAAATGGTAGGTCAGACTTAAGGCTACCATTAGGCACTTTTGCGTCCAATACAGCCAACGCCTCGCGCTAGATAGAGCTCGGACCAAAAGGCACCTAGATAATAGATTGACCCGACGATGGAAGGGGGGGAGGGCCCTAGAAGTATCTATAGTTAAGGGGAACCTGAATCGTTTTGCTAGTAAGCGATATACAGGTCAGGTAGTTAGAGCAAGGTTAAAAAGAGTCTCCAACGAAGCCGTGAATGTTGACGCTGTTGAGCGTAGGGCCGCCCTAAGACGCAGCTCGGACGGGTACATTCGGGAGGTGAAAAACCTGGAAGGACACACTCTCGTATTGGCGTGAGAGATTTGCAATGGGTTTCGGCAAAATTTGGAGGAATGCTTCACCCACCTATCCAGACTCCGCAGCCAGGAGTTTGGCAGCTATTTAGCTGGCTCGCCCCGCCTTACTAGGGCCATAGCAGCTAGCTGTGAGGGGATGGTTACGGAGCGTGAAGTCATTTCTGCGTTGAAGCAGGTTGGCTACAACAAATCTCCAGGGCTGGATGGTTTGCCCTACGAACTGTTCTTGAAGCTGTCGCCCATGTTTGTGCCCCTTCTGACGGGCGTGTTTAACCACTGGTTTGCACAGGGCTCGATCCCTGGGCAGGTAACCAAAGGAGTGGTCACGCTTCTAAAGAAGAGAGAACGGCATGGCGGGAGGAATCTAGATGACTATAGGCCCATCACTCTGCTTAACACAGTTGAAGATTTTGTCCCGCGAACCGACTGCAGGTTGTTATCGCTGACTTGGTTGAGCCGGATCAGAACAACACTGTGAAGGGTCGGTCCATTCAAAACAACTTGCACTTGGTGCGCACGATCATAGAGGGTTTAGAAGCCGACACAGAAGCCGCGCTAATCAATTTAGATAAGTCCAAGGCGTTCGATAGGGTCGACCATGGGTTCTTGAGATCTGTTGTAGAAACTGCCGGCTTTGGTCCGGACTTCCGCAAGTGGGTCTCCGTTCTGTATCGTGATCCCGCGGTAATGGTGCAAGTTAATGGTAGGTAGTCGGAGCCCTTTGGGGTCTCTCGGTCGGTGTGGTAGGGGTGCTCGCTGTCGCCTCTGTTATATGTCATGGCGTTAAGGGACGAGGCGGCTAGACCAGTCCTGTGCGGCATAGCTTTATCTGGTGGAAAATTTGCCAGGGTGTCTGCGTAAGCTGATGATGTCACCGTTTTTGCCAGGTGAAGGCTTGATATTAAGGCTGTGATGGAGGCGATCGCTGAGTATGAAGTTTTCACGGGGGCCATAATCAATCGCAGCAAGTCCATTGGCCTGCGGTTGGGCGCCTGGACTCGGGTAAACTTGCTTCCAGGTGCGTTCGGCTGGACTGATGGCCCGGTTAAAATCATTGGAGTATGGTTCGGGCCGGGACTCCAGCTGAACAAGAATTGGTCGGAGGTACAGATGAAGGTCGAGTCGTCAGTGAGGACTTGGATTCGGAGGAAATTGTCCTTGAAAGGTCGTGCAGAGGTATGTGCAACTTAGTGTTTCCGCTGATCCTTTACCGCTTGTCTGTTTTTCCCCTGCCTGCGGCCCGCTGTGTGCGACTCTTGTTCAAACTCCTTTGGATGGGAGGAAAGCCGTATGTCCGTAGACAGGTCTGTACACAGAAACTTAGTGAGGGAGGCTTAGGAATGCCTGACTTGCAGAGTCATATGTATGCTGAGAGATTGGCGTTTCTAAGTCGGACACTGTTAGAGGAAACACACTGGGTACCAACCGTGGAGCATGTGTTTCCGCGGCTCATATCCGCCCCTGCTAATGAAGGTGGCCGAAGACCGGTGGGAGAATCCTGTTTCTTCACCGAATGCCGAGCCGCCCTTAGGGCATTGCCGGGGTCCAGTGACCTAGCGTGGTCTAGGAGAAGGCTATATCAGGATTTAGTGGTGGGAACCTCAAACGATCCGCTGGTGGAGCGGCTGCATCTGTCGAGCGGGGAAGTTATCTAGCTGTGGAGTTGAGCGCCAGCCAATAGCTTTCTAAAGAACGCTGAGTTTTCAATCACGTGGAGGCTAGTCTGAGACGCGCTGCCACTCTTTGGCAGATTAGCCAGGGACTTCATGGATAGAGAAAACTATTATCCCCCCTGCCCACACTGCAATGATGAAGAGGAGGAGGAGACGAGAGAACACGCGTTCTTTCATTACAGCGGAATTCAAAGTCTTTGGGAGTATGTCGGAGAGGTAACGGCTCGCATCGATCCCGAGCGATCAGTGCAACTTAATTTAGCATACGTTGTCGACAATGTGAACCCGCCGTTTGCTGTGGAGAAACGGTTGGGGTTTCTAGCGATCCTAACTGTAGCTAGGTTAGTTACGTGGGTTTCACGTCTGAACGTTGTCTATGAGGAGCAATCTGTTTCGGATCACGATCTAGTTGTTTATTTTAAGCATCAACTTAAAATGAAAATTAGATGCGATTGGGAAAGATTGCACCGCATAGACTTTGATAGGAGATGGGTACACAACACTAGTTTGTGCATCCGACGAGGCGCTAGGTTTGAGTTCGTGCTCCCGCCCTAGTAGATTTTCTAATAAAGTTCGTGCTCCCGCCCTAGTAGTTTTTCTAATAAAGTACTTGTTTTTCATGCAAGTCTAGACTAGCAAAGACCCCTGCATACCCCACTTCCCCCTGCTGGCCTTGGTGCCTAAGCTCTTTCGGACCCCAAATGAGGCCTTGGCAGTAGATAATGCCAAGACCGGGGCCGAAAAGCTAAATATCAAATAAAACACTGTCCCGCACTCAAAATTGACGTCATTAAGTCGTCCAAAACGGGCACCTGCCGTTAAATGTCGCACGTTTGTTTTTTACACTTTATTATTTACCAACTGCTCTTCAAGGCTTCGGTTTTTTTTAAAACAAACACCCAGCCAACAATTTTTGTTTTCATTTACCCAAAAAGACACACATCTCCAAACACCCGGGCAACGCCGGGTATCCCCGCTAGTATATAAATAAAATATAAATAAATATATATATATATATATATATATATATATAATACGTAAATATATATCTGTAAATATATAAATATAAAGATATCGAAATAATATATATAATATATATATATGCATATATATTATATCTATAATATATAATATATATTAGTACATATATGTGTTTATATATATATATATGCATAAAAACTGAAATAAATATAATATTAGCATCTAAAAAAAGAAAATATTCGCAAATAGATCCAAAAATACTGCTCTCTTGCACCCCTCCTACACCTCGCATCCCTATAAAACGACATGCTAGTCCAAGGGGTGACCTATATCACGTAATAACGGTTTGCTTTTTAAAAAGCGAACGATGATGTTTATTCAAGCAAAGACAATCCGTGTTTGCATTTGAAGATGGACGCTTTTAGTAGATAAGTTGTGACTTTGCGAATATTTTCTTTTTGTTTTAGATGCAAATGCTAATATGATATTTATTTTTACTCTATATTTTCTCTTTTATTGTTTTATTAAATGTAAAATAGGTGTTAATATATCATAAATAGATCTGACAATTCTATTCATTTTCAGTTTGTTAGAGGGGGATATATCACCATACCAATTCGACATATTAAGTACAATGCTTAACATATATATATATATACATATATATATATATATATATATATATATATATATATATATATATAGTAAGTTATAAAATATATATGGCGATTAAGCTACACTGAATATTCCGCGTTTCATCCACTCTAGGACTCTTCAGGCTTATGCTCCTAGAGTGGATGAAACACGGAATATTCAGTGTAGCTTAATCGCCATCCATATATATTTTATAACTTACTAACTAGCTCTACCTACGTATTGAGCACTTTTTAAGTAAATACTTAAAGTTTACGCATAAATTCATACTTTCGTATATTAATTTTATGTGAGTAAATGAAGTATATATATATATATATATATATATATATATATATATATATATATATATATATATATATAATGGAGATTAGATAATGCATTGTGGATGTGATATCGGTAGTTCCAGTGACTTTCGCTTATCCTCATTTGTCCTTCAGTCCTCATTTCCAATGAGTGATTTTTCTGACAAAGGAAGTAGAAAAACCCGAATTCTAGGTCGGTACTTTTGCGTGAACAGTAGCGTGAAATGTCGGAAATTTTCTGTTTCTATGTCTATCCTTGTGGCCATGTATTTAGTAAGGGTGCTGGAGGTAAACATTTTATCTGGGCTGACGTTATCCGCTTGATAGTCAGGGATCCGAACCCTTGATTAACCACTAAGGAGGCTGTCTTATCAGCAGGTGCAAAGTACTGGGGCTGCTGTATTGCAATTTGGTGAATTGATTCTGGACTATGTATTAGCTTCTGGTAGGGCTTTTCGATGCCATATTAGTGGGTAATTGTTACGGCTTTACCTTATCATGGGCTACAAAAAATTCTTCCTTTCTTTTTCTCTCTTACTTTCCCTCTCTACCATGCTCTAACCAAGTCTGTCGACCTGTTCCACAAATCCCAAAACTTCAACATGAAAAGTCTCCAGAATTAACCCAAAACTCCTACTTCTAACGTAGACTCCACAACCATGTCTCCTACTCCAACATCAGGGGCCTACGTTCTAACCTTCCAGAGGTTGAAATTCAATTACAAGAGACTAAACCGGACCTATTATTCCTAAACGAAACTGGCATTGGACAGACAATTTCCTTAGATGAGTTTGTAATTAAAGGATACTCTAACTTAATATCCAAATTTGCCGCCCCCAAGATCGCCATGGTCATGGAATATGTGCCTTCATTTAAGATGGCTTTCCATGTGGGAGGGACATCTTCAGAAAAGACCCTAAATTACTCTATATGTCCTCCCGAGCTGCACTTGCTTACACCACTGCTTTTATATTTGCCCTCTATCACCACCACAAAAGCGGAGTTACTATCTTTAAGAGGATATCTGTGGAGACTTCAATGTCCACTATGTGGAATGGTTAGTCAACTCAAATAAGACAGATGATAAGGCGAGGTTTTGTCACGATTTCTTCATTGCTTATGACCCCACTCAGATTGTTCACGAACCCACCCGTGTGTCTTACACCGATGGTCAGTATGTAAATCGTCTAGACCTTTTTACTCACAACTTGCGTTGAACAATGTTCATCCTCTCTTCTGTCCTCACTGGGATCTTCCAAAGCATTCGGTTGTATCAGTAAAGACAACAACGAAAGGTAATAAGTTCTCAGACGTACCTCTCCATCGTACAGTATATCGATACTCTATAGCTGACTAGGATAACTTCTGTAGATTTATATCTGATCTACTTCTGCGTTCCATGTTTAAAAAGAATGTGTCCTCTATAATATCAGACCTGGCGGAATGGTTAATTGTAGGTATAGACCGCTTCATACCATCCAAAAAATCAAACAAAACCTTTACAGCCAGCCATGGTTCTCTCCAGATTATACCGCTGCCATTGCGCACATAAATCATTTTTTCCGTTGCTTCTAACGTAATAGATGTATTGAGACTAAAGCCGCCTTCACGACTACCAGAAACCACTGCAAAAGAGTAATAATGATGCAAAAGAATTGTATGCTCAGTCCGTTAAATACAAAGGGGCTGAACAGCGGCTTGGGTCCCACCAGTTTTGGCAAATAGCAAACAGGGTCCTGAATAGAAGCGTGTGTTTTATTCTAACCATCATCAATCAAACTTAGGTAATGTCGTCAGCATCAGACAAAGCCAATTATTAAATCATTTCTCTCTGATAGCTTCATAAGAGTAGTGGTTGATGGGTAGAAATCAGAAGCTCACAGTATTAATGCTGGGGTCCCTCAAGGGTCCTTCCAAGGCCCAAATGTTTTCCTAATCTACATCAATGATCTCCCAAAACAGATTCTTAGATCATGCGTAGACATTTATGCTGACGCCACTACTATATACGGCAACACATCAAATTCTCTGATTCTGTCTCTTCTGATCTTGAGCATGTGGCACAATGGATCAAGAGGTGGCTGGTTACTTTTAATGCATCAAATATCAAGCTTCTATCTTTACATCATCAACGTCCTGATCTCCATCTGACATCAACTGAAATGAACGGCGCTCGTCTTTGGGAGGCTCCATGTTTGACAAGCTTCTGGGCTTGACCTTTACTCCTGGTTTGAAATGGAACACGTACATCAATTCTGTTGCCAAGGTCGCTGGAAAATGGTGGTACCATTATACCGCTCTAGTTAATATCTCACTGCTGATGCAATTCTCTAATGTTTATAAAAGCCAAGTACGTCCAAGGATGGAGTACTGTTGCCATGAGCATGCAGGAGCTGCTAGAATAGCCTATCTTGCTTTGATAGAGTTTAAAATAGCATTTGTACCTTAGTGTATGATACCCTTTTCGGTTCCCTACAACCCTTTTATCACAGAAGAGACATTGTGAGCCTGTCTCTGCTTTATCATTATTTCCATGGCATGTGCTCGTCTGAGCTCCAATCTATGCTCCCCTTCGCCAAACTGTCACGAAAAACACCTCTCTAGTTGTAATCACTGGCGGAAATTATGCGAGGCAAAAATTACATAGAAACTAAATTTTCTTTTTGCTTGCAAAGAGAAGGTCTCAAAGACTTAATAAAATAGTTTCTAGAATTTGTAAATGAAAAGGCTGAGTCGAATGTGACTCATTCAAGATCGTAAACATGTCAGCACTGAAATTCGCGGCACACGCATGGTTATTAATGAGGTGCTCGCAAATTGAAGAACCATACGTATTACTCAGAACATCCGAAGGTGAAAAATTTGCATACCGAAACCTTGTATGGTACGTGTTATTTCAAACGAAAATCTAATCTTTGCGATGTTCGCCCAACGTAGGGCGCGCTGCAACTATATTTGAATAAATAAATAATAGAATTATTATGGTAAGGGGAGAGAACATCTTTGAAAATGGACGACAATATAGGTCTGGTTAAAAAACAACACGTGCATTCGATGCAAAATAACACCGTTGTACATACAAAGAAATTTACTTAGCAAATCGGTCGCTGATAGTACCTAGCCAAGGTAGACAAAGGTAAACAGGACATCTATTAGGTACAATTTCTTTAGATTTGTAAACATTGGAAACTTTCTTATAAATAGTATTTTCAACTATATCTATATCCTTATTACAAAGGGCCCTAGTAATGAATTTAAGCTCGTCATCCAAATTAACTTTAGAACAATTCATTAAGGCCTTATGTGCTAAAGTTTTAATTAAATTAATTTTTTGGTTTGTAGGACAAAAAGAGCCCCAACGCGTATAGAGACTGGTAAATGTTGGTTTACGATAAACGTCAGAAAACATGAGGATGTCTTGGACACAAGAACATCTAAAACCGGAAGAGTAGAATTTGTTTCTTTGTCTACCGTAAACTTAAGGACGGAATGAACGTTATTGAGGGACAGAAAAAACGCATCCGCCTTCGTCTTGTTGTCAAATAAAAGGTATCATCAACGTAACGAAAGTAAATGCCTGGTTTATACAAACCAAATAAAAGACCCGGTTCATAAAAACCCACAAAGATATTAGCCAACGTTGATCCCATGGCCACTATCTGTCTGTTTGTACATAATATCATTAAAACTGGATTCAACCGAGCTAGTGGCGAATTTCATCAATTCTACAAAAATATTTTTTGGAATTGGGGGGAGTTGGAAGTTCACTCCGCTATAGGGCGTCAGCACAAATATTAATAGTCTCTAACAATCGGACGCAAGTGATAAAGACTAGAAATATCGAAAGAACACATAAATTTGTCAGCATGAGTATAGGTTTGCATGAGGTTATCAAAGGTAAAAGAGTCTTCAATGCAAATTAAACTATAACGTTCCAAAACGGGTTCTAAAATACTTGTCAACCATTTAGCTTATTTGTGTTGAGAGGACCCTATCATTGATAATATGGGTCTCAACGGTACCCCAGTTTTATGGGTCTTAGGCAAACCAAACGGGGGCGAATATATATATATATATATATATATATATATATATATATTCGCATCCCCTATATATATATATATATATATATATATATATATATATATATATATATATATATATATATATATATATATATATCAGCATTGCCCCAAGGTGTTTGTTTACGATTTACATCAAGTGAGTATATCTTTATCCTCTTCGTCGGTCTATAGTAAATACTTTTTCGTCCGATACTTTGAACAGAAACACATGTCAAGTTTATTTAGTGTGTGGCACGAGACATCCAGCCAATCCTTTTGACGTAGATAAGGGAGTGACTAAATGAAGCACACATTCGACAAAATAAGTGATTATATTTCATTTTCATCGGCTATTTAACTTACGTATGTATTAACGAGCGGACATTTCGAAAAATAACGTAGTAGGATCCCGCGCTTTTGTTGAATGAATTAAGATAACACATTAATAATAATAATATTCTATACTCGCATGCGTGCGTGACTGCATTTTTCACCCTAGGGCGATTTCAATGAGCACACATACGCACACACACAGACACACACACACACATATATATATATAAGAGCAAACAGTTAATAAAACATGTTAAAAACACTTTTAAAAAGAGTTAAAAACATATTTAATTTGAAAAGGAAACACTTGATAAGTGTTACCATAATTTTACCATCTTGGATCATTTTGGTAAATTTAATTGTAATTTTTATTTTATATATATATATATATATATATATATATATATATATATATATATATATGTATATACTATAATAAAGTCGTATTCCTGTCTATTTGTTCACAATGTGGTTAATATGTAAAAAATGCACGCTGTTTCACAGATTCATTTTTATATCTGTAACGGACGTTCACGCACTTTCATTTCATGATTATTTTTATATATAGTATTTAGTCTAATAAAATCTACATTCAAGAAGTAATCTCATTTTCAGATTCCATTTAAGCAAATCTATTTTAATAATTTTCTTCATGTTATTAATTGTTTGCTTTAATAGACTCGTTTGGATTGTTCTTTGTAGAAATATTATTTGAAGTTGATTTATTTATTTTAAATTTATTTTATATTTATGTTCAATTATTGTTAGCCGACACCAGTCGTCTTTAAAACCCCAAATTTATTTAAGCTGTGTGAGTTATTTCCCCTTTTAACTATGGGATTTATTTCCTATTTGTGGTTCCAAAATTAATATACCACTATTTTTGTTTTTTTTTACTAAAAACAGAAATTAAAGTGATAAGAAAACGTGAGTGGTACCATTAAAATAAGCGCGGTTTTGTGCGGCAAAATTTATTTTTCTACATAGTCACCATCATTCTCAATCCATGTTTGCTCGCAATGGGATGGTAGTTGTGCATGGACGTCTGGAATGCGCATTGTCACTCGTATCTCTATCGCCACTCTGAACTCGAAAACCCATCTACTAACTGTTCAGACTTCAGCTGCATCGGCTTCATAAACGTCCAATAGTTGACTGTTCATCGGTAATTTTTTTAAAATTACATTTTCACTCCAAAAGGCACATTGCCACCTTGATATAGGGGGCTACTATCAGGGGCCTAAGTTGCAAGGGTACTATGTAGGGAGTTTAGCAGCAAGATGTCTGTTCACATTATATTTGAACTTCTGCATGTCAGTACAGTAGCAGGAAACCGGAAGAGAATTCCAAAGTATTGCAGTTCTGGGGAAGAAGCTATTAGAGTAAAAGGCTTTCTTACATCTAGGGATCTCAACTGTGTAGGGGTTGGATTTCGCTACATGGAGAAATTCAATGACTAATCTTTACTTCTGAGACACGTCCATGACGGGGGTTACTTTCTTAGCGCCCCATATTTCAATATTTGCAATAGAAAAATGAAACGTTCAGGTCATGTATACACAAGTTCAGTCATTATTACAATTTGCAATCTCTTCTGATTTATTAGGGCAGAATAAACATTTGAGGGGCGTTACATTTGGGACGCTCCTCGTACGTTTTCGTTTTTTTTAAATTTTATTTTACTCGAAGTCCTCAGAAATCAAGGGGTCTCTTTTTGTTGCTATTATTTATCTCTGTATTAGAAACAAAATAATCATGTGTTCCATTAAATTCCCCTTTACCGTTCAAATATTGAGGTAGTAAAGAAGTTAAGAATATTAATATTATTAACAGCTCACTTATTAACCCGTCAACTATCTTTATATCGTTGTTGAGTTTGCTTCATCTTACAAGATTCCATGACAATAATTTTTCTTGTCTGGTGGAGTATTCAGGTTAGTGTTGTTACTTGAACACTATTACTTAAAATATATTCATCGTATAAGTTAGTATGGGTTATTCATACAGAGAGGAAGAATACTATGTTATTTTGAATATTTAGTCCGGATTTTTTTGCCAAGTTTTCTCGTAACAAAAACTTTATAGAGAGATCCAAGACACGCAAAGATAGCGGCTCATAGACATTCAAGTGTTATCCAGAATATATAGAGAAAACATTGTTATAAAAAACCGCAAATATAAATGTGCCACAACATTTTAAACCGCCTTTATTTTCCATGCCCATATGGATTGATTACAAAGTAAAATTTAGCATTTACGTTGCTAATCTTGCTAATATAGTTTTTAATTTTTTAGTGTATATATATATATATATATATATATATATATATATATATATATAGGTGTGTGGGTGGGGTGTTTATGATTGCATGTATGTATATATGTACATGGGTATTAATGGAGGATGATAGAAACGCCAAAAAATATACGAAATGGTAAAAAAAGTATAAACAAAAATAATCAGACAATATTTGGAAGATTTAAGAGAGGCGGCCATTTTAAATTTCGTCACTTCGTTTTATGGTTGCACAGTTGTATTTCTTTTTGAGAGGTGATCGGTCCCTCCCTCTCAATGTTACGCAAACCATAAATATTTTCATTGATATTTAACAATAAGTCTCATATATACTGACTTGATACGTAAAAGATCATTTGAACAATAAATCAATTTTGTGGAAATTCGTAAACCAAATACTGTCTTTGGTTGTTTAAAGAAGTATATTTGACGATTCGCTACTATTCAATCGTCAGGAATTATCGAATAATACAAGAACACGATATAGATAAAAGTTGTCATATTAATAAGGATGAAATCATGTCATGCGAAATGCAGCCGTCCGTTTCATCTTTAAAAATGCTAAAGTAATCTACCAGTGACATAGAATGTAATAGCTTTCACAGATAGAAATCCGAAGGTCGCCTTGATCTGTAGAAAAGTAACGATCCGTCGCATTTCCGACGCTTTAGTTTCCTGTTTGTTAGAATAACAACAACAAGAAACATGAAAAAATTAGAGATTTTTTTGTAATGTTAAATTATATGTATGTAATACATTAAAGACTTATTTAAAGTCGCAGCTGAATAATTTATAATTAAAACGAAATGGTTTAAGAAGTATTAATTAAAGATATCCAGTTTATCAGGAATAAAAGATAAAGCGCTTGGTATCTATAACATTTATTGATTTCAAATTCTGTAGGCAAGGAAATAAGATTGCAAGCACTTGTACCCCCTCAACGTAAATACTCCTGACAAACCCAACAAGCAGCTAAATCCCACCCTTCACAGTAGAGATCCCTAGATGTAAGAGAGCCTTATACTGCATTAGTTTCTTCCCCAGAACCGCTAGACTTTGGAATTCCCTTCCGGGTCCCTGCTTCCCCTACTGTACTGACGTTCAAGTGTAACGTGAAACGACATCTCGCTGTCCAACGCCCTACACAGTACCCCTGTAGCTTATGTTACTGATAGTAATCCCCTACATGTAACTGGCAATGTGCCTTATCTGGGGTGAAAATGTAATTTAAAAAAATATCCTAGACTTTGATTCACAATAACTTCCATTAGCATGCATTGCAGCCTCAAAACCAGATGCAAGCTAATTTTACACTTTCCTATAGAAGCCCCTCCAAAACCACTAAAATCTGTCGTTTAACTGGTCTCTTGTAGCAATAGCGCGACAATTATTATCTTTCTCGACAGCGCCCCATAATAATTCATCGAGGTAAGATCAAGGGAGTTTGGGGGCCAAACATTGGAATGTGTGTAGTTATAAAAATTGACTGACAACCACTGTTGATTTTCCTCGAGGTAGAACAGGGTTCCGAATTATGCTGCCATAGTCTTATTATTAGTTACTTTTCATCAATAGATTAAGTATAGTTGTTAGAAACTCCATATAAGCATTTGACTTAAACCTGAGACTCACTTTGAAAAGAACACGAAGCTATCACATCACCCTCTGAAGACATACATCTGAAAACCATTGCAGTTTAAGAAAATTAAGTCTGCATGACTCTAGGAGTGTTTTTATGATTGTATGCAAGCCATATTTTATTCTGCGCGTTGTGCGTTCGATCATGGCAAAAGTTTTTTTATCAAATGTACACAGGCACACATATATTGAACACTCACTTCATATCCCAACATGGTATACGTAGTATCCACCTACTTTCATTTTGTGATATCAGCTATCGCCCTCCTCTATCGCATAGCTCACTATAGTTACCCTATTTCCCCACTTCCCTTTCCATTCAGTTTAAATGTAATAACCTCTCGCCAAATTATTTCACCCTAATGTAATTATCGCTAGACGTCCCATCTTTAATAATAAGTTTGGATGTTTATGTGTGATTAAATATTTTCCTCGTCCCGCTTTATTCAGATTGTAACATACGTTAATTAAGTATATATTTGTATTACTTGGTATATTAAAATTAGTCGTCATCTTCTATGTTACATTTGAACTTACACTGATACGCACGCTTCATTATGTAAATTTTTTTTTAAATCACCGATGTCTCCTGGATTATCTGTGACGAAATCCAGATGAAAATGAAAAAGAACAAAAACAAACAAGCAAAAACCTCACCAACATTCGTGAAGAGGATTAAAACAGGAATGCGATACTTTCTAGACCGGTATAAAGATCACACAGTTTTTCAAGCAACGTTAACAATGAGTTTTATATCTATGGTCTGAGGTGGAAGTCAGTGTCAACAGCTTATCAAAGCAGGTGCTTTTTTCAAGCATCCATTTACATTCATCAGACTAAATAGCTCTCAGATGGAAGACACCCCGGGTATACATTTACAGTGGCGCCAAAAGGAATGTCCGCACTTGTAATTTTTTTCAAAAACCGCAAATTTAAGCTAAATTGAATAAAAATGTTTAAACAACTTATATCTTCATTTGATTCGCCTTTTATTCTTCCATAATCTTGCCTGTTCATATTTGACTTTTAATTGAAATATTATAGTGCTGACGCCAATTTAAAAAAATAACTTCAAATCGAGAAGGAAAAAAGTAACAGCACACAACGGAAAATTGTTATTTAAATGTAACCCTAGAATATTAACGCAACACAAATACAATAGTAACACAATGGACTATTTATCATTTAGTAGCATAGCCCTTCTGCAATTTGACAGCCTACAATCTTTTGGGCAATCCATTGAATTAGTTTGCGACAATACTCCAGGTGAAGGGCATTCAACTTTTCTTTAATTTTTGTCCAAAGTTCTTCAAGATTTGTAATTTTTTCGTTGCGTAGCTGTTGCTTGATTTAATGCCATACGTTTTCGATAGGATTGAGGTCTGGAGATTGTGCTGGCCAATCCATCACGGACTATCATGCTCTTCCAGGAACCTTTTGACATTGCCAGCTGTGTTAATGGGAGAATTATGCTGCATGAAGATGGGATTATCATCCAAATTCCGACCAAAGTAGGGTAGAAAATGCTCAGTCAACACATTAATGATTTTTTTTCGAATTAATTCGACCTTACAAGCGAACTATAGGTCCTGAATCATTGGCACTAATAATGTCCCACACTAAAAGTGAATCTCCACCTGCATACATGTATATGCAGAATATTATTGCAATGTTAATTGGGTCTGGACCAGTTTTAATGCCTGTTTCATTTTACGTCTTTTTTCTATTTTACTGTTTTAAGTTTATCTCCAGTTATTCGTTTGTTTGATTACTAATCGAAACTTTAAAAAAAGTATGAGGATTCTTACGTATTTTTGCTCACATACACGAACGCCATATTATATTGTTTTATCAGAATTGTTTAAATATTTATAACGTTCAATTTTCAAGTTACAAACAAGAATCGAGGGGCACGTTAACACGTTCTTTATATTATTGCAAAAAAAAATAATAATTAATACATTATTGAATAAATCATTAAATTTTACTCTAGAAGATTTGTTTAATTTTGAGGTTTTCTTTTCAAAGCAAGAAACATATGTTCAATACATCAATCCGAAGTAGAAGAACAGAGGTTTAATTCCAACGAGTTTTAGCGAATAACAAACAAGGTCCTGAACAGATGCCAGTTCTCTATGCGGATCATCAGCAACGAGCCTGAAATGATTTAGTCAGCATCTGACAAAGCCAAATTCTTTGCCAAGAACTTAGCATCACACTCAACTTGACCCTATCCGATGACGGTCACTTACCAACCGAATTTTCCCTAAGAAAGAAAATAATCTGAGCGACATTCATATATCTGTTCATGATGTTGCAACACTCATGAAGAACTTTGATGCCAGCAAGCCAACTAGTCTTTACAATATTCCAGCTATAGTACTCGAATTAACATCCATTCCTGCGGTGTTAAAAATGTAATGCTTCTCAACACCTTGGAAAAATCATTATTATGCTCAAACTTTTAAATATTGGAGATCGGTCTTGTGCATCTCAGTACATACTACAGGGTGGAATGATAAAATTGTCGCCCCGCAGAAGTTGAACACATTGAGCTACGAATTTGTCTCATCTGCCATACTCTTCAGACTTCTCACCTACTGACTACCACTTTTCCAAACATCCCGACAGCTTTCTGAGTTAGAAATGCTTAAAAAAAACAAGCGATATCAAAAACGCCTACAGCGACTTCATCGCCACCAGAATGCAAACTTGTTTATGTAAATGGCATGGATACACTTGTTTTGCGTTGGTAAGAGTGTGTTGATTCTGATGGTGCTCATTTCGATCAATGAATCTTTGTATGTACCGAGATATGTTCATCTGAATTTAAAAGTTAAAAACCACAAGAACTTCCTTGTCAACCTTATATATATATATATATATATACAAATCTTACAAGAAGTCAGAAAAATATTGATACCGCTGATTGCAAATTTGATATTAGGAGATTTTTCTTTTAGCAAAAAAATATCGAATTCTTTTCAGCCATAAAATTTACGACATTAAACTGGTTCCCTTGTATCATATTTGAAATTATTGGTAAATGTAGGAGGCATGATGTCACCCAGACTTCAGGGAACACCACCAGCTGTTGTCACTCAACAATCTACGATCATCTCTTCTAATTTCAGAAACAATAAAAGGTACGTACTCCATCTAATAGTAAAAGCGATAAACAAGATGAAAATTACTAGAAGATGATGTGGGGAGAGGCTTAACAAGAAACAGAAAGAATTAAAGCAAAGAATAGCAGCAAAAAAAGGGAGATTAAGACGATACTGGTACAAATCTGAACAGTGCAGACATAATAGGACCTTTGAAAATCATGGAAGCTAATTCTACCAAAATGTAAACGGAGGAAAACCAAATACAGAAAAAAACTGACCCGAGAGAAAAAAAAAACGCTACTGAAACCAGATATGGGAAGAGCGAAAAGAAATACAGAATGGCTTAAAGAAATGAAAAAAGTCACAGCAAATCGAAGAAGGAACAGAGAATGAAATCGGCAAGAAAATCTTCAGAACACCCCTAGGCTAGTTCAGCACCTCAAAAGATATATCTACGAAGCACATGTACCAGAATGGAGAACCAAAGGGAGAACCACGTTGGTGCAAAACGACGCAGAAAGAGGGACCATCCTCAGCAGCTACAGGCCGATAACCTGTTTATCTACAATGCATAAAATACTAACTGGACAACCTTAGGGAAAAAATTTGTCATTCCATTCATAACTGTGAACTACTCCCAGAGGAACATAAAGGATGTTAAAAAAAGATAAAAGCAACACATGACCTATTATACAAAGGAAAAGAAAAAAAGAATTTAGCCATCACATGTATCGACTGAAAGAAAGCGTATGACACGATCACGTCAGCATGGATAATAGTATGCCTGAGAATAAAGAAAATACCAGGCAGGATAATCAATTTGATAGATAATACAATGAGCACATGGAGACTAGAACTGACAACTGATGGAAAACACATAACTGAGATTAAAATACAAAGAAGTATCTTCTAAGGTGATTTTCTATCACCACTACTGTTCATCATTACCATGATACGTTCACTAACACAGAAGAAAGAATGAGCCACCTAATGTACATGGACGACCTGAAACTGTTTGCAAAGACAAAGACAGAATTAGAGACACTAATAAGCACAACCAGAATCTTCAGCCAAGCTATCCAAATGGAATTCTCTATAGAAGTGCGCACTGCTGATCATGAAGAAGTGATAACTAAACTATATAGCAGAAAGCTAATCAAAGGAATAAACACATGGACAGTGTCACCAGTAAGTTACTCTGGACCGTTTATAAGTTGAACCAAAGAAGAAATGAAGAATCTCGACCAGAAAACCAGGAAACTCATGACAATGTAAAATTGCATTACACTTAAATGATCATATTGACCGATTCTATGTGAAAAAGAAGGACGGGGGAAGAAGGCTGGTTTGTATAGAAGACTGTGTAAATAAAACAAAAAAACCAGAAAAAAACGTAATGTACAACACCGAAAAAATAAATGCCGCAGCAAGAAACACTGAAGAAACAAACAAAATAGTAAAAGAAGAGACGAGAAAAAAGAGAAGGAAAGAAAAATTGGAAGAAAAACAGCTACACGAACGATTAATAAGGATGAGATTACTTAAACCACTTGGAAATGGCTACAAAAAGGTACTGAAACAGGAAAACTGAATCCCTAATAACAGCCACACAAGATAACGAGATTAGAACTAACCACATGAAAGCAAGGGTCGACAAGACACGAGAAAACAGCAGATGTAGACTCTGCAGACAAAATGACGAAATAATGAACCACATAATAAGAGAATTCAGCAAACTAGCCCGAAAAGAATATAAAAACAGACACGATTAAATGAAGCAATTATGCAGACAATTGCATCTTCAACACCCATACAAATGGTGCAAGTACAAACCGGCTGCAGTACTGGAAATTGAAAGTCACAAGATCCTATGGGACATGGATATATGAACGGATAAACCAACCGAAGCAATAAAACTGGATATCATAAAAGTTTACAAGAAAGAAAAATCCTGCCAGATTGTAGATTTTGCCGTTCCAGCAGTTCACAGACTGAAAGTCAAGGAAACTGAGAAGTTGAGCAATACACAAAACTGACCAGAGAGCTCCAAGGGACCCAGAAAATGAAGAAAGTCAAAATAACACCACTAATAGAATAAAATAGAAGGAACGCTGAGAAAAATATCGAAAAACTTTGAAAAAAAGAATGGGAGAGATTGGAATCAAACGGATGACTGATAAAATAAAACGGATAACAGTCATGAAAACTGCAAATTAGTAAGGAAAACCTTAGAATGCGGAGACTAACATCACACAAACACAGACTGGACATATAAAAACGGCAACAGATGTAAAACAACAGAAACATCACATGGAATCATTTAAGCTGAGACGGTATACTTGTAATTGCACCTACTCCACGTGTGCGTGTGTTTGTGCGCTTGTGTGTGTATGTGTCACCATTAACTGACATCACACCAAATAAATAAGGAGGGTCAAGGAAGATGAGAAAACCGAGTAGAGAAAGAACTACCCACACTTCCACTGGATGAGTGCAAAGAGAACTGGGACCTTGCCACTCAAATTCTAGTGAATAATGATGGTTGTTACTAAGAAGAAATCAATAGTAATTGGCTGTTGCGATAATGCAAATTCTTTTATAAAAGATTATTGAAAGAGGTGGAAATCTGGGGGAGACTTGTTGTCACTCAGACCCCAGAGAAACCCACAAGTTGTTATCAAAGAGAAATCTTTGATAATGACCTGTGTGACGACTCCTAGTGAGTAAATAATAATAATAATAATAATAATAATAATAATAATAATAATAATAATAATAATAATAATAACTAGCGGAAGCTGTGGAAATTCCACAGGGGACTCATTCATATATAATATATTGATGTTGGCATTCTGTAGATGTTCACTGTAAATGGAGACACTCTGATATTATTGTAGCTTTTTTGTTAAAATTGCAAAAGTATTTATCTAAGCTAGCACGAACGTCAGGCAAAACTCGGTCGTAAAGTACGCTTAAATGTGATATTTTAATTCTTGCAGATTTTGTATATATTATTATAGAGTTAATGTTCTATCGATTTTTATATGTTATAAAGTTGTGATTTAATATATATATATATATATATATATATATATATATATATATATATATATCCATATGACACGGGTGCATTAGCTTGAACCGAAACGGAAATTAAAAAAAAAACTTATATATATATATATACATATATATATATATATATATATATATATATATATATATATATATATATATATATATATATGACAGTCCCCTTTAAGAAATTCTTTTCTTATCGTTGAGCACTTTCAGTTGAATTAAAGTCGGTCAATTTAGTTCTTATGCATAGATCATCGTATAACGATTAGATCATTGTCTGACTGACGTTAATGAACATTTAAAATTAAGATGTTTAAATTCAACGACTGGTATTAATTGTGACACCCTGCACTGAAGATTCCTGAAAGGATGAAACAGTGGCTGTAGGTATTTAATTATTATAGTAAAAATATGTCTTCATTTGTTTTCCTATCGTGCCTGTTATAGAGAGTGGTTTCATCAGCATATATGCCCATCTCAGAGGCAATTTTGTCGGGGAGGTCATTTATGAATATCAGGAACAGTAGAGCTCCAAGGATATATATATATATATATATATATATATATATATATATATATATATATATATATATATATATAACTTGAGTTTCGTCAACCATAATGTAAACCGAAACCAAAACTTATGAAAAATTATTGATAAAATTATATATATATATATATATATATATATATATATATATAAAATAGATGACTTAAGTGCCATCAGCTATAATCGAAACCGAAACCAAAACTTATAAAGACTTCTTGGTAAAATTATTTATGACAATAAATGGAAATACATAACAATTAAACGACCTGAATGTAAGCGTGACACAGAAAATAACACACACGCTAGCATATTAATATATCGATAATAATAATAATGATGATAATAATAATAATAATTATAATCATCTACAAAAGAGATAGCATTGCAGAATTATGACGAGATGTAAAAGAAAAAAACCGCATTTTGTGTCGAACTTCATGTACGAAGTAAACCCAAAATAACCACAATGCAATTTGTATTTCCGCGATGAAAAGCGAAATTTATAATCAACCCCCGTCAGAATCACACTAAGATTAATATAGTTAAGCTAATTCTTTATAAGGTTAGACATCGTGCTAGTTTTATTAATAATGTATCAGATTAAGAGATGTCAACCTGGTACTCTTCTAATCATCGGAGGAGCCTAAAAGTTTTACAGGATATAAAATGTCCAAGAAGAATGTTAATGTAATTATTATTGAGTCTGATTCGAATTGAAAGTAATTTTATTAGTTTCCGTCAAAGCTTTAGGTTACGTGCATCACGTCTACTCCTGTAAAATAGATCAACCAAATATTTGACGAATATTAAGAGAGAACACGTAATACCAAGGGATGATCTGTATGGATTATGTTCATATGCAAAAGCAGATTTTACAATTTAAAGATCCCCAAACCGTACTAAATTATAGAAGTGAGAGAATACATAGAATATACTTTAATTAGGATAACTATATATACATACATAAGTATGAAAAGAAAAAAACATAAAACAAAATTAACCCAATAATATTATAAGTTTATTTCAACACTTTACGGCCTTCTCAAATTAAGAGAGCAAATCAGATTAGCCTCTGATTTAAAAATTACCACAGATTTTGGAATTTATTAGAAAAAAAAGGGAAAATGGAAAACGGAGAGAAAGAGAGGAGGAATAAAATAGTATTGGGCAAAAGGAATAAAGAAGTAGAGAAAGTAAAGGTAGCAGGAAGGAAAAATGGAAAAACTGAAGTTGTCGAGAGAGAGAGAGAGAGAGAGAGAGAGAGAGAGAGAGAGAAAGAGAGAGTAAAAGAGGACATGTTATGAAAATACACGGAAAAACAAGAGAAACAGGAATAAATACCCACATAGTGTTTGATGGTAAACAACTGATGATCCTTGAAATAATATTTAGATTAGTGTAAATCCTAGAAAACAAATTGATACAGTGATTGCGGTAGATAATAAGACTAATTGGAAAAATAATTTTTAAACAAATAAATTTTACACACACACACACACACACACACACACACACACACACACACACACATATATATATATATATATATATATATATATATATATATATATATACAGACCAGATAAAGAACGTCCGCACATATATTTTTTCAAAAACTGCAAATTTAACCTAATTTAATGTTACTGTTTAAACAACATATACCTCATTTCATTCGCCTTTTATTCCTCTATAATTTTACCTGTTCATATTTGACTTTTAATTTAAATATTCTAGTGTTCACGTCAATTTAAAAAAAACATATTGAGGAGGCAAAAATCAGCTTAAATTATCGTCCCTGATTCAGTTTAAAATATCCACCAGCAGGCAACAAAGCATCTCTAATCGTAATTGTTGTTGTTCCAGGTTATACAACGTAACATTTAGTCTATATGCCACGACTTTCTCTTAGTGATCGTCAGGAGCTTATAAATCTTCGCCTTTCTGGTTCATCCAATCGAGAAATTGGCCGCAGATAGAAATGTGATAGGAAAAGAGAACGAAAGATTGTGCAAAAGCACCAAAACACCGGCAGTGTTCGTGATGGCCCTAAATCTGGTCGTACTAGAGTTATTTCTAACAGGGAAGACAAAGCTATCAAGATCCGCAGCTTTAGAAACAAATTTGAAACAGCTCCCCAAATTCAACAACAGTGCAATCTTGTTAAAAAGTGCTTTCTGTCTACTGTCAAGAACATATTAACGGAATTTAATTTGCGAGGATATGTTGCAAGACGCAAGCCAATAATTTCTGTAAAGAGCAGAAACGCCGTCTGGACTTCGTCAGATGCAATGAAGATCATGACTTTTCATATAGATCAAAAGTTCTTTTTGGCGACGAAAGCAAGTTCAATAAGTTAGGCAGTGATGTTAGGCAGTACGTCCATCGGAGGAAAGACGAAATATTTAATCCTAGATGCTCAGTTTCAACGCTGCGAGGTGGTTGAGGTTCAGTTTTAATGTGGGGCATTATTAGTACGAATGGTCCAGGGTATATAGTTCGCTTGTAAGGTCGAATGAATTCAACCAAGTACATTAATATGTTGACTGAGCATTTTCTACCCTAATTTGGTCGGAATTTGGATGATAATCCCATCTTCATGCAAGATAATGCTCCTATTCATACAACTGGAACGAGATCAAAAGGTTCGTGGAAGAGCATGATATTCCGTGTTTTGATTGGCCTACAGAATCTTAGGACCTCAATCCTATCGAAAACATATGGCACCATATCAAGCAACAGCTATGCAATGATAAAATTTAAAATTTGGAAGAACTTTGGACAAAAATTAAAGAAAAGTGGGATGTCCTTTCCTTTGGGTATTGCTGCAGTCTAATTCAAGAAATTCCCAAAAGATTGCAGGCCTTCAGATTGCAGAAGGGCTATGCTACTAAATATTAACTAGTACATTGTATTCCTGTTGTATTTCTGTTGAATTAATCTCCAAAAGTTGCATTTAAATAACAATTTTCCATTGTGCAGACTTTCTTTTACCTTCTTAATTTGAAGCTATTTTTTAATTGACGTGAACACTAAGATATTTCATTTAAAAGTCAAATATGGATAAGTAAAATTATAGAAGAATAAAAGGCCAATCAAATGAGGTACAGTTTGTTTAAGCAGTAACCTTAAATTTAGCTTGTAGTTTTATAAATACTTACAATTGCGGACTTTCTTTTTGCCCTCTTTAGTGCAAAATTTCTTTCAATAAATAAATACATTAATTTATTAAAATTATATTCGATATTTCGGTCCATAATAGAATGTTCTATCTGTGGAATTATATATATATATATATATATATATATATATATATAATTATTTACTCTAATAATTATTAAATACTTACAGACACTAGTGTTTCATCCTTTCAGGAATCATCAGTGCAGGGTGTCACGATTAATACCGGTCGATAGATTCGAACCCGGCAACGAAGGCATCTCTGACTCCATTAGCAATATATATATATATATATATATATATATATATATATATATATATATATATATATATATATATATATATATATATGCATATATATCAGTGTACACGCTAATAGCAATTTTCCTTACTAATATATTGAATAACACAATAGTTTAGTTTGTTTTGGATAAGGTGCAGGTTATCGAAAGTTTTATTTTCTTTTCACTTCATTCTACCAATTGAAAATTTTTCATCCGTGTATAAGAAACAGATACGATTGTGATTTGTAAAATTCTGTGTAACCATTTATTTATATAATATTATATACTAATTTGTGGTATTATCGAGCAGAGAATATGTGTATATATATATATATATATATATATATATATATATATATATATATATATATACATGTTTAAAAACAACAAACTGTTTTTAAAAGGTATTTTGTAACACACACACACACACATATATATATACACACATATATATACATATATACATATTTATATATTTGTATTTATATATATGAGGGGGGAATTAAATCATGCAAATTAACTTGTACAAAATTTATAGTTCAAAAACAAAGAACTCAATATGGCATGATTTCTTTATTCCACGGAGCTTAAAGTCCATGTATAAATATGTGGTCACATGACTTTAAATGTCTATTTTTGCATTTATGTTTCAAGTATTAGAGTTTTTTGAATGTTACAATTTTTAATGTTTTACGATAACCACCAAATTTATAACACGTTTTTCTCTCTCTTTTCTCTCTCTTTCACTATATATATATATATATATATATATATATATATATATATATATATATATATATATATATATATACACTTGTGCCCGATATTATTCATACCCCCCTTGAAAATTGAGTTTATTAGGTGTAACTTTGTAAGAATTTATTGTTTACGTCCATATTGGTACATATTCTTAATAAACCTCTTCTGATCATTTTCGTCATTTTAAAATCTCGGGATACTTGTAATAAAAGAAATATACAGCTATTTATAAAATCTGCAATGTTCAAAAATAATCATACCCCCTTATTTTTTTCAGTATTAATCGAGTTTCTGACTGTTTGTTTCCTGTTTGATTCTTATTTTGAATGCTTTTATACAACCTTTGATTAATTTCATTTCGTTTTTTTGCATTTTTCAGAAATTAAAATGATATCAACTGAAAATCAATAAAAGAATAAAAATTATTAGAATGGGGAAGAAAAAAGAGCTTAGTAATGATCTTAGGACTAAAATTGTGAATTCACATAAGGATGGTTTAGGTTACAAGTCAATTTCCAAGAAATTTGAGGTTCCTACAGCAACAGTACAGAGCATCATCAAAAAATTCCAGAGCCACCACACAACAAACAACTTGATTGGTAGAGGAAGGAAAAGGAAACTGTCTGCTAGAGCCACCAGGAATATTGTAAGAAGTGTTAATGCAAATCCAACCACCACTACTAAGGACATTTTAGAAAATCTGGAGTCTTCTGGCATAAAAATATCAAGGCAAACATTGCAAAGGACTCTGCATGAAAATGGTCTGAAAGGAAGAAGACCAAGGACTCCATTACACACCGGAAAACACCTTGTAGCACGTCTAAAGTTTGCTAGGACCCATGTGTATTCTCCAGAGTCCGTTTTCTCAAGTATTTTGTGGACTGACGAAACAAAAATTGAATTGTTTGGCCATATGGATGCTTCTTACGTTTGGAGGAAGAAAGGAGAAGCTTACAACCCAAAGAACACCATACCCACGGTGAAACATGGTGGTGGTAGCCTAATGTTTTGGGGCTCCTTTTTGGCTAGTGGTCCAGGTAGTTTGGTCAATATAGATGGAACCATGAAGAAGGAGCAATATTTGGAGATACTCCAGAAAAACATTAGACAGGATGCGGAGAAGCTCCATTTAGGACCAAACTGGATCCTTCAACAGGATAACGATCCAAAACATACTGCCAAAATAGTCAAGAAATGGTTTGAGGATAATCAAATTAATGTTTTGGAATGGCCTAGCCAGAGTCCCGACCTGAACCCTATCGAAAACCTCTGGCACATATTGAAAACTGAGGTTAAAAAGCGGAAACCTAGAAATTTGAGGGATTTGGAGAACTACTGCATTGAAGAATGGTCAAAAATCAGTGTTGATGCTTGTAAAAACCTTGTTGATAAATATTCAAAACGGTTACAAGCAGTTGTTAAGAATAAAGGGCATGCTATTGACTATTAGTAAGAGAGGTATGAATAATTTTGAACTAGTGCCATTATTGTTTTTCTTTGTATAATGTTTCAAACTTGCATAATTTATTTATTTGTTGAGTTTAAATTAAATGCTTATGCTTGATTTATTGTTTGAAATCCCTTTAATATTGTCTACCTTCTGGTTTGAGCAATATTCTTATAGAAATCTCAAAGATCCGAGGGGTATGAATAATATCGGGCACAAGTGTATATATAAGTGAACGTGTCTATGTGTGTGTGTGTGTGTGTGTGTGTACATTTCCCTACGGAATAATTTTTTTAGTCTACAGACTCGAAATTTGACATACAGGGCACTGAGATTTGGGGAAATCTATGTGATCCATTTTCGGTCAGAAATTTGGCTGTTAAGGGGTCAAAGTTCAACGATTTGACCTTTGAGAACTCCACCAACCTCCTCCGACAAATTTAGGTCTAAAAACTTGAAATTTTAGATATAGGTCCCTTGAACATGGATCTAACTTAATAACTTTATTTGAGCCCCCCCCCCCAAATAAATGGTAAGGGGTCATAATAGGGATCAAAGTTAAAAAAAATTGACCTTTTTTTTTTCTTTGGCTCAGCATATACCTCTAAACATCCGCACAACGCCGGGCACCCATGCTAGTATATATATAAAAGTGAACCTGTCTGTGTGTGTGTGTACATTTCCCTACGCAATAACTTTGTCAATTTTAAGTCTACAGACTTGAAATTTTATATACAGGGTACTGAGATTTGGGGAAGTCTTTGTGATCCGTTTACGGCCAGAAATTTGACTGTTAAGGTGTCAAAGTTCAACGATTTGCCTTTTGAGAACTCTACCAAACTCCTGCGACAATTTTGGGTCTAAACACTTGAAATTTAAGATATAGATTCCTTGGACATGGGTCTAACTTAATAACTCGATTTGAGTCCAAAACAATAAATCTTAAGCGGTCATAATAGGGGTCAAAGTTAAAAATAAATTTGACCTCTGCGGTCTCTACCAAATTACTCAGACAATTTCTGGTGTAAACATTTGAAATTTTAGATAAAGAGTAATCAGAGATAGGGCCAGCTTTTTCATCGGTTTGGGTCGAAAATTTTTAGTTACCAATATATAAATGTATGTATGCATGTATGTTTGCATGTCTGCCTAAAACTTTCGACAGAGGCGACGGATTTTACCAAGATCAGTATCGTTTCAAAGTTCGACATTTGATAAGACACATATCGAAAAATGTGCTAAAAACATTAATGTCTTCACCTTCCACTAGGCACTTTTCTACAGGGGGGGGGGCTTTTTTCGACGATATTTTTGAAAGATATACTCTCCTTTCGATTGTCTAGCCTTAATTTAAGCATAAGTCACTTAAGGTTTGGTGGTGCTTTTAACCGCAAAAACATCAGGTTTCCCCCCCTTCTTTTTCTCTTTCGCTGTACGGGTTCGAGCCTGCCTTCCTACTACAATTTTTTTTTTGCTCAATATACACATCCACACAACCGGGCAACGCCGGGCTGAAATGCTAGTCTATATATCTATAAAAGTGAAAGTGTCTGTCTGTGTGTGTATGTATCTGTGTATCTGTGTGCCTGTGTGTGTACATTTCCCTACGCAATAACTCTGTCAATTTTAAGTCTAGAAACTCGAAATTTGATATACAGAGTACTGAGATTTGGGAAAATCGATGTCATCGGTTTTCGGCCAGACATTTTGCGATTAAGGGGCCAAAGTTCAACTTCGAGAACTCTACCAAACTCCTGCGACAAATTTGGGTCTAAACACTTGAAATTTTAGATATAGGTTCATTGGACATGGATCTAACTTAATAATTTGAGCCCACAACAATAAATGTTAAGGGGTAATAATAGGGGTCAAATTAAAAAAAAATGACCACTTTTTTTTTTGCTCAATATGCATCTCCAAATGCCCGGGTAACGCCGGGCACCCATGCTAGTATATCTATAAAATTGAACGTGTCTGTGTGTCTTTGTTTGTGTGTGTGTGTGTGTGTACATTTCCCTACGCAATAAATATCTCAATTTTAAGTCTACAGGCTCGAAATTTGATATACAGGGTACGGAGATTTGGGAAAATCTATGTGATCCGTTTACGGCCAGAAATTTGGCTGTTAAGGGGTCAAAATTACACGATTTGACCTTTGAGAACTCTACCAAACTCCTCCGATAATTTTGGGTCTAAACACATGATATTTTAGATATAGGTTCCTCGGACATGGGTCTAATTTAATAACTTCATTTGAGCCCAAAACAATAAATTTTTAGGGGTCAAAAATAGTGGTGGAATTAAAAAAGAAATCGACCAATGCGATCTCTACCAAATTACTCAGACAATTTCTGGTCTAAACATTTGAAATTGGACATAAAGGGTATTCAGAGATAGGGCAAGTTTTTTTCATGTGTTTGGGACGAAAATTTTTAGTTACCAATATATAAATGTATGTATGTATGTATGTTTGCATGTCTGCCTAAAACTTTTGACACAGGCGACGGATTTTACCAAGATCAGTATCGTTTTAAAGTCCGACCTTTCAGACGACAAATATCGAAAAATTGGCTAAAAACATCAATTTCTTCACCTTCAACTAGGCACTTTTCTACTGGGCGAGGGTCGCTTTTTTCGCCGATATTTTTGAAAGTCATCCTCACTTTTCGATTGTCTAGCCGTAATTTTGTAAAAAATTGTCACTTTCGGTTTGCATAGACGTCACGATTTTCCCTGGTTTTTCCTCCTTCGCGATACGGGTTCGAGCCTGCCTTTCTACTACCACTTTTTTTTGTTGCTTTTTTTTCTCAACATACACATCCAAACACCCGGGCAACGCCGGGCTGAAATGCTAGTATATATATATATATATATATATATATATATATATATGTGTGTGTGTGTGTGTGTGTGTGTGTGTGTGTGTGTGTGTGTGTGTAAAAGTGAGAATATATGTGTGTGGGAACAACTCTAAACTCATATAAACAACCAATTTTAGATCTACAGATTCGAAATTTGATATAATGTATTTTGGCATATAGAAAACTATAATTGGTTTCATCTGCAAAAAGGCTACTAGCGGATCAAAATTGTACTTGGGAGTAATCGGATTTTTATCTGTTTGTAAACTGTTTCATGCGCGACAGTTCACATAACAACCCCCTTACGTTAGGAATAAGTAAGTTTGAAAACACTTTTCCAAGATTGTGTCAAGCTGGCTTGATGTTTATTGGACTCATTTTTTTTAGGTTTTGGTCTCTATCACAGTTCCAGTATATTATTCTTACTTACAAGAAATGAACTGTTTATATCAAAAATATAAGACTTACATGCACATGTCTCAGTTTTTTAGTTATCTTTTTACATAATTTTCTTTTAAAGGAATTTAGCGTTACGTTTAATTTCGAAAAAAACCGGGTGCTTCTGCTAGTATATATATATATATATATATATATATATATATATATATATATATATATATATATATATATTGTTAAGAATATTTTCTTTAAAATAACCCCCAAATATTGTTGAAACTGCATGGAACAAGGAAATAATTTATTCTTTAGTTTATGCGATGTATTTTATGTTGTACGTACAGGAAATTGACTTTTTTCTGTTTTCTATACGAATTGGTCTTTTTTTGTAGAAACATCTCGAAAGATCGGCCAATCTACATTTTCGTACATAGGACTCATGGTTTGTACTTCTTGTAGATTGAATTCCGAACAAGACAAACTCAGGGAAATATCTTTACTATATATATATATATATATATATATATATATATATATGATGGACTCTCCGTCGATTTTCGACGTATGAGACTCCGACAATTGACCTGAAGGTCTAGAACTCAGCGTGTCGACATTCACTTAGACGTATGTGTCACTTTAGTCCTCCTAGAGACTTGCAATGGCGACCGCTGTGGTGACAGACATATAAATGCGAGAATTCAGCTCCACACTGCTCAGTATTATCTTTTGACTTGATTCTCGCTTCTTTTAGTTTTTCGATGCAAAACGCCGAGAACTCCTTGATTTTTCTGTCGCACATTTCTATCCACTTTCTTCTGTCTTTTGCAGTTAGCTCAATGTTGTTATATTCAATATTTAGAACCTGCAAATTAGACTTTATTTTGTCTTTGTAACGCAACCATGGTCGTCCCACGTTTCGACGGCCTCTGTCTAATTGGCCATACAGGAGTTACTTCGGTATCCTATCATCATCCATTCGCATCACATGACCTGCCCATCGAAGCTGCGACTGGATTAAGAAGCTTTCGATGTTGCTGATTTTACAAAGTGTGAATAATTTCGCATTTGATATTGTGTCTTTCAAAGTAAAACCGCAAATGGCACGTAGACATCTCTTATGGAAGACGTCAAGTTGGAAAATTTGTTTTCGGTACCGTATATATATATATATATATATATATATATATATATATATATATATATATATATATATATATATATATATGTGTGTGTGTGTATGTGTGTGTGTGTGTGCGTGTGTGTGTGTGTGTGTTGAAAATGATTGTTTCTATTCCGAGCCCAATCGAACCATGATATTTGACTTTTGCTTTTCAAACTTTAATTCAAGCCATTATCACCACACAAGCAAAAGTTTTTTGATAAGACAGGTGCATGTTCGAAATAAATACCTTTTTTAGAGCACAATTGAAACATGATGCCTAACTTTTGCATTTTTTAAAACCTTTATTCAAGCCATTGTATAAAAATAATTTTATAAAATCAACATACGGTTCTTTGCAGGGAAGTGTTGATTACAATGTATTATCGACTAAATCACTGAGTTATGTAGAGCGTCTTGCGGTGCCTTGCGGTGGGTTCCCAACTAGAGCAGATCATTTATCAACTCGATTGAAAAATGGACGATTTCACGGATTTCAATGAAAATAAAAGTATGAGAAGATTAAACGTTCAGTAATTATCATTTAATCCTAGGAAACGAGGGGGGGTCTTCCACCTAGTTTGTTAACAATGGTTACCCAGAAGACGTTATTAATGGCTGTATTAATAAAAAGGTTATAGATATCAAACCCCCTAATATACTTGAGCGTTTAAAATGTTTCATTAAAAAACAATACTCTGGATATGCAATAATTGTATTAAATTGAGTAAGCAAATTGTTAGAAGTATTATTAATTACTTCTACTATTCTTTCTTTTTTGCACGGTTTCCTTCCCTTTTTACGTAACGTTCGGCTGATTTCTTTCTTCGCACGTCGAAATTACGACGAGTTTATTTCTCAAATAATTACAACAATGATCATATATTATTATAATATTCAGAAACGATGCTGATTAAAAGGGAGGTCACTCCGATATTCTTATCCAGGATTGCTAGATTGGTATTTTTTAAGCCAAATTTCCCAAATTTGGCCATTTCTCGAAACAATTTAACCTCTCGGAATTGCATCTGGTCCTTTTCAAGGCGTAGCATACGGACTAACTAAGTAAGGAACATACAGAATATTATTTAGTTTCTTTGCCAGTTATTTAGCAGCGCCGAGCATTTTACTTCCATTTTCATCAGTTTTATAAACTTATCTAACTCCTATTTCAGAATTTCTTTTTGGTCGACTCGGTCGATCTTGACTCATTAGTAATAGGTAGAAATTACTGTGGTCAATTATTTCGCACGCATTCTATTTAGTTTCTTAAATTCGAATACAAATGAGAAATGAAAAAATAGACCGCATTTACTTGCCTCCCAACGAGGTTAAATTTACACACGTTGGTTTATATGAGGGGATTCAGATACTCCAAAACGACTGTTTTGTCACGAAAATAAAAATGACCTCAGCCTAGAATGATGTTCAATTGACGAAGGGAGAACAAAAGGATGAAGTATAGTATCAGAACAGATACTACACTGTAACAACATTGTAAAAAAATTTATGTTTTGCCTTATGTGTAATTCCAACGCTAATATAAGCAAACGAGCAAAATAACTGATAACCTTTTGTTAAAAAAGAAACGCCAAAAAAAAACTAAACGGATTAATAAATACATATATATTAAATCATTAACTTTTCTAAATCAACATTATATAAATGTAAATACGAAAATCCCATAACAAAAAAAAATCATTAATTCCATTAACCATTATAGCGCTTATGACCATCCATAGAAATTGACATGAAATAATAAACACAAGAAATGATGACGTTGCCGTTATTGAGTAAAACACTGACTTTTTAGACATTTCTTTGGTGATACCTATTGAATATGATTAATTTTTTTTATTATTTTTACATTAAATACTAATTCCTATTTATAACTAAATGTGCATCGAACGGATGCCACAGTAGTTAGTTCGCTGTACCTTATAATAACAAAGGTCCATACAGATCGGCCATAGAAAAAAGTTGCACGGACAGATTAATAGACAAACAGACAGACAGACTAAAAAATATATAAAACTATCAGGACACGTGGAAGGAAATGGATAATATATTTATTCAAGAAATATGTTTTGATTAAGCTTATATTTTTTTCAACATCAAAAGGAGGCCGCTTTCATAATCTTGTCCAGGATAACCAAATTGGCCTTTTTAAAGCCAACTTTCGCGAAGTTGGTCTTTTATGGAGCAGTTTGGCCTTAAAGAATTGTATTTGGCCATTTTTTCTCAAAGCGTAACGCATGAACTAAGGAAGAAACGAGTAGAATATGATATAGATAGTATTTACTTCTCTCCCACTGCAAGAAGTTGGAGAACAGGGTCGCAAAGTGGGATCGAGAAGTCAGCGCCCCGGAAGAGGGTCACTTTGACCTGCAAAAGTGTTTCAGAAGCCCCTCGGCATTCTCCGGTGAAGGCGCCTCAGGCTATTAGCCATAAACTAACTCCTTCTCAAAGAAAGAAGGCAAGGCATGGGAGGGTAAACATCATAGAACTGCCCAGTACTAAACTCCCACCGCAAATCATCAGAGACCGGATCATTGCAGGAATAGTCTAATCTCTGTTGATTTTGGATGCCAGAATAAAAATCCCTAGTCGGGAAGTAAAATGAGTAAAATATATATTTTATATGCGTTTAACAAGGAAGCATTTAAATTGCTTCTGAATTTAATCTGAGTTTTAAAAAAACTGATTTTATCGAAATGATTGCATCATGTAATTCCCGTATATTTTATGGGTTTTTTCTTACAATCCCACCACATTTATTTTATCTACATCCGTTTCTGAATAAATTCCTGCTTGTTTTACTAATAACCCAATTCACACGCCCTTCCACGAAAACACTCCTTTATGTCAAGCACTTATCCAGACGAAGCTGTTTAGTGTAGTGATTACAATATTTTCAACAAGATGGCGCATCCTAGCGTTCGCTTCTTGCTGACATGCACATCTCTCAACGAACACCTGTCAAACAGATGAATCGGCTGAGTTGGAAGAAATACAAGAGATCCCAGTAATTTCCGGACCAAACTGTGTGTGATGGTTTTCCGTAGGAAGAAAGTTTATATTAAAATGTATGCACTACTTCGACCGACATCCATTATGCTCTACAAGAGCACACCACTGAATCCCACCGGTTATGCTGCGAAGTGTTTTGGCAGATATTGATTATTGTATCAATGTTTACCACGTAAGGAGCTGGGCATATTCTGAGTCTCTGTGATACGAACCATTAACATATGAAATTTTATAATATCATGCCATTGTAGCTACTAATAAGCTTATATTATAGACCTTTTTTACTGATGCATTACCGCTTATTAAGGCGCGGGAGCTACTCAAGGATAATGGTTAGATAGATTTATAGTTAAACGATGTTCATAATTATGAGAAGATAGGAAACACTAGATGGAATGGAGAGAACATTATTTAAAAAGGATTTCAATATCTAAGAAGACGGTTCAAAAAGTATTTGTTTACATTAGACTTTCAAGAAGATTAATTTTTCATTTATAACCAAACATTGTGTGAACTCAACCTGCTTATGCAGACCTTGGAGTAAGTGAGAAACTAAGCAACGGTGACCTTGTTTGACCTTCTCAGTTTCACAGATTTATCTCTATTTCAACGCTTTCTCGTCGCATCATATTACATTTGTTCTATGGACATGTTTATTGACTGATTCTAATCGCATTAGATTATAGTCAAAATCAAATTTCGAAGATCAATATGGTTGTCTTCGATTGATGTGAAACTACTTGTAATAATAATAATAATAATAATAATAATAATAATAATAATAATAATAATAATAATAATAATAATAATAATAACAACAATATGTGAAACACAAAAAAACCCCAAAAAACAAAAGGGAATAAAAAAACCGAAACAGTAAAATGGTAAGTTACCCCCCCCCCCCGCCAAAACTGACAGCATCAACTGGCATTACACCAAACACTTGTGGAAAGTAAGGGAAGACTGTGGAGAGAAAGTGCTAACCAGACCTCCAGTGGATTAGTGCAAAGAGGATTTGGAACCTGGGAAGGCCACTCAAATCCCAGTGAAAACGAATTCTATTTTTTACTCAAAACTAAGACGATAGACAGCTACAAAGACAGGAGTGATACCATTAAAACAAACAACCTTTTGTGCCCCAGAATTTATTTTTCTACATAGTCACCACATTCGCAATACACTTTCACCAGCGATAAACAATACCCCGATCGTTAAAGTCCGGAATGCGCTTTGTTACTCACACCTCTGTTGCTACTCTGAAACCGACGAAACCTCCTTACTATAATGACATCAAATGCATCTGTTTCATAAGCGTTTAATTGGCGCTGGTGAACGGTTATCCGTTCAATTTTTCTGCATCGATGAATTCAATGACGCATAACGGCTTCTGACGCACGTCCACGAAGAGGTTGGTTTCTTAAAGTCTGTCACACTGTCAATATCTGCAACAGAATAATGTGCCTTTCAGATCATTAATGCATAAGTTTGGACATCATAACACTGCAATTTGCAATAATTTCTGATCCATTGGGGCGGAAAAAATACTTTTTGGAAGGCCCCTCGTACATAATACACTTTGATCCGAAAGGCCAAGTTTTATCATATGTATAAATAATATACTATATTTATATATATATGACTATATGAATATCAACGTGAATATATTTCTTCCTCTTTATCTGTCTATATTTCCATTCGACTGTTTAACCTCGTGTCTACCTACTTGGTTATATAACTGACTGTCTATCTCTCTTCTTGATGACAAGCTTTCCTTTTTTACCGGCAGGCTTATTTCGCACTTTCTTCTTTCATCTTTCCATACAGACACAACATTTGCACGACCATTGATATCCACCATACGTACAGACACATCATTGACATTTTGCTTTTTCTCAAACTATTATTTGTAGAATATTTCTGTTTTAAAAACTCAATTATTAACCGTCATTTCATTTACATAACTTCATATCAATTTTTCATTTCCTCTGAAAACGATTTTTTATTAATATAAATTTTCAGCGTATGCAATTTCAAAATTGGAGGCATTCAGAAAAAAAAGTAAAGCATTTCTCTACTCTTGTTCTACCCCAAACAAGGAATACTGCAACTTTGACTTAAGAGGTTTTGGAATCATGTCTAATAGGAAACTGTGGGGAGCTAAGCAGCGGGATGTCTTTACATTACATTTAAACATTTACAGATTTGTACAGTCCGGGATATAGGAAATACGGAAGAAAATTCCAAAGTCTAGCAGTTCAATGGGGGAAAAAAGAGCAGTTAGAGGTGACGTTTTTCAGGCATCTAGGAACCTCAACAGTGAAGGGGTAGGTTTTTGTTGCTTTCAAGTTAGTCGGAAGTATTTACATCGAGGGGACACATGAATTCACCAGAACACATTTCATTAAAGCATTTATAAAACAGGCACAGAGATGCAATATTTCGACCATGGGACAGAGGTTCCAACAGTACGGATTAGAGATTCGTTTTTGGATCCTGTCTAACAATGAGATACTAGTGGTAGATGTACCAACCCTAACTCGAGGAAAATACTCCAAGGATCTCATTTGCCAAGTATTTTATGTTAACTTCGTTTTATCTTTTTACCTGGTCTTAAACTGACGATGACCGGCTAAAATATCGGAAAATACACAGGAAAGAATTCGTTTATCTGTATATGCGGCTAATATGAAAATCGTTTTTATATCTTTTGGAATTTTGTCAAGAATTCACCCTATACTTAAAAAGATAGAAAAAATATCTATGGTTTATGAACGATAATATCATATTCCAAAAAGTACATAATTGAGTCAGTAATTTTATTTTTGAATACTAAAATCAAATTTTATGAGTAAGCTAAGGGGCGCTGTCCTTTCGGCCATTTCGAAAATAATCTGAAATAAAAATATAGATAACAGTCAATCTAAACTTATGGAATTTATGTTGAAATGCCTAAGGATTTTCACTAATTGCTTAAAAATACAACTATTTGGTCAATTTACGTGATTTTTAGAATGTGATCTCTTCATTCCATCACGGATATGTACATCATACAGACTTTTCTTGATTTTTGTTTTTGATATAAGAGGAATGATGGACAAGAACCGATTCTTACTGACAATCTGTTTACCTAACAATTTCCTATATAAATATAATCGAAAATTTGGACTTTCAACACAAAGGCAAATGTTTTGAAAACTTTGAACATAATATTTTGGACCCCAAACCTGAGATAGGCACATTATTCAACTAGTTTTAAAAGAAATGAAAATTATAGCGAAGAAATATGAAATACAGAAATTTAAAAGAACAGCATATTAACTATTAAGAGTTTCATATTACTATTAATAATATTACAACATAATGAAATAAATATTACTATTATTCGTAAGTGTGTTAGAGTTCGTGACTAATGTAATTGATTATGTTATACGCTACATAATCGACTAAGTTCAGATCCTATTTGATCTATTGTGGTTAATTATAGATAATTATGATTGGAAAAATACATCAAATTACAATTTCATCTCATCTCCGGGTAAAGCAACAATTTTTTAAATTCAGTAATTAGACATTGTGTTTATTTACGGTAGCTTCACAATTTTCACTTCTTTATATTTTGCCATTTAATTCTCACATTTTATGCGCGTTGTTTCTGATAAAAAGACTACTTTTAGTTGGGTGGTATGCAGAGATTTAAAATTTTATTACACTATTCATTATCAGTCAAATTTAATCCATCCATCTTATTGATCTTTATAATCGAGTGTTTGTTTTTAGCTTGGACAATTATTGAAAACAAAGGGTCGCCTAATGGATACGGCTAAAGACTATGGTATGAGTCAAGTACAAATGCTATCGTATCTATTGTGGTCACTTACAAACTAATAGGGTTGAATAAATTATGAAATTACCATCACACACATTCATGGATACTTGTGTTTAATTAATGGTCTATGATAACTTATCTACAATAGGCTTGAGTTTAGATATTAACAATATCAAAAAGGGTTGATTGGTCAGAGGAAAAAAAAGAAGGAAAGTAAAAGTAAAGGCTCTATTACTCACGAATTCTTTTAGTAAATCAATAAATACAGAAGAAGCTAAAACGAAAGAAAACGGTGCAATTTTCGTTGTATTTTAAATTTCTTTGGTTCTTGTCCAGAATTCCAAATAATAAAAGAACAAAAATACTCATAATCTTCCTAGTGTATGTATCTGTCACCGAACGAAAATGTTATATTAAAAAGGTCAAGTTAATTTATTAAGTACTTTTTTTCTACTAAGAAAATAAAATTTTATGGAGAAGCGAGAATGTTTCGCCTCGCCATCTTTAATAAATAAAGTTGTGACAACCAAATTCGACCTACCGAGATAAAAAAAATCAGCTTTGTAATGGTTATGATTTACTTAAATCGGTAAAAAAATTTAAAAAATGAGTTTCTATATAAAAATTACTTCATTAATTTACGTGATTTTTTGGAATATGACATTTTATTTCCAGGACAAGTATGTATTTTGTTTAGTTCTCTCACACTGTAAGAACTTAGATACTAGGGTCGGAAAGTGGGATTGAGGAGTCAGCGCCCCAAAGGAGGGGTAATCTGACCTGCAAAAAGTGTCTGGGCAGCCCGGTCGACATTCCGCGGTAAGACACCTCAGGTGATTAGCAATAAACTAACCTTCTCAAAGTAAGAAGGCAAACCTGAGAGGGCGGACCTTCTAAAACTGCACATAACTAAACTTCAGCGCGAAATCAAGAAGAATAATCTAATCTGTTGACTTTGGGGGTCAGGAAAAATCCCTACGTATATCACAATTTATTTTTTAATTAGGTTGAATTCTGGATGACAACCTTTTAGTTTTACATGCGATTTTCTTCCAGATCTCTTGTCTTGTCGTGCATTTGATGGTACTTAATAAACCTTCGTACTTGATGTGATTTATTTCTGTTTCCTTCTGCGTTTTTTTTTCTTCTATCGCTTTTCTAGATTGGATACACCTTTTACCTTTCAAAGTGTCCTTTGCAAAGCCATACTCTAATCATTCCATACCAGATACTCTGAGATCGTCTTTAATAAATTCTTTTCACTCTTTTTCGCGTTCTATTTTCTTGTTCTATAATTCTGTTAACATAATTGGTTTGATGTTATTATGCAAAAAACATAAATCCGAATAATTTGTAATTTTTTGTTAACATTAAGGCTATCAATTTTACTGTCAAAAATTTAAGTAATTCCACTTAAATTTTAAGTAATTCCACTTAAATTGGATGAATTTATTGCATTCGTACCCACTTTGGACACTTCTAAAATAAAATACTTCCATTGAATATGGTTGTTTACCGACGGACCAAGTCTCTTGCAAAGATTCGAGGATTTGCCAAAAAAACCTACGTATGAAGTATGAGTTTGAGAGTATGCATTTAAGTTAGAAAACAGACAACATTTTATGTCTCCATTTAATATTTCGATTTCAACGCCTATTTTATAATTCAACATGAATTCCTACACGTAAAACATGATAACGAATTTAATAACAAATATCAGAAAGCGACCGCCACATAATTTATATGCAAATGTAAAGATAATTTCTTTTCCGACGTAAAAGCGTCTCTTGTTGGTTAGATGTTTCACACCTGAATTTTAAGAAGCTTGAATTGCTATCAAGAATCTCTATTTATTCTTTTGTTGAGAACCCCGTCTGTTGATTGGACATCGTATTTTTGTTTTTTTATGTGGAAAATGGAGTTCAATAGCGTTTTCGTTTTTTTTTTCAATTTGGTAAACTTTTATTTATTGTCAACACTTCATCTATCTTTGTCGACTGTCACCTTTCTACTATCGTATTGATAATTTATTGTAACGATATTGTTTAGTTTCTTATCTGAATTCAAGTTCATGATTTTATTTTAATGTGTGATTCTGAGTTTAATTGTTCCGCCTACCGAAGCTCTCTAAAATCGTCAAAAGGTAACAAGTTATGCATAATTAAACGGACATGAACAGAAACAAAGTCTTTCATCGATGGAAACAAAATTCCCACGATCCGCTAAAAGAGTCTTAGTAGCTGCTACCCCATATTTTTGAGTAATTGGCATAATTTGCAAAATCTAAGCAAAATGCTAAAAGATGAATTACATCCAGCTATCAATGTGTTTTCAACAAAACAAATTATAGTATATTGATTTGGTGATACGATTCACATTCTATTAGGGACAATGAAGGTTACAGCCTAATCATGTCGACACACCGGTTCTCGTTCGATCATCAAAGCAACGTTGAGCCTGGTCAGTACCAGATAGGTGATTAATTTCGAAATTGCAGGCGCTGTATGTATGAGGACGTCGACACCTCCTTGCAAGAGTTGAAAAAAACCAACGTCATCATCTCCCCTAACGGGAATATACATGCGACTGAGGACCGCTTCTAAATTTCATACTGTCATGGAACTTTCTCCTTTGAAGAAAGCCAGTTAAACCCGCGCAGCGTTAGAGCTGTTCCATTTTCCAATGAAGGGTTTAGAGACATCATTTATAAAGTTCACATAATTAACCATCGTGTTATGATATCTAATTCCATAACAAACGTAACACTCGACGATTGATCAACGAAGCTAAAACTTGGACGTCGTCAGTTGCTGAGTAATATAAATAAGATAAAGCGCGATTTTTTGGATGATCTCGTACAAACCCATCCAGGCGGTTCGTAACTGATCGAAAATGGAAGGCTAAACACGTAGTAGAAGATACAGAATCTGGCCTTAGGATAAACGAATTAATTGGTATTGTAGCAAATGGAAAAGTACCTCTAGGTCTTTACCTATATTTTGTTGTTTCAAAGTATCAAATCTAATCTAAAACAAAATGGTTTCGGAAAGAAATTCATCATATCAAAAAAGTGACGCATATTTTTTTTTTTACATAGACATCACCACTTATCAAGGCCAAGAGGTCACTCGAGGATAAAGGTTAAAGAGTGTACAGTAGAAATTGGACAATATAGTAATCGTTAGTAATGGAAATTCGGTAAAGTTGTTAACTTATATGGAACGGCTCATCCAAAACTTGTTTACGTTAGACTTGAAGACAACCATATTGTAATCAGTTGAAAGCAGGAAAATAGAAGACAATTCCATAGGCGTGCAGTTCTAAGAAAGAGGCTTTGCTGATGGAATCTATATTTATGTTTAGGCACAGATAAAGAGTGAGTGAAATTATTGATAGCGTTTTCTGCTAGACGGGTGTTTCTTGTGAAACTTTGGCAAGGGGGGACCATAGATTCGAGCTCAGCCGAGCACTTGACATGAAAATAACGATAAAGCAGAGACAAACTCGCAACATCTCTTCTATGAGATAGAGATTGCAGGGAAGAGAAACGGACATCCCCTACGAGGCTACGAAGTCTATTTTGAACTCTATCAAGACAAGTTGAGTATTTTCTAGCAGCTCCTGCCCAGATGTGGAACAGTTCTCCATCCTAGGACGTACCTGACTCTTATATAGATAGAGAATTGCATCAGCAGTGAGATATCTACTAGATCGATAGAATGATCCCACCATTTTTCCAGCGGTCTTGGCAACGGATTTAATGTATATGTTCCATTTAAGATCAGGAGTAAAGATCAAGCCCAGAAGCTTGTCAAAAAATGAGGCCTCCCCAAGACAAGAGCCATTCATTTCAGATGATGCCAGATGGGGATCAGAGCCTTGATGATGTAAAAATAAAAGCTTGGTTTTAGATGCATTAAAAGTAACAAGCCACCTATATCCCCATTGTACCACTTGCTCAAGATCAGAGGAGAGAGAATAGGGGAGAACTTGGTCGTTTACGGTCAGATGTGCTGCCATAGATAGTAGTGTCATCAGCATAAATGTCTACGAATGATGTAAGGATGTGATTTGGAAGATCATTAATGTAGATCATGAAGAGAGTTGGGCCCAGGACGGACACTTGTGGGACCCCGGAATTAATACTGAGAGCTTCTGATTTGTGCCCATCAACCACTACTCTTATGATTTAATAATTGAGAAGACATTTTCAGCTATACCGTTGATGGAGATATTGTGAAGTAAACCTTTATGCCATACTCTATCAAAGGCCTTTGATATGTCAAGAGCAATTGCACTAAAAATATAGCCTCCGTCGAAAGATTCGCTAATCCTATGAGATATAACTGTGAGCACATCTGCTGTAGATCTGGCAGAACGGAAACATATTGTGCGTCACTAAGAAGCTTATTTTTGCTGAGATGGTTGATTACTTCTCTATTTAACACAGACTCCAGCAACTTACTCATGACGCCCAGGAGAGTTATTGGCCTGTACTGAGAGGGAGATGAGCGATCACCTGAATTCTTAAATACAGGCCATACTCATGAGATTTTCCAGGGTGATGGGAAGCAATTCTCCTTAACATAACGTTTAAACAGTTTTGTAAGAATGGGCACAATTCTGGTTGAAGCCTTTTGAGTACTATAATTGGAATATCGTAAAGGCCGGTTGCTTTATTGGAATCAAGGTTTTTGATTGGTTTGGCAACATCACGTACAGATATTTGAATATCACATAGCGTGTTTTCTGATACAGGAGGAAATATTGGAGGTTGGGGGGCCTTGGTCGCAAAGGGTAGAATTAACTGCAAAGTTCTTGGCAAAGAGTTTGGCTTTGTCTGATGCTGACAAGATTATCTCAGGTCCATTGATAATAGTTGGGATTGAACACAGGTTTCTGTTCAGGATCCTGTTTGCTATTTGCTATTTGCCAAAACTGGTGGGAACCAAACCGCTGCTCAGCTACTTTGAACTTGACGGACGGAGCATACAACTCTCTTGCGTTCTTTATGACTTTTTTACAGTGGTTGCTAGCAGTCCTGAAAGCAGCTTTAGTCTCAGTATATCTATTACGTTGTAAGCAAAAGAAAAAGTGATTTCTGTGCGCAATGGCAGCAGCACATTCTGGAGAGAACCACGGCTGGCTGCTAGGTTTTTGCTGGAATTTTTTCGAGGGTATTGAACGGTCTATACCTACAATTAACCATTCTGTCAGATCAGGTACTACAGAGGACACTTACTTTTTAAACATGGAAGGCAGAAGTAGATATGATATTAATTTATTGAACTATCCCAGTCAGCCATAGAGTATCGATATACTGCACGATGGAGAGGTACATCTGAGGACTTATTATATTTAATTTTTATCTTAACTGATACAACAGAGTGGTCGGAAGATCCAAGTGGATACAGAACGGAAGCTGAACACAGTTCAGGGCAAGTTGTGAGAAAAAGTTCTAGGAGACTTGCATACTGGCCGTCAGTATCAGGCACACGGGTGGGTTCGTGAACAATCTGGGTGAGGTCATAAGTAATGGAGAAATCATGACAGAACCTCCCCTCATCATCAGTCTTGTTGGAGTAAGTTAACCATTCCACATTATGAACATTAAAGTGCCAGCAACCACTGTAAAAATTTTTATAAAGAACGCAAGAGAGTTGTATGCTCCGTCCGTCAAGTTCAAAGTAGCTGAGCAGCGGTTTGGTTCCCACCAGTTTTGGCAAATAGCAAATAGCAAACAGGATCCTGAAGGATTAGCAGAGAGCAAATATAAATGCAGTAGTTTGAGCAAGTGCAACCCGGAAGCACATATAGGGTAAGCTAGGATATCCTCTGGAGATGTCCCTACCACATGGAAAGTCATCTTTTATATAGGCACATATTCCATACCCATGGCGATCTTGGGAGTCAGATTTGAAAGTTTAATTACGAACTCATCTATGGAAATAGTCTGTCCAATGCCAGTTTCGCTTAGAAATAATATGTCCGGTTTAGTCTCCTGTAATTGGGTTTCAATATCTGGAAGGTTAGAAGGTAGACCCCTGATGTTGGAAAAGGAGACATGGTAGTGGGCGTCTACGTTAGAAGTTGGAGATCCGAGTTTAATCGTGTGTTTTTATTGAAACTTTTCATGATGGAGATTTGGGATTTGTGGACTAGATCGATAGAGTTGCTTGAAGCAGGGTAGAGAGGGAAAGTAAGAGAGAAATAGAAATGAAGAAATATTTTTGTAGCACATGAAAAGGTAAAGCCGTAACAATTACCCGTTAATGTGGCATCGAGAGGCCCCCACCAGAAGCTACTGCATGATCACGAAATAGCAGTTTAACAGTCCCAGCACTTTGCACCTGCTGATAGGACAACCTCCACAGTGGTTAATCCAAGGTTCGGGTCCCTAACCATCAGGCGGATAATGTCAGCCCAAATAAAACGTTTACCCCCAGCACCCTTACCAGTAACATGGCTACAAGGATAGACACAGAAACAGAAAATTTTCGACATCTCTGCCAACTGTTCACGCAAAATATTACTACCCTAGAATACAGCTTTTTCTTCTCCCTTTGTCAGAAAAATCAGTCATTAAAATATAAGGAGTGTGTGACAAATAAAGAGAAGCGAGAGAAACTGGAGCTGCCGATAATGCATCCACAATGCATTGTCTATTCTCCATAAAAAATATTAAGTGTAGTACATATATAAGTCCATTTGGAGTGTTTAAGGGAAGGTATGGTTAAAGATCCCCCCACTGACTGAAAATGAACATAATTGCCTAATCTGTTTAGGCTATCAACTTGGAACATATAACCAACATTATTGGACAAAAAATCTATTATAATAAAATAAAACAATATATATTCCAAATGAATTTGCCAGATAGAATCGGCACATTTTTCGACGAGAAAACCATTTACACAATTAATAAAACAATGAAATAAAGATAAAGATTAAAAACTGAAATAAATATAATATTATCACTCGCATATAGAAAAGAAATATTACAAATTCATGACTTAACTGCTATAATACGTTCTTTGTGACTGCAAATAAAAATTATCGATTAAGTGGGAAAATACAAAAGATAGAAATGTAATATGAAGAAACTTCAGTATTTTTTTTTATAGATTTCGCCTCCTACAATGACTGAAGCACCTTGATGAAAGGATCTAAAAAAAATCCTACTTTAAGGTCAAAAACTTGCCAACGATAAGTGTTCGATGGAATAGATTCTGATCCATGAAACAGTAATTTTCCCTCTTTGTCAGAAACATGTGGAATGTGAGGACTAAAGAACAAAATAAAGAAAGCAAGAGTTACGAGCCTGCTGAAAGTAAAGCCAAAATAAACTTTTCACTTTTCACTCTCCTTCTACATTTGAGTATAAAATTAAATTTCATTATACAATCGGCCTACGATGATGGGTTTATTGAAAGCAATGCTGTTATTGTATAAACATTTTATGTATATCTAAAAAGTGTGCTCAGAGATTTTCAATTGATATAAATTCAATCGAAATATTGCTTTCACATAATTCATAAAATTGAATCTGTACATTTCTCAAATAAGGTCTGTTAAAATGGCAAATAATTTAATAAGGGATTTTAATGAGCTCGAAACAAGATCGACGTGTAAATTTAATAACGGTTCCGAACTCGTTGAATTATTGAAGTATATGTGATATACAAAAGAGATTCATATATCTCTATCGATTTATCCTTTTATCATATATATATATATATATATATATATATATATATATATATATATACTAGCAAAAGTACCCGTCGTTGACTGGGTTCAAAAACAGCCTACAGAAAATCGACTGATTCATGAAAGTATGATAGGTTATGAAAAGAAAGAGTTGTAAATTTGGGTCGAATTTGGGGGTATCAAAACCAAAACAAAAACATGATGAAAGTAAAAATAAAATAGATAAAACCCATAATTAATTATACCATACCTGTTCACACTCAAACACTTATCACAATATTCTGTGGATTCATATTAAAAAACCTTGTTAAACTTTGTGACATATTTCCATTCTATGGAGGTCAGGGGCGAATAACACCCCATAATTTTATTATAACATATTTCTTCAAACTGAAACATAATTATCAAAGTATACTTACGCAGATAGATATGAAAAGTCTTTATTAAAGTTTGTGACTATTTCCATTCTATGGATGCCAGGCGCGAACGCAGACCCCACAATTTTATTATATCATGCCTATTTAAGTTAAAACATACTTATCAAAGTATTCTTATGTACATCTATATAAAAAAGAACTTGTAAACGTTTTTTTTTTAATTCATAATTTTTTCTTTTCTTTTTTTTTTACACAATGATTACCATTTATCAAGGCCCGGAAGCCACTCAGGGATAAGGGTTATTGCAAGTACATTACGTTAGTGTGGAGATTTGATGAAGTGTTTACTTAAGGGGGCGGTTCATTAGGAATTTGTTAACATTAGACTTGAAGACATCCAAGTTGTAGTCCGGAGGGAAGCAGGCAGACGGAACAGAGTTCCACAGGCGTGCAGTTCTAAGAAAGAAGCTTTGTTCATGGAATCCGCGTTTTGATTTAGGCACAGGTATAGAGTGGGGGAAATTTTTCACAGTGGATTCAGCTAGACGGGTATTTTTCGTGAAAGATTGGCGAGGGGGGACCAGGGATTGGAGTTCAGACGAGCACCTGCCATGAAAATAACGATAAAACAAGGATAGACTCGCAACGTCTCTTCTGTGGGAGAGGGGTTACAGTGTAGAGAAAAGGGCATCCCCCACTAAGCCACGAAGTCTATTTTGTACTCTGTTAAGGCATGACAGGCTGTTTTTGGCAGCTCCTGCCCAGATATGGCAACAGTATTCCATCCTTGGACGTACTTGGCTTTTATATAGATAGAGAATTGCATCAGTAGTGAGATATCTTCTGGAGCGGTAGAAGGATCCCACCATCTTTCCAGCGACCTTGGCAACAGACTTGATGTACGTGTTCCATTTCAGATCAGGAGTAAAAGTCAAACCCAGAAGCTTGTCAAAACACGGGGCCTCACCCAGACGAGAGGCATCCATCACAATTGATGCCAGCTGGGGATCAGAGCGTTGATGATGTAAGGATAGGAGTTTGGTTTTGGATGCATTAAAGGTAACTAGCCACGTCTTCCCCCACTGAACCACGCGCTCGAGATCAGAGGAGAGAGAATCAGAGAGAACTTTGTCATTTACAGCCTTTGATGTGTTGCCGTAGATGGTCGTGTAATCAGCATAGATGTCAACGAATGATTTAAGTATGTGTTTAGGGAGGTCATTGATGTAGATCAGAAAGAGAGTTGGGCCCAGGATTGATCCCTGAGGGACTCCAGCATTTATATTGCAGGCCGATTTTTGCCCATCTACCACTACTCTTACGAGCCTATCGGAGAGAAATTATTTAATGATTGAGAAAACATTTCCAGTTATACCGTAGCTGGAAATCTTGTGAAGTAGACCCTTATGCCATACCTTGTCGAAGGCCTTTGATATGTCAAGAGCAATTGCCCTAGAAAGGAAGCCTTTGTCAAGAGATTCACTAATCCTGTGGGATATAACCGTCAGCACATCTGCGGTAGATCTTGCAGAGCGGAAACCATATTGTGTGTCACTAAGAAGGTTATTCCTGCTGAGGTGGTTGACTACTTCTCTATTTAATATGGATTCCAGCAACTTACTCATAACACACAGGAGACTTATTGGTCTGTACTGAGAGGGAGATGACTTATCACCTGAATTCTTAAATACAGGGCAAACTGATGAGGTCTTCCAGGGGGTCGGAAAGCACTTCTCCTTAAGGCAGCGCTTAAATAGTTTCGTAAGTATGGGAGCAATTTCTGGTTGAAGCTTTTTTAACACTATAATTGGGATGCCATCACGGCCAGTTGCTTTACTGGAATCTAGGTTTTTTATTAGCTTGGCGACCTTATGCACGGATATTTGTATGTTACCTAGCTTGTTCTGTGCTTTAGGAGGAAATATGGGGAGTTGGTGGCCTTCGTCTCATAGGGTAGAATTAGCTGCAAAGTTCTTTGCAAATAGTTTGGCCTTTTCTGACGCTGACGAGATGACCTCTGGTCCGTTGATAATGGTTGGGATAGAACGCACACTTCTGTTCAGGATCCTATTTGTTATTTGCCAAAACTGGTGGGAACCAAGCCGCTGATCAGCTACCTTGGATTTAACAGACTGGGCATATAGCTCTCTTGCATTTTTTATTACTCTTTTACAGTTATTGCTGGCAGTCCTGAAAGCAGCTTTAGTCTCAGTGCATCTATTACGTTGGTAGATATGGAAAAAGTGATTTCTGTGCGCGATAGCAGCAGCACATTCTGGGGAGAACCATGGCTGGCTGTTAGGTTTTTGTTGGAATTTTTTAGATGGTATGAATTGGTCTATGCCTACAATTAATCATTCGGTCAGATCTGATACTATACAGGACACTTCCTTTTTAAACATTGAGTGCAGATGTAAATCAGATATGAATGTACGGAAGCTATCCCAGTCAGCCATAGAGTATCGGTATACAGTACGGTGGAGGGGTACGTCTGGGGGCTTCTTACATTTCGTTTTTATCTTAACTGATACGACGGAGTGGTCGGAGGATCCTAGAGGAGAATGAACGGTACATGAACATAGCTCAGGGGAAGTTGAAAGAAAAAGGTCTAAGAGGCTTGCATATTGATTGGGTGTATCGGGCACACGGGTGGGTTCGCAAACAATCTGAGTGAGGTCATAATCAATGACAAAATCATGACAAAACCTCCCCTCATCGTCTGTCTTATTTGAATGGGTCAGCCATTCCACGTTATGGACGTTGAAGTCACCACAGATGTGGATGTTAGCCGAGGGATGTGAAGACAGTATGTGGTCTATTTTCTCAGATATGCTCTTAAAGATAGTAACTCCGCTGTTGTGGGGCCTATAGAGGGCAAATATAAATGCAGTGGTGTTAGCAAGTGCAACCCTGAAGCACATATGGGGTAAATTAGGATCTTCTCTAGAGATGTCCCTGCAACACGGGAAGCCATCCTTAATGTAGGCACATATTCCATGCCCATGGCGATCTTGGGTGTCAGATTTAGCTGTTAAATTGGAGTATCCATTAATTATGAACTCATCTAGGGAAGTGTTCGGCCCTATTCCAGTTTCACTTAGAAATAATATGTCCGGTTTCGTCTCCTGTAATTGGGTTTCAACCTCTGGAAGGTTGGAACGTAGACCCCTGATATTGGAGAAGGAGACCTGGAAGATGGGGTTCTAGGTTTAATCGAGTTTTTATTCTGGAGATATTTCATGTTGAGGTTTTGGGATTTGTGGAATAGGTCGGCATACTTGGTTAGAGCAGTACAGAGAGGGAAAGTAAGAGAGAAAAAGACAGGAAAATTTTTTTATTTGTAGCACACGAAAAGGTAAAGCCGTAACAATTACCCACTAGTATGGCATCGAGATTTCCCACTTGTATGGCATCGAGATTTCCATTATTTCCATACTTTGTGGACCAGGCGCGAACGCAGACCCCCCCCCAATTTTAATGAACCACCGTTCTGCCAGATCAAACATACCCATTCCTGCGTCTCGATACATCTTCTATCATTCTATGTAATCAGTTTTTTTTAAAATAGTCAACCATATAGGAGTCTATTCGTGACCACACACACACACACACACACACACACACACACACACACACACACACACACACACACACACACACACACACACAGACATTCAGCTTTATATTATATATATATATGTATGAAAAAAAAATACAACAATAAAAAAATAAAAATGAAATAAAAAAGCAGTCCACTAGCGTTTATGCCACGCTTACGATTTCCGCTCGTTCGAACCTTTTCAACAGTTGAAAAGGTTCGAGCGAGCGGAAATCTCTCTCTCTCTCTCTCTCTCTATATATATATATATATATATATATATATATATATATATATAGAGAGAGAGAGAGAGAGAGAGAGAGAGACAGACAGACTCACGGTGTAGTGGGGAGAAGCTTCACATGCCTCCTCCCAGTGATTTAGTACACGTTGTAGTTTATATTGTATTATAGAGAACCTACTGTTTATTTTATGAATTTATTTTTATATAATGGCTTGAATTAAAGCTTAAAGTGCAAATATCAAGTATCATGGTTTAGTTGTGCTCTAAACAGGAACATACATTTCGGACGCGCCCCTGTATATCAAAGATACTTTTGTTGATTTCATATTTCAGGCCTTTTGGCTTGTATCGTAATAAAGCATGTCAAATGCACCTGTGATGTTAGGCTGTATAAGGCGTTAACTTTAGGCAAAATCACTTGTTCATTTTTTTATCATATATTTTTGATTATCGATATTTATTGAAGATATTCCGGTACAGAACGTGACTAAGAACACTGCCAGACACATAAAGTACATTGGTTTGGAATTTTTAAAAATCGGCCCAACAATTTAGAAGCTCATAAGGAACGAACTCACACGCAGATAGAAGTTCTTTTTAGTCTATGAGATAGATATAAGTCTCGTACAAACAAACGAAAGTTTATAGAAGCTAGAAGTAATTGTAAAAAAGAAGCAGCAACAGTTAAGAGAGAATATACCAGAAAACGCATTGAAGCGCAGAAATTATGAAATCGCGATTTCTGTAAAATCTACAAATATGTAGTAAATATAAGGCAATCAACAATTCCCCCATTATTTAACAATCGACAACCGAGAAAGCTTGCCCGTCAGTTTACCTCAAACTCTACGTTGAATCCGACCAAAAGACCACCTCCCTGATTTTCCTTTGCTGACTTAAACCATACTAGACGATCTTAAAATCACCTTCTGAAGTACATGATATCATAAAAACCTAGACACCTTGAAAGCATGGTGACCTGATTTCATTCCGGTTTTACTATGCTCCAGTTCTGCTTTCCAGACTGCTGGAGAACCACTTCTGTGGTACCAGTTTACAAGAATTCTGGCGAAAGAATTGATCCATTAGATTATCGCGCCATTAGCCTCCTCCCCATTAGCCTCCTCCCCATTAGCCTCCTCCCTATTTTTGCCAACATATTTGAGTCTATAATTAATCCAGCTGAAGTACACCATCTTACAGATGCTAAACTTCTGTCCGACCATCAATATGAATTTAGGCAAACTCGTTCTACTGCAGGTATTCTAACTGTAATCCCTGAACGTATATAATATGCACTAGACAAAGCAAGGAAGGAGAGTGCAGTAGCCCTAGAGATATGTAAGGCTTTTACAGAGTATGGTACGATGGTCTTTTCAGGAAAATCAAATCCTATGGTATTACTGGACGAATACTTAATATAATTAAATCCTTCTGAAATAAGAGAAAAATCTGGGTTGTCCTCGATGGCCGTACATCTAAACAATAGGATATAAATGTACCTTAGGGGTCGATCCTTTGACCTTTATTATTCCTGATATTCATAACGGACGTCTCTGATAAAAGTCTCTGAGATGGGCATATTTGCTGACGACACCATGCTCTATAACAGGCACGAGGAGAAAACGAATGAACATATATGTAAAGCAATGACGGAAGCTCTAGAGGAAGACCTTCACTCTGTATTGGAAAGGGGTCACAGGTAGATGGTAACGTTCAATGCTGCCAAGACTAAGCTGTTTTCCTTTAATAATTACAAGAAACATTCTCAACCACTAATAGCTATGGCTAAAGATACATTATCTGAAAGTACTTCGTTCAAAACCCACGGCTTAATGTTCACAGGGAACATGGGCTGGAACAGATACATCGAGGGTATTGCCACGGCTGCTGCGAGGAAGGTGGGCTTTCTCAAGAGGCTTATTTACGCATGAAAGTTTCCTGATCCTCTACAAGAACACCATCCCCCATGTATGGAGTCTCGTTGTCACATTCGGACTGGTGAATCTGCTACTAGTCTCTCACTCCTGGACAGGGTTCAAAAGAGAGTCGCCAACCTGATAGGTCCTGAACTGTCATTTAAGCTTCAACCTCTGTCCCATCGACGAAATGTTGCATCCCACTGCCTGCTGTAAAAGTATTTTAATTGATTTAAGATATAGAGTTGTATCCTATGACATTTATGTGAATATGACATTAAGAATGTTGAATTGGAGTTATTTGGATCCAGCGTTGAAATAGTCGGACGCAGTACAAGTATATAAAGCTATATAAAGCTATACTAATGATTGTTAATGCTATCGGCACACACACGACCGCGCATGCACACACGCACACACGCACACACATTATATATATATATATATATATATATATATATATATATATATATGAATAATCGTTGTTATTCTTGGCAAAAAGAAATCCCAGAGTTTGCTCAATTGTTTAAGAATAAAAGCATAATATTTTTATTTAGCTTCATTAGATCAGTTCAAATCAAGATGATATCGTTGGTTTCACGCCTAGTACGAACACAGATGAAAACCTAATGTTTCATTAGATTCGTTTATAGCAATAAACAAGTCGCTCAAGCCACGGCCACCGAGAGTAAGAAAAAGGCCTGTTTACTGAAAAATACTCGCAGGCAATGTAGGTAAGATTTGTCAGACTGTCAGTACTGTATGAGGGCAATTTGAAAAAGAGCCATAAAACATTTTTAAAAAGAAAAACGAACATAGTTCGATTAATACTGAAACTGAACTTTATTCGATATGAAATATAAATATTATCTATGTAAAATTAAGTAATTTTAAACCAATATACAATTTAATACTGATAAAACTTAATTATGAATTTAACAAACGAACAATTAAACAACATATTAAACACCAAATAATAAAGATGAATAATTTTAAAAGTGAAAACCATCGATAAATAATTTTAAGAATGAAAACAAACAGTAAAACACAAAAAATTGAAATCAAACAAATAATTTAAATACAAACAAATAATAAAAGTTACTAGTGCAGAAATATTTTTTTATGTAATTTAGAGAAAAATCACCTGGGTTGGATGTTATTTTTTGGAACTTTACAGATGAGGATTGATAATATAAATATTATCTATGTAAAATTAAGTAATTTTAACAAGATTATTATCGATTAGACACTAAGCTGAAGCGGGAAAAAGGGGTCGGAAAGGGGGGTAAGCAAAGAAGTTGTAATTGAGAATTTGGCACATATGCACTTATGTTACCGGGCTGACGGGTGTATTGTACTAACAATTTAATAAAAAAGATATCGTAAAACTTGACTTTAACTTGAAAAACGGGTTAAAAATAGCACGGAAACATGCACCACTTTATTTTACATATTTCTTTTCCAAAGGATTGTTTGAATAAATTGATTTAAATTTAAAATGTTGCGTAATTATTTCTAAAAAAAAAAAGTACTAAAAAATTATGAGTAACGTAGGTAGAAAAGTAACATTTATTGTTTTTTTAATACTTTTGTCGTTTGCTGGCTGCCTCGCAATATATCAATTCAAATAAGACAAACCAAATAATACTCTGATTAAAATACCACTTTTTTAAAAAGTACTCGCGAATTCATTCATAATTGTGAAATTATTCAAAATTGAAGAAATAAAGCAGAAGCACAACTGAATTTTTTCTTTTTAATAATTAAACAACACTCTAAATTTATATCAATGTATTCAAACGGTCCTTCAAGTTTTACGATATCTTTTTGTTTATTAAATTGTTAGGTGAAAGTACAGAATAGTTACATTGCACCCGCCAGTACCAATAAAGTGATTCTTAATATCGTATTCAGCTAAATCCATAATAAGTGATACTTTGAATAGATGGTTTATTTCATTGACGTCACACCGTAATCACGTGATTAAAATTTTAGCAGACAAAACTTGGGAGACAAAAGAGTCAAGAGTTCCACAATATTTATTATATTTTTGTTCCTATCCAGAGTGCCCCTTTTTGTGGAGCTAGATTTTCCCACATTAAAAACCGACCTTGTGTCTAACTGTGCATTCGTGGGGAAGCAAGTAAATAAATTTTAAAACGTATATTTTGACCAATATTCTAATGTAAAAATTATATAGAACATTAAAATATTTGGAAATACTCAATGAAGGTTTTATTTATTATTAAAAATACATTTTGACAATTATTCTCATGTAAAAATTATTTGTTTATAATTTTAAAAACTAAAACAAAATTAAATTAAATTAAATTTTCAACTTTACTAATCGACATTTTAGCCTTATAAAATTATTTGTTTATGATTCTGAAAAGAAACAATCAATTTTAATATATAACGCTCAGTCACCACTAAATTTCTTAATAGCCGCGTGTTGAATAATTTTACAAACCGACTTTAGAAAAAATATAGAACTTTAAAATATTTGGAAATACTCAATGAAAGGTTTTATTTATTATTAAAAAGACATTTGGAAAATTATTCTCATGTAAAAATTATTTGTTTATAATTTTAAAAACTAAAACAAAATTACATTAAATTTTCAACTTTCCTTATAGACATTTTAGCCTTATAAGAAAATAAACAGTTAGAAATATCAACATAATATTTGCTGTATTAGCAATAAATTGTATTGTTTCTTTAATTTATAGTAAAAATGTTATCAAACGTTATGAAAGTACTTGCATACAGTTCTAATTTAATACACGTTTAATTATTAACAAATAACATTACTTACTTTACTATATTTGGTTGGAAATACATTTTCCCTTCTAATGTCGCGTATCCAAATTGAGACTTGCCCCTTCTCTTAAGGAAAAGAAAATATATGTACTTTGGGGCCTTTTGGATAATTTCCCCGGCAATTTGGAACAACGCAAGAATACACCATGTTAGACAGCAAACTGAAAAGTAGACGAAACTGCTGCTGATAGCCTAGACCATTCACAGACTAATCTGTGAATCCTACTTTTGAAAAAAGACTTCTGAGTCTGTTGCGCGCCTTAGTTTGAAATAGTATTTGAACCTAGGTTTGAAATAGTATTTGAACCTAGGTTTGAAATAGTATTTGAATCTAGGTTTGAAATAGTATTTGAACCTAGGTTTGAAATAGTATTTAAACCTAGGTTTGAAATAATATCTGAACGTAGGTTTGAAATAGTATTTGAACCGCTTAACTGTGTCGATTGAAAGGACGGACATGCAGCAAAGCCGTTTTTACTTTCAAAGCTTTATGATGTTTCTGTTTTTCACGTTTAACACACATTGTTGCTTTTGTACAAATAAAACATCTAAAAATAGCTTTTCTCCTTTCTAGACGAAAAGCAAGGGATGCCCTGGCGAAAACAGCTGGTAGGGATGACACCGTTGTTGACAGCTGTTTTCCAGATACGTTCAGATATGCTGTTAAGCGTGACTTTGTCTACTACAAGGTCACACATATGGCATATTTACGAAGACGGAACTTTTCACATAGTAAAACGGTTCTAGCATTTAATTAGTATGGGTAAATTCTTCACTCACCTGAGATTAGCCGTTCCGTTTACTAAGTTTAATCATTTCAATCTTCAATCTTTAAGACCATGACTAATAGGAATATCATGAGGATAGAAACAACTAAGTGATCCATACGACATTACTATCTACCAGATTATGCTTGCACAATATATATGAATCAATTTTTCACCAAGCAAAATAATGCACACACACACACACACACACACACACACACACACACACACACACACACACACACACACACACACGCACGCACACACACGCACATATATAGCTCTCTCTCTCTCTCTCTCTCTCTCTATATATATATATATATATATATATATGTGTGTGTGTGTGTGTGTGTGTGTATAATGGTTCTATAGATTAGTTTCCTAGAGGTAAATCATATGAAACCCGTGTGATTAGTAAATAGTGCTCAGTAGAGGACATAGCTGGTATATAGTCTGTTTACTATACGAACCATAATATGCTTATATATATATATATATATATATATATATATATATATATATATATATATATATATATATATATATAGTTTATTTAGGCAGCATGTTTCCATTTAGATATGCACGGAGTGTTCTTGCTTAATTGTTGTTTTTTTGTAATTTCTCTATTTTTGTATGGTTCTAATATCTCAGTCGAATTGTATAAGAAAGTTCCATGGTCGTTTTTGTCCATCGGTTTTTTATTTTTTTAATGTTTATATTGTTTTCAAGTAATTTCAACTGATTTTCTTCAGACATCTTCAGGTAGTTTTGGATTACTGTGTCGTTAAAAATTTGGATGTTATTATATGCTTCAGTTCAAATTACTTAAAAAGTGAAGCGTCTTGTGCGTAAAAAATGTTTTCAACGTGTTAAGAACGTGACTAAAATTAATGGACAACGGTTTAAAAGAATGATTTACAAAATGGTATCGAAGTTACAGTTTTTAAAAATATTAATTTATACATTTACATTACAACATACACACACACACACACACACACACACACACATATATATATATATATATATATATATATATATATATACTAGCAAAAGTACCCGCCGTTGACTGGGTTCAAAAACAGCCTACGGAAAATGGACTTTGATTTATGAAAGTATGATAGGTTATGAAAAAGAAGGGTTGTAAAAAGATAGCTTCGAATTTGGGATTATCAAAACCAAAGCCAAGTATGATGAAAGTAAAAATAAAATAGATAAACCCCATAATTTATTATACCATACCTGTTCACACTGAAACACTTATCACCATATTCTGCGGATTCATATTAAAAAATCTTGTTAAACTTTGTGACATATTTCCATTCTATGGAGGTCAGGTGCGAACGAACACCCCATAATTATATTATACCATATTTCTTCAAACTGAAACATAATTATCAAATTATACTTACACAGATAGATATGAAAAGTCTTTATTAAAGTTTGTACCTATTTCTTTCTATAGAGACCAGGCGCGAACGCAGACCCCACAATTTTATTATACCATCCCTATTTAAGTTAAAACATACTTATCAAAGTATTCTTATGTACATCTATATCAAAAACAATTGTAAACGGTTTTTTTAAATTTTTTTTATTTCCATACTTTGTGGACCAAACGCGAACGCAGACCCCACAATTTTAATGAACCACCGTTCTGCCAGATCAAACATACCCATTCCTGTGTCTCGATACATCTTCTATCATTATATATAATCAGTTTTAAAAATAGTCAACCATATACGAGCCTATTCGTGACCACACACACACACACATACACACACACGCACATACACAGACATTCAATTTTATATTATATATATATATGATTGTTGAGCTGGATTAAATCCGACGATATGAAATAAAATGGAGGTGGAAGGACCTGGATACTCAACGTTTCGCCCGATTTATGCGGGCTTCTTCAAGAGGGATGGTCATTGACGAGAGAGTCGGAGGATTGGGGCTATATATAATGATGGGGGAGGGCAACGTGTTTACCTTATGTAAATTAGATATCATATATACATATATATACATTTTATGAAAGAAAAAAAATAAATTAGAGTAAATTAGTGTAGTGGATTACGTCTAAAAGTTAAAATATCGTAGAGATTAAAAAAATGTGTTTGGAAATATAGCGGTGATAGATTAAATAAATAAAATGACACGAGATTACGAAAGAATTTTTTTTTTTTTCAATTAGAAATAATTGAATTGGGATAAAATAGCGTAGTAACTTAAACGATGGTGTCTAAAAATAAGAATAGGAGGTGATAAAATGGAGTCTAAAAATAGATAATGATAAAATAAAATGCAGTAAATAAGTAAAATAAAAATAATAAAATTAAGTGAAATTACGATTTTTTTTTAATCTCTACGATATTTTAACTTTTAGACGTAATCCACTACACTAATTTACTCTAATTTATTTTTTTCTCTCATAAAATATATATATATGTATATATGATATCTAATTTACATAAGGTAAACACGTTGCTCTCCCCCATCATTATATATAGCCCCAATCCTCCGACTCTCTCGTCAATGACCATCCCTCTTGAAGAAGCCCGCATAAATCGGGCGAAACGTTGAGTATCCAGGTCCTTCCACCTCCATTTTATTTCATATATATATATATATATATATATATATATATATATATATATATATATTTACGTACCTAGGGACTTTTAAAGGTGGTTGATTGCGTTCAATGCCGCCAAGACTAAACTAGTTTCATTCAATAATTACAAGAAACCCTCTCTACCACCTATAGCAATGGCCAACGACTCTTTATCTGATAGTACATCTTTCAAACTCCTTGGCCTAACGTTCACAGGAAACATGAGTTGGAACAATTACATTAAAGGCATTGCCAGGGCCGCTGCAAGAAAGGTGGGCTCTCTCTACCGTGCTAGACAACTACTAACACCCGAAAGTATCCTGTACCTCTATAAGGCCACCATTCGCCCATGTATGGAGTATTGCTGTCACATCTGGGCTGGTGCATCTGCTACTTGTCTCTCGCTCCTAGACAAGTTTCAAAAGAGAGTCGCAAACCTGATAGGCCCTGAACTGGCATCTAAGCTTCAGCCTCTGTCCCATCGACGAAATGTTGCATCCCTCTGCCTTTTCTACAAATATTTTAGTGGCGAATGCTCTGACGAACTGCAATCACTTGTGCCCCCACGACGTGAGCACCCTCGACAAACCCGACAGGCTGCTAAATCTCACCCCCACACTGTAGAGATCTTTAGATGTAAAAGATCTTTTTACTCCAATAGTTTCTTCCCCAGAACCGCTAAACTCTGGAATTCCATTCCAGGTCCCTGCTTCCCCAACAGTACTGACGTGCAGAAGTTCAAGTGTAACGTGAACCGACATATTGCTGCCCAAATCCCTACATAGTACCCCAGTAACTATTGCCCCTGATAGTAGCCCCCTACACCAAAGTGGCAATTTGCCTTGTTTGGGGTGAAAATGTAATAAAAAAAATACTGTTTCAAAATTTACATTGTTAATTTTTGTTCTTTTTGTTCTCATATATAGTGCTTCCAGTATTTTTGGTCTTTTTACGTTTGGATCTATCTGAATGATTTTCGTGTTTTCAGCTAGGATTTTTCTAAATTGGTAATCTGGGCAGCCATGTTGCTTTAGGTGTTGGAAAATCGAGCTTGTATCTGAAAGCTCGTTTATAATCTACTACAAGAAATTAACTCTTGCTAATCTTATCATTAAAAACAAACACTTCTCAGACAAAATAATCAGTCGATGAATCGTATGGACAATGTGTTGGTCGCTGGTACAATGTAGCTAGTCGTGGTTCTATTGTTGGAGATGCATTCTTCCAAGGGGCATTTGAATTCGTAGACTACATTGGTTTCGTCCACTGATTTTGTTGTCCGAGACGTGTTGTTTTTAATTATAAGATTAGCAAGTGTTAATTTATTGTAGTAAATTATAAATCTGATTTTATTATTATTGACTGGGGAAATATATCGATGTATTATATTCCGTAGTAACTTTTCATCTGATTTGAAATTGTGGTGTAGCTGGTTGCGATAAAATACATTAATTGGTTATTCCTTATTAGTTTGGTCTAGGTTTCTAACTGTTAGTTTAATTTGTTAATCGACTAAGAATTTGGGGAATTGGTTATTGATTAAAAACCTGTTTTATATTTTTTAATCCGCTGTAGAATATAGTCTTATTTGAGGAGCTCAATTAAGCTCGATTAATTAGGTTCTTCATAATTGGAAAAATAGTGAGGCGCTGATTTTGTTGTTAACTGTTGTTGTTGTTTGGGGAAGTTGTATAAGTTCTTCGGTAAACTTTACGCTGTATTTGCTTTGTAAGTAAGGGGTTATTCGATTATTGATTGTTTTTGTTAATTTATAGATAGGGCTTGTTACCTGTGAAATAATGGAGTGGACTAGAGAGTCGAGTTTGTAGGTTTTTACATTGCCATATATGTATCCGAGTTTATAATCACCAATCATTTTAGGGAATTTTTGATTGTCTATTACAGCATTGTTCGCAATTATGAGTTTATTGATTTGAATTTTGAGTTGATTTATAGGGGATTTTTTGGTTCAATTTGTAAAATTTTGTGTGGTCATCTATAATGGTTTGTAGTTTTTGAAAATAATCAGATTTGTTAAGTACAACGTATATGTTAGCTTTGTCGCTTTTTCTAGCAGTAATGTTTGGGTGATTTTTAAGTTCATTAGCTGTTTTTTTTCAGAGTATTAGTTCAGATTGTATTAGATCTTTTGTTTTTTATCGAAACTGTTTTTATTGGATTCAGCTTTGAGTATGTATTTTATTCCTGGGTGCGTAGTCATTTTTTGTTCGTTTTTTAATGTAATAATTTTTTTATATAAACGTTCTGTTAAAGCTCTTTTGATTTGGTGGTTATATATGTTAAATATCTGACAATTAGATTCTAGGTTAAGAAATTCAATTTGGTGTTCGGTAACTTCCTGGTTTGAGAGATTGGTGTAGTTTTTCTATTGTTTTTTTTGAGGCCGGAGGAAGAGGGGGGGCTACTGAAAATATGGTTCAAATTTGTAGCGCTCCTTCAAAAGCCAAGCCTGAGTTTCTTTGTCGCCGAGTCTTACTGCCACACCTACGGTTTGCCAGCGGCCACATGATTGCGCCAGAGGATCACCACACTTTTCAGCACATCCCAGTACGCTTTGGTGTTGAATTTCAAGCCGACTTCGAAGATATGCTGAAGTGGCATGATATGGCCTTCACTTGAAACCACACCAAAGAATATAACAGTGGCCCAAACTTTGTTTTCATCACCCTGTTATTTGTGGTAATCTAACGATGCAGTTTAATGGTGCTGGCAATGGTTCTGTTGTCATAACTTGGTTCGGAGGAGAACATGAGTTGTATAACAGCACATCGCCGAATCGCGTTCGTTGAACATTGTATCACTTTCTGACAAGATTGAATGCTCGAATTAATCCTGGGATGTGTACACAAATGGCTAACTAGTAGATGGTCTGCAAAAAAAAAAGAAAAGAAAACCGATTTTCATCAAACGGAAATGCAATCATGTCCTTAATTTCCCTATATTTTAGACATGATAATTAAAGCACATAATAACAAAATATTAAATAAAAACAATGTAAACAACAGCAAAATAAACAATAAAAAAGTAGACACCATGACAAAAATAAAACTAACACTAGCAGAAATAATAATAATAATAATAATAATAATAATAATAATAATAATGATGATGATGATAATAATAATAATAATAATAATAATAATAATAATAATAATAAACCAACCCCGGACAATAACAACCATACTAGAAATAAAAATACTAATAACGAACAAGATAAATGCAACTGTAGACACTGCACACTTTGCCCACTTCAAAATAAATGTCTAACCAAAAGCGTAGTTTACCAGGCCACAATATTTGCGAAAGAAACCCAGAATAACAAGAAATATTACCTAGGTATGACATTCTTAGATTTCAAAACTCGATATTATGACCACGAAAGTACATTCAACAATAGAAAATACCGTATGAAAACAACGCTAGCAAATAAATACTGGGAACTCAAGGAAAGCGGACATTCGCCGGTAGTCGAATGGAAAATAATAAGACAAGCCACCATATGTAGAGACCTGGACGACCGATGTAGATTATACCTTCATGAAATATTTGCTATCCTGTACTTTAAAGAACCCCAACATCTAGTAAACTGTAGAAGAGAAATAGCGAACAACTGTGTTGACAAGAAAAAATTTACTCTAGGATAGCGATAAAAAATAATTTTAAAACTAACAAAAACAATAGAAAATAAACAAATAAATAAACTAAATAAACATGAATATACATAAACTATCACACATAAATGTATATATGTATATATATACATATATATGTACATATATATATATATAAACTAACAATAAAAAACAAAAACAAACAACCTTAACTTAGATTTAAAACAGGTCAAAAAGCTAGATATCCAGGCTAAATAGAACACACACAAAGGAACAGGTCAACCAGGTCAAATAGGCCTTTGTCCGATAAGTGCATGTTCATTGGCTGATAGGAAGGGCGCGACGGATATTAGAAAGCTGATTGGCTAACTAAAATCTCAATAGAAGGTGCCTATATAAAAACGACGGACAGCCACAAAAATTGCGCATAAGCCTGAAGAGTCCTAGAGTGGATGAATATTCAGTGTAGCTAAATCGCCATATATATTTTATAACATACTTATTATATATATACATATATATATAAATTCGTATTCCTGTCTGTTTGTTTGTTTGTTCACAATTTGATTAATATATACAGAACGTGTCTTATTTTAACCTTTCATTTATTTCTATATATAGGATTATACTTGCAAAAATATACAATTAAGAGATCACCTTATTTGCATATGACATTAAGAAAAATCGATTTTCCTAAATAGGGCATTTTAGTTTATGTTTTTAGCGAGAGAATTATTTTAAGTATTTTATTTAAAATTGTTATTTAATAAATTTGAAACAACAATTATATTGATAATATATTTAATTTAATTTATTTTGGAATTAATATTTCCAACAGAGCGACCTTTTCAAAACTGTTTTTAGAGTTATTTGTCCCTAGATGCTATCCATAGAAAAACGTTTTTTTTTTGTAAGTTAGCTAGAATAAATACTATTTAGACACAAAAGCAATTGCAAACAATACATCAACGAAATTAGTCTGATGATTTCTCCCGGGAATGACGCATGAACGTTTCTGTGTTGTTTAATACCAGACATACATATTTTACTACTACTACAAAGTGTTTACTCATGTATTGAAAATAGTTAGAGTAAATATTGAAAACATAATTATATATATATATATATATATATATATATATATATATATATATATATATATATACACACAAATTTTTAACAGTGCAAAAACTATACAGCACTTTGAAAATAATATACGACTAGGGGCCTTTTTATTACCAACAAACGCATCAAAAGTTAATTCTTAGTAAATCAAGGGATGGAAATAAAATGAAAACGAATTAAATTGTGATGCAAGAGAAAATACTCTGGAATATACGAAGAAAAAAGGAATAAAAAGCGCATGGAAATTCGTGTAAAATATATAAATGTATATACAACTAGCAGGACCCGTTAACCGGCGTTGCCCGGTGGAAGCATGACACCCCCCCCCTTCGTAAAAAAATTAAACTACGGTATTGTTGTTGTTGGACACTGCCGTCTCTGGCCAATTGCGGACACTGGCGGCCCTAACCGAAATATAAACAAAGCAAATAAGGGAATGCATAATTGCGGAGGTGGAGATAATGCAAATATTTGCCTTCCCCCAAAGTAAAAATAAATTAAAAAAAATAAACTACAAAGTACACTTGTGTGCAGTCTGACAAAAGTAAAAATACAACTTTCTGCAATTTACGTTAAAACTATAGCTGGGAAAGTCTTCTCAATTATTAAATCATTTCTTTCTGATAGGTTCATAAGAGTAGTAGTTGAGGGGCAAAAATCAGAAGCTCACAGTATTAATGCCGGTGTCCCTCAGGGATCCATCCTGGGCCCAACTCTTTTCCTGATCTACATTAATGATCTTCCAAATCATATCCTTACATCATTTGTAGACATTTATGCTGACGACACTACCATTTATGGTACCACATCTAAGACAGTAAACGACCAAGTTCTCTCCAATTCTCTCTCCTCTGATCTTGAGCACGTAGTACAATGGGGAAAGGAGTGGCTGGTTACTTTTAATGCATCTAAAACCAAGCTTCTCTCTTTACATCATCAACATTCTAATTCACATTTGTCATCAATTGAAATGAATGGCTCTCGTCTTCAGGAGGCCTCAAGTTTTGACAAGCTTCTGGGCTTGACCATTACTCCTGATCTTAAATGGAACACGTATATCAAATCTGTTGCCAAGGCCGCTGGAAAAATGGTGGGATCTTTCTATCGATCCAGTAGATATCTCACTGCTGATGCTATTCTCTACCTATATAAGAGCCAGGTACGTCCAAGGATGGAATACTGTTGCCACATCTGGGCAGGAGCTGCTAGAAAGGACTTGTCCTGCCTTGATAGAGTTCAAAATAGACTTCGTAGCCTCGTAGGAGATGTCCTTTTCTCCTTCTTGCAACCTCTGTCTCACAGAAGAGATGTTGCGAGTTTGTCTCTGATGTATCGTTATTTTCATGGAAAGTGTTCAACTGAGCTTCAATCTATGGTCCCCCCTCGCCAAACTTTCACAAGAAACACTCGTCTAGCTGTAAACACTATCAATAATTTCCCCCACTCTTTATCTGTGCCTAAACCTAAACGTAGATTCCATGAACAAAGCTTCTTTCTTAGAACTGCACGCCTGTGGAATTGTCTTCCGTTTTCCTGCTTTCCGGCTGACTACAATATGGTTGTGTTCAAGTCTAAAGTAAATAAGTTCTTGATGAGCCGTTCCATATAAGTTATTAAATTTACCAAATTTTCATTACTAATGATTACTATATTGACCAATTTCTACTGTACACTCTTTAACCCTTATCCTTGAGTGGCCTCTGGGCCTTGATAATGTGGTGATGCCTTTGTAAAAAAAAAAAAAAAAAAAAAAAGAAGCCTAGTTAATCGGTGAATAATATAAAAGAAAACAAAATAGTCCCCAGAAATAGGAAATGTCAGCGAAGAAAAAGTAAAGAAAAGCAAAAGTAATGTAACATCCGGTAAAATAGTTTCCAATCCTAAAAATAAATATTTTATTTTTTTTATCAGGGTATTTTATTATGGGAGGCGGGATGGAAAGTGGATGTATGTATATTTCCATCACCGGGAAAATCATTTAACATTACTACTTTCCTAGGTTTCCGGTGGCGCCAAAAACGAAAATAGCGTTTACAATTATTGCTAATGCATAGTTTCTAAGATATTAGGAAATGTTATTTTTAAAAAGTGGGGAATCACTTTTCTCTAATAATTTTACGTAAAATCAGCACCTACTTGATGGTCACCTGTTTTAGTGTTGGGGCAACGTACAGTGAACTCACTTTAACGTAAACTAAATAACCTCACGTTAACCGCTCCTCCAAACAAATATTAGATGTTTACATTTGCGGGAGGGAGCGGCCAGACAATTGGCTTTGCAAAAAAAAAAAATAAATAAATAAATAAAATAAAAAATAATTAAACAATTTAAAATCCCTTTCATTTTTATTAAATAGAATGTGGAAACACTGTCTTTTTTTATATAATACAAAGCAATAGATTATTAACATACCAACTTCTTTTCATTAAAGAAAATGTCAAAAACACGGTTTTTATTTTCGAAAGCCTACTTTATTAACCTAACATGAAAAACTATATATATATATATATATATATATATATATATATATATATATATATATATATATATATATATATACACGCAGGCGTGCGTCCGCACACACACGCATACACACACACACACACACACACGTGTGTAAGTTTTTCGACCGATAAGGTTCATATTGTAAACACACACATACGTACACACAAACATACACACAGTTTTTGTGGATCGAATAGTTAGAAGGTGTAATGGTTATTTAATATTATGCATTTTATTTTTTTAGCAAATTATTTTACAATGGAAATATTCTTAGCATTTCTCTAGAATATTTTTTATTTCAAGATTGAGTTTGAAAAAACACTTACGTGTATTTAGCATAGTTTCATCTAAGTATTTTTAGTCGTGTGCAAGCGACTCTATAAGTCACTTCGCCAGTCCGTCGGTCGGCCGATCTGTCGGTCGGTCGGTCGGTCTGTCCGTAACATTTTGTGCTTGGCCTTTTTGGTTAAGATCAAAGGTCTGTTGTTAATAGATGCTGTTCTTAGCTTTTTAACCTTTTTCTTGGCCTTTTGGTCAAAATCGAAGTGTAGTATCTGTTCTGTCAGATACTGCAAGCAAAAACCATATGTGGGGGTAACCCCACATATCAGACCTTGGTCAATGTAGGGGCAACCCTCCATACCAACAGTTACTATCCAGCTCCCATTTCCCATCCATCGGGAGCTGGTCCCCTTCCCCCTCCCTCTCTCTCCACATTAAAAAACGGCTTTGTGCTTAATTTGCTCAGTGGGGAAGCAAATAAATACTTCTTGGCCTTTTAGCTAAGAGTGATTGAGGTATTATGGTGAAAGTTGCCAGTCAAGAGTATTCGCTGTAATTCAACAAAATCCATTGAAATAGCGTTAGTCACAAAGACCCTGCACCCTTCCCCTCCCCAATTTCTTATAGGGCCTTGTGCCTAATTTTGTTGTTTGGGAATTTTTTGATTGTACTTTGTTGTATTTTTAATTTTTTTCCTTAAACAATAAAATATATAAATAAGATCAAAGTGTAGTATCTGTTCCGGCAGTTACTGCAAGCAAAGATTATATGTGGGGGCAACTCCACATATAAGACGTTGGCCAATGTAGGGGTAACCCTTCATACCAATTGTCATTATCCAGCCCCCCTACTCCCCGGGGAGTTGGTCCCCATTTCCCCTTCACTCCTCACATTAAAAATCGGCTGTGTGCCTAATTTGTTCGGTGGAGGAGAAAATAAATACCGCTTTTCTTGGCCTTTTGATTAAGATCAAAGTGTAGTATCTGTCTTACTACATGCTGAACCTATGTTTGTAACTTTGTGATATAAAGTGGGGGATCACTTTTCTGTATTACTTTTATGTAAAATGATCAGCCACTTTACAACTAGTCAGTTTCAAAGTCATTCTCCCAATCAGTCACGTTGTTTTTGAAGGATTCCAGTTATTTTTTAAGCATTCAAGTCATTCTTAAGGTCATTCAATTCATCCTTAAGTCCATTAAAGTCATTCTAAGTTATGTACTTTTTATTTATTTTAGTTATTCCAGCCCATTTTTTCGGTTATTTTAGAATTTCATGTGAATCCTACATTCTCGCATTCATTCATTACACAAGAGCACGCGACTAATTGCTATCGGCCTTGTTTTTTTGTAGATGTGGCGATCGTGATGATGTTTCTTCTAGAATGAAATGTAGGGTATTATTATAACGAATAAATGTCTAAAACGACATTCTATAGTATCATAAGACGGTGGATAAAGGTTTAGACATAATAAATTTGTATGTGGCAGGTCTGTTATTGCAAACGTACGGTAATTTTGTCCAGAGTGGAATTTCTGCTATCAAAATATTATATACAGGATAATATAAAATTTAGATGGAGGGGTGTTAGAACGATTAAAATATATCCTCGATCAGGTCTAATTATTAAACAAATTCTTCCTGCTGAAAAAGAGAATGCTTTGCGTGAAAAATTGAGACTGACTTCAAAAACTTCAAATGATTTGAGAATCAGCCAGTCCATTTTATAGGCATTGGAACAAGCAGAATTTTCAATTAGATGTCAGCCAATGGCAGATTCCGAGACAAAAGAGGAGCGAAAACGATGTGACTTTTCCAGTCTAATTTCTGTCGGTATATGAAGTTGATGCGTGTCTGTAAATTCAAGGAGGTTCAACCCATATAGCCAGCAGATCACTGGCAATTGAATCCATAAACAACATTGCTTTGCGTGATATAAGGCAAACCGTTTATCTTGACCAGGAGGAATGCAGATTTTACACCAGAAACCAAGTGTAACACAACAGAGAGGAAACAATTTTTTACAGACTTAATAATGCGTCTGCCCCAAAATTAACCAGCAGCTTCAATCGAAGGCTGTGACAATTTAATTCATTTGTGTGTATCTCTTGATACCAACGATTAACTCCTGACGAGTTTGTTGGTGAAAGGGACCTTTTGGGTTTTTCGTATTTTATTTTCATGGCGATATATATATATATATATATATATATATATATATATATATATATATGTTACGTGGTGTTGTTATTAGAAGAAGGTACCAAATATTCGTATATGTTTCTTATTTGTATTAGAAAGTATTAGGAGAGATTAGAGTCTTAGGAGTGTTCATGTTGTAAGAGATGCAGACATTAACAAGTATATATAAAGAGAGAGACAGTTGTACATTTTTATAAACACAAAGTTCATATTAATACAAATTCATTTTACCTTTGTTTTGGTGATGATGGACAATACCTTTTCGGTTGAATAGCAACATGAAGACGCAGATACAAAAAGATGAAGATGTTTTTTTTTTATTATTCCATATGACCGGTCAATGGCTTTGCATCCAGGAATTCAAGTCTTACATGATTTCTTCTTCTAACCTCGCTTCCATGGTTCTATGTCAGCTCTCTCTCTCTCTCTCTCTTCTCCCCGACTCTGATCCGACTCTGGTCTGACTCTGGTCTGACTCTTTCTAACTAACTTCGAACTCTTTCCTATATTTAGAAATCACATGTATGTCTGGTCAACGTGACTATAACTCACATGTTATCAACATGCGCGATTTGCACGTTTTTGAAACCATTTCTGACGACCAGGAAATTTCCCATTCTCCTGTTGTTTTACAAAGGAATTTAACCTACTTTTCTAATTCTATAACCCATATTTTATTGTGCATTCTTTCTAAGAATGTGAATAGTTTCCAGCCAAATTTGTATTTATTAAATATTTTAACAGAATCAACAATTTACTGGACATTCCATTTAAAACCTATTGTTCTTTAAAACTTATCTACAGGGTTCGATTCCCGTTTTATCTGATATTATTTTCATTTAACTAATTCTCTTTTTTTACTTACATGAAAAGGGGACACCCCTTTTCATGTAACATATATATATGTGTATATATGTATATATATACATATATATATATACATATATATATACATATATATATATATATATATTCAAGTACGTCTTATTGAACACGACAGCGATATTCTTTTTTTATTTTTCTAGATATCTTTTCCATTCGCCGAGCGGCCTTTTTAATTTCAGCTGACCTGTTGTATAAAATTGACCCAAAAAGTTGTTGTTCAGCCATATTCTTGCCAAGCGCTTTCTATCGATGCATCGGATTATCATCAGGCGCGATTGTTGTTGTAATCGTTTTTTTTTCTTCTCTTTTGAGGCTTGTTGTATTTATAATTTTTTTTTATTGGTTATAAAGGTAGGTGCAGGAAGGTTAGGGTCGAATTATTATTTTTTAATTTTTATTTCGATTTTCCTATTTTATAGACAGCGCCTGAGAAAAATATGGCTGAACAACAATTTTGGGCGCCATTTTATACAACATGCAAGCTCAAATTAAATAGACCGCTAGACGAATGGAAAAGATATCCAAAAATTGGAAAAAGAATAACTCTGTTGTGTTCAATCAGACTTGCTTGAATAATGATTGCTGCCAATATATATATATATATATATATATATATATATATATATATATATATATAGTGCCGGTGAATATATATATATATATATATATATATATATATATATATATATATATATATATATATATATAACTACTTAATTTACTCACATAAAATTAATATACGAAAGTATAGATTTATGCGTAAACTTTAAGTATTTACTCCAAAAGTGCTCAATACGTAGGTAGAGCTAGTTAGCAATTTATAAAATATATATGGCGATTAAGCTACACTGAATATTCGGCATTTCATCCACTCTAGGATTCGTAAGGCTTATGCGCGAATTCTGTGGTTGTTTCTCATTTTTATATGGTCCTCTTCTGTTGAGGATTTTAGTTAGCCAGTCAGCTTTCTAGTATCCACTGCGCCCCTTCCTATCAGCCAATGGGCATGCATTTTATCGAACAAAGGATCTGTTTTAGAACTAGGTTAGTGGTTTAAGGCAGACGTTTTCCTCACATTTTTTATATATAAATATACATATGTGTACATACATATATGCACATATATATACATATATATATATATACATACATACATACATATATGTGTGATCGTTTATGTATATTCATGTTTATCTAGTTTATTTATTTGTTTATTTATATAATAAATTACTATATATATATATATATATATATATATATATATATATATATATATATATATATATATGTGTGTGTGTGTGTGTTGCCGGCAAAAAGAAAGTTCGCACTTGTAATTTTGTCAAAAACTGCAAATTTAAGCCAAATTTAATCGAACTGTTTAAACAACCTATATCTCATTTGATTCGCCTTTTATCCCTCTATAATTTTACCTGTTCATATTTGTACTTCTATTTGAAATATTCTAGTGTTCACGTCAATTAAAAAAATAACTTCAAATTGGAACAAAGTCCGTAGCAACAAATTTGCTTAAAACGAGCTTAAATTATCGCCCCTAAATCAGTTTTAAATAATCAACAGGCAACAGAGCATCTCTAATAGTAATCGTTGTTGTTCCAGGTTATACAACGTAACATTTAGTCCATATAACACGACTTTGTCTTAGCTCAGGAGCTTATTAATCTCCACCTTTCTGGTTTATCCAATCGTGAAATCAGCCGCAGATTGAAATGTGATGAGAAAACGGCACAAAAGACTTTGCAAAAGCACCAAAACACCGGCAGTGTTCGTGATGCCTCTAAATCTGGTCGTACTAGAGTTACTACTAACAGGGAAGACAATGCTATCAAGATCCACAGCTTAAGAAACAGATTTGAAACGGCTCTCCAAATCCAACAACAATGCAATCTTGTTAAAAAGTGCTCTCTTTCTACTGTCAAGAACAGATTAAAGGAATTTTATTTGCGAGGATATGTTGGAAGACACAATCCAATGATTTCCGTAAAGAAAAGAAAGCGTGTCTGGACTTCATCAGATGCAATGAAGATCATGACTCTTCATATAGGTCAAAAGTGCTTTTTAGCGACGAAAGCAAGTTCAATAGGCTAAGCAGTGGTGGTAGACAGTACATTTATCGGAGGAAAGACGACGAATTTAATCCTAGGTGCTCAGTTTCAACGCTGCAAAGTGGTTGAGGTTCAGTTTTGGTGTGGGGCATTATTAGTACGAATGGTCCAGGGCCTATAGTTCGCTTGCAAGGTCGAATAATTGTGCGGACTTTCTTTTTGCCTCCTCAATTTGAAGTTATTTTTTTAAATTGACGTGAACACTAGAATATTTCAATTAAAAGTCAAATATGAACAGGTAAAATTATAGGAGAATTAAAGTCCAATCAAATGAGGTATAGTTTCTTTAAACGTAAACCCTTAAAATGTGTCTATAAAGTGGGTGCTCATTTTACGTTAAATTAATATAGAGAAGTGATTCCCCACTTTTTGAAACAATATTTCTTAATATATTGGAAATTACTTGTTTGGAATTTAAAATCCTATTTCCTTTTCAGCAATCCCTGAAACTTATAATAGTGGTAATTTCAATGGATATTTTGAGGGTGAAAAGATGCTGCACATTTACCGATACTTCTAAAGAATATAAAATCACATATACACCACAGTAGAAAATGACCTGCATATTGAAAAATTATTAAAAAAAAAACAGAAGAAACGCTGCGAACCTGTCTCTGCTTTATCGTTATTTTCATGGTAACTTCTCGTTTGAGCTCCAATCTATGATTCCCCCCTCGCCAAACTTTCACGGAAACGACTTGGCTAGCGTAAACCTACTATCAATAATTCCTCCAGTCTTTATCTGTGCCTAAACTTAAACGTAGATTCCATGCACAAAGCTTCTTTCTGAGAAGTGCACGCTTGTGGAGCTATCTTCCGTTTGCCAGCTTTCCAGCTGACTACAATTTGGTAGTCTTCAAGTTCAACGTAAACAAATTCTTGATAAACCGTCACCTTAAGTAATCCAATTTACCAAATTTCTGCTACTAACGAGTGCAACGATATTATCCCATTGACTACTGTACACCCATTAACATTTATCCCCGAGTGGCCTCCAAACCTTGATAAGTGGTGACTCCTATAAAAAACACAGATGTAATTTATCTTATTGTAAGACTAAGTGTATAAGTGTATCTTCATGAAAAACATACAAGATGCTAAAAACATAACATGAGAAACATACAAAATGCTAAAAACATAACATGAAAAACATACAAAATGCTAGAAACATAACATGAGAAACATACAAAATTCTAAAAACATAAAATGAAAAACATACAAAATGCTAGAAACATAACATGAGAAACATACAAAATGCTAAAAACATAAAATGAAAAACATACAAAATGCTAAAAACATAACACGAGAAACATACAAAATTCTAAAAACATAACATAAGAAACATACAAAATGCTAAAAACATAAAATGAAAAATATACAAAATGCTAAAAGATAACATGAAAAACATACAAAATGCTAAAAACATAACATGAAAAACATACAAAATGCTAAAAACATAAAATGAAAAACATACAAAATGCTAAAAACATAACATGAAAAACATACAAAATGCTAAAAACATTACATGAAAAACATACAAAATGCTAAAAACATAACATGAAAAACATACAAAATGCTAAAAACATAACATGAAAAATATACAAAATGCTAAAAGATAACATGAAAAACATACAAAATGCTAAAAACATAACATGAAAAACATACAAAATGCTAAAAACATAAAATGAAAAACATACAAAATGCTAAAAACATAACATGAAAAACATACAAAATGCTAAAAACATTACATGAAAAACATACAAAATGCTAAAACCATAAAATGAAAAACATACAAAATGCTAAAAACATAACATGAAAAACATACAAAATGCTAAAAACATTACATGAAAAACATACAAAATGCTAAAAACATAACATGAAAAACATACAAAATGCTAAAAACATAACATGAAAAACATACAAAATGCTAAAAACATAACATGAAAAACATACAAAATGCTAAAAACATTACATGAAAAACATACAAAATGCTAAAAACATAAAATGAAAAACATACAAAATGCTAAAAACATAACATGAAAAACATACAAAATGCTAAAAACATTACATGAAAAACATACAAAATGCTAAAAACATAACATGAAAAACATACAAAATGCTAAAAACATAACATGAAAAACATACAAAATGCTAAAAACATAAAATGAAAAACATACAAAATGCTAAAAACATAACATGAAAAACATACAAAATGCTAAAAACATTACATGAAAAACATACAAAATGCTAAAAACATAACATGAAAAACATACAAAATGCTAAAAACATAAAATGAAAAACATACAAAATACTAAAAAAAATAATATGAAAAACATACAAAATGCTAAAAACATAACATGAAAAACATACAAAATGCTAAAAACATTACATGAAAAACATACAAAATGCTAAAAACATAACATGAAAAACATACAAAATGCTAAAAACATAACATGAAAAACATACAAAATGCTAAAAACATAAAATGAAAAACATACAAAATGCTAAAAACATAACATGAAAAACATACAAAATGCTAAAAACATAAAATGAAAAACATACAAAATGCTAAAAACATAACATGAAAAACATACAAAATGCTAAAAACATAAAATGAAAAACATACAAAATACTAAAAAAAATAATATGAAAAACATACAAAATGCTAAAAACATAACATGAAAAACATACAAAATACTAAAAAAATAACATGAAAAACATACAAAATGCTAAAAACATCTTAAATCTAAAATGTGGTTTTTCTTCCAGACTTTCTTAGTTCTGAAGAAAATATATAAACTGGAATATAATTTAAATCAGCTGATGCAGAATTTAACCAGAAGAAAGGATAATTTATATGTTTCTTTGCCTCTTTGTATTCGTATAAGTAAAGTTTAAGTAAGCTGTCATTTATTTTTAAATCGGCGACCATCTTTAAAGATGGCGATTGTTTTTACAACTGAACCACGGTTGGGCTTTTGAAAAATGATTCTTGTATACATTCTTGAATTTATATAAAGGTGGCAAATAGAAGTCTATATATTTTAGTGTTCTGATTAAATAAAGAAAAAAATCTAGATTTTTTTTTGGTTTAAGCCCACAGTTTATCTCCAAAAGTAATATGATCAAGACTGTTTAATACGTTAAGCTCTAACAAGTTTTTATCTATTGAAAGAAAGAGTACAAATTTACATTCAGAATTTCATATAATTGACTTATTATTTTATTAACAACCCAAGTGATTTGCTCTTTGTTACTTGCTACTATTAATAAATAATATTAGCACGTTTGAAATCTGAGATATTATTAGACTTTTAAAATGGCCAAGAAGGATAATATTTCTTATGTGCAACTACTTTACAATGGCAAACCCATAGCCTCTACTTAATTGTAGAACAATTTGACGAAAATTAGTGTAAATAAAATGTTTGGCTAAACAAAAAACACCGGATATTTCCAAGGGGAGGTAAATAGCATGTAAATATTGCCAATTTTTAAAAAATAAATTGTGCTCTAACAACCATAAATATGAATTACTTGTCTTGGTTTTAGTATAATTGAGTTACATGTCTTGTTATAATGTCAGGTGTTCTCAAAACAATATGGCGAGGATTTTAACAATAAATATTGAAACTCGTGGTTTTATTTAAACAATGCAGTAATAATTAAGTACTTCTGACATTCCAATTAAGTAGATATAGCTTTTAGTCGAAATTGATAAAAGAAGTCAGTAGATACCATCGTTTTTTAAATCGATTTTTTCGATTTTCAAATTTCGCTATTAGAGTATACGGAGTTTCACCATTTCTTTTAAAATAATTATTTATCAATATTAAAAGAATGAATAAACAACGTTTCAACCATATATAATCCTTTTCAAACGGTTATTTTTCAATCATTTTTTCGTCGGAAATATAGAAATCTCTCAAATGTAAAAGTCCGTCGAGGTGTTAATTGCGGGTGGTCTGATTGTCTGACTTTCTTTTCTTATATCGCACGTGTGGCTCACGTGAAATAGTTAATACAATAATGTTGGCACTTTTGAGATAGCGTTTAGAATTTTAGCTATTAGTTATTATGAGAAATTAAAGAAGGGCATTATTATTTTTAATTTTTACGAATACCTTTTTATTTCTTCTTTTTACGTATCATAAAATTGACAGTTATATCTTGCCGGTGCTAGCGGAATGAAAATAATCTGATTAAATAAAGATATTAGTTCGAGATTCCGCATAGGTTCAGGAGTTTGAGATGAAGATCCCGAAATCCATTGATTAGGTCATAAAATTCCAAAAGATATATTTGAAGAATTTCGGAGGTTACATCAACGGAAACGTTGTGAGAGTAAATACAAAGATGATAATAATACTGCAGATAATATGAATTATCAATCCTCATCTAAAAAAAAAACCTGGAAAATTAATTTAATTTATATTTAACATATTTGATACCTGACCAACGCTGGGTACGTCATGTAGAATACATTATAATTTCTTTAACTAGTTATGTATCATTAAGGAGAATGAGAAAAAAAGAAAAAGAAAAGTAAGACTGCAAGAGTAAATCTTTAAAATTATTACGAAACAATTTCCTTTTTCTAATTGAATAATGGCTTGACTATAACATTAAATAACATCCGGTTGTTAGGCTCAACGTTGAAATATTGAGAGAGTGTGAGGTCACCTCATTCTTTAATCTCTCAAGGTTTCATGGGTTAAATATATCTTTTTGGAGATGATATGAAGCTGAATCTTACATTGTAGATATTAGATAGACAAGAAAGTAATTGCGGTTTTTCACTTTTAAATTCAACTGACACTATCTAGCTCAAATAAAATGTATTGATCGAAATGAGCACCATCAAAATCAACACACTTTAGCTAACGCAAAACAAGTGTATTTATGCCAGTAACGTACTAATCTTACATTCTGGTAGCTTAGAGTTTTTAAGTCTTTCTCATGCAGAAAGTTGTCGAGATGCTTGAAAAGTGGTAGTAAGTAGACGAAACGTCTAAAGTGAATAGCGAATGAGGCAGAGTTTCGTAGCTCAGTTTGCTCAACTTCTGCAGGGTCGGTTTAGCAACGTGCAGTCGGGCATTGTCATGGAGGAGAATTAGTTCTTTTCTCTTGACTTATGCTGGGTGTTGCTGTCGACGTTTGTGATGCATTTCATCCATTTTTTGAGAGTACATCTCCACCAGTTTCGTCTGCATTCAAAAGACTGTAATGGATGAGAGCAGTTGCAGACCATCAAACAGTCAGCATCGTTTTCTTTTGGTGCAACTCTGTCTTCGACAAGTGTTGTGGAGTTTCGTTAGCGTCTAACCACTGAGCTGAGCGTCGCCGTTGTTGTAAAGAACCGACTTTTCATCGCAAGTCACAACCTGATCGAGAAATGGGTCTTTCTTGTTGCGTAAAATAAGGGAAGATGGCACTTCTATACTGGCACTTCTTTTTGGTTATTGATCAATTCATAAGGTACCCATTTATCAAGTTCTTTTGTTATTCCAATCTCTCTCTCTCTGGTGGTTGAAAATCGTCGTATACGTTACGTCTAATTCAGAAGCAATTTCTCGAAAAGTTGTGCGTGGATTGGCTCTTCAACATCTGATTGCCGACCACTACGGTCATCAGTTTCAAGATTCTCGTCGACACCAGGAAATTTCTTAAACACCCATTGTGCTGTGCGCTCAGTAATGGTTCTTGGGCCAAACGCTTCATTGATATTGCGAGCTGTTTCAACAGCTTTTAGGCCTAGCTTGAACTGAAATAAGAAAATTGTGCGAATTTGCTTTTTTCTGTCTTGTATTCAACGTTCTGAAAAGAAGACATAATTGTTTTAAAGCGATTGTAATTATAACGATTAGAGGGAGTCAAAAACGGGCACCCAGGTTGGTCTATAATATAAATCTCACCTGTCCGTTTTCATGTATGTATGTATATATGTACGTATGTCTGCCGAAAACTTTCGACAAGGCGATGGATTTTCACGAGATCGATATCGCTTTGAAGCTCGATTCATAGGACGACACAATATCGAAAAATTGACTGAAAACATCAATTCCTTTACCTTCAACTGGACACTTTTCTACAGGTAGGAGTCGCTTTTTTATCGCCAATATTTTCGAAAGTCATATCCTTTTTTCGATTGAATAGCCTTTATTTAAACCCTCGCCAGTTCCGATTTTGACGATGGACGCAACGTCTTAGGGTAGGAAACGTATTGTTCGTTTACTTACTAAATAGGAGTGGCAGGATGGATATATTATACTAGCTAGATACCCAGTGTTGCCCGGTCGTAAAATAAACTTAAATATGATATGTTAAATTATTAAGATTTCGTATTTATTATTATAGAGTCAATTTTTGATTGATTATTATATTGTACCAAATATATAGTAGTGATTTCAAAGTAAATAAAAATACGATTTCGATGCCATCAGCTAGAATCGAAAGCAAAACATATAGCGTTTCAGCCTTTGTCGTTGTTGCTGTTGGAGCTATCATCAGATGGATAGAAAGAGTTTAAAATGAACCGACTTTAACATATAAATGTTTATGTTACATTTAAAATTCTGCGTGTTAGTAGCCAGGGAAGCAAGTAGCAGGAAATGGGGATTCCAAAGTTTAGCTGTACGAGGGAAGAAACTATCAGAGTAAAAGGCTTTTCTGTATTTAGTTACTACAGTGAAGGGGCGTAATTTTGTTTATAAGCGAGTTTGTCGGGGTATGTACGTCGAGGGGCACAAGTGCAATGAGTTCAACTAAATACATTCCATTAAAATACTTGTAAAACAGGCACAGGGATGCAACATTGCGGGGATGGGACAGTGGTTGGAGCTTAGTCTACTTATTACATTGGAGACTTTTCTTTGGACCCTGTCCAAGATGGAGAAACTAGTAGATGCATCCGTCCAGATGTGGCTACAATACTCATTGCATAGCGAATGGTGGCTTTGTAAAGATACAGTATACGCCCAGGTGCGAGCAATGTTCTAGTACGATAACGGAAACCTATTTTCTTTGCAGCAATCTTTGCAATGTCCTCAATGTATTTGTTTCAGTTCATATTGTCCGTGAATTTTAAGCCGAAGAGTTTGAAGGAAAAACTCTTGGGTAGAGTTTTATTAGTTTTATTAGAGTTTTATTAGTAATGATTGGAAAGCCTCTTGTAATTGTTAAAGGAGAGCAGCTTAATCTAAGTAGCAGTAAATGTTACCATCCATTTACGGTTCCATTCTACTACGGTCTGGACGGTGTATTCTAAGGATTCTGACATTGTCTTTGAGTTGTGTACACTCGTTTTTCCCTCGTGCCTGTTATTAAAGCGTATCATCGGCAAATATACCCATCTCGGACTCAATATTTCAGGGAGGTCGTTAATAAATATAAAGAGTGGTCCAAAATCGACTCCGGGGACTCCCTTGCATTAATTGGATGTACACATTGGATGGTCTTCTTGTTTTGATGTACAACGTGAATAGTCCTCTTGTTTAAGTAGGATCAAATTGTATTTAGTATTCATCCAGTTATAATGTACGATTTAATTGTCATTATGAACCCTTTTTTATACAAAGGAGTCACCACTTATCAAGGCTCAGAAGCCACTCGAGAATAAGTGTTAACGAGTGTACAGTGGTCAAAGTGAACATGTCGTAGTAATCATTTGTTGCGGAAATTTGGTCAATTGGATTACTTAATGGAATAGCTCATCAAGAATTTCTTCACTTGAACTTGTTCGAACTTGAAGACAACCATATTGCAGTCAGTTGAAAAGCAGGAAAACCGAACAGAGTTCCTCAATTGTACAGTTCTAAGACACAGGTAAAGAGTGGAGAAATTACTGATAGTGGTTTCAGCTAGACGCGTGTTTTTCCTGACAGTCAGGCGATGGGAGACCATGGATTGGAGCTCAGACGAGCACTTGGCATGAAACTAACGATAAAGCAGAGATAGGCTCGCAACGTTTCATTTGTGGGAAACAGGTTGCAGGGAAGAGAAAGGGGCATCCCCACTATTATACGAAGTCTATTTTGAACTCTGTCAAGGCAGGATAAATGCTTCTAGCAGGTCCTGCCCAAATATGGCAACAGTACTCCATCATTAGACTACTTGGCTCTTTTACAGTCAGAGAATTGCATCAGAAGTGAGATATTTACTGAAGCGGTAGAAAGACCCACTATTTTTCTGTCTTAGGATGTGATTTGGGATATCATTTCTGTAGATCACTAAGAGAGTTGGGCCCAGGATGGACCTCTGAGGGTCTCCAGCATTAATACTGTGACTTATCAGAGAGAAATGATTTATTAATTGAAAAAAAAACATTTCCATCTATACTGTAGCGGGAGATTTTGTAAAGTAGACCTTTATGCCATACTCTATCAAAGGCCTTTAATATGTCAAGAGCAATTGCCCTAGAAGGAAGCCTCCGTCGAGAGATTTACTCATCCTATGAGATATAACTGGTTGCACATCTGTTGTAGATCTAGCAGAACGAAATCACTATTGCATGTCATTGGGAAGTTTATGTTTGCTGATGTTGTTGACTACTTCTCTATTTAACACAGATTCCAGCAACTTACTTATGACGCACAGGAGACTGACTGGTGTGTCTTGAGAGGAAGATGAGCGATCACCAGAATTTTAAATACGGGACATACTGATGAGGTTTTCCAGGGTGTTGGGAGGCAATTCTCCTTAAGACAACGCTTAAACATCTTTATAAGTATAGCAGCTAGTTCAGGTTGAAGCTTTTTGAGCACTATAATAGGAATGCCGTCAGGGCCATTTGATTTTCTGGAATCGAAGGTTTTGATTATCTTGGCAACATTACGCACATATATTTTTATGTCACATAGCGTGTTCTCAGACACAGGAGGAAATACGGGGGATTGGCTGGCCTGATCGTATAGAGTAGAATTAGCTGCAAAGTTTTTGGCAAAAAGTTTAGCTCTGTCCGATGCTGACGAGATTACCTCAGGCCCATTAATGATGGTTGGGATAGAGCACACATTTCTATTCAGGACCTTGTTTGTTATTTGCCAAAATTGGTGGGAATCAAGCCGCTGCTCAGCTACTTTGTATTTAACGGACTAAGTATATAACTCGCGTTCATTATTACTCTTTTACAGCGGTTGCTAGCAGTCCTGGATGCGGCTTTAGTCTCGGTACATTTATTACGTATGAAGCAATGGAAATAGTGATTTGTTCGCAATGGTAGCAGCACATTCCGGATGAAACAATGGCTGGCTGTTAGGTTTTTGCTGGAATTTATTGGAGGGTATGAAGAGGTCTATACCTATAATTAACCATTACGTCAGGTGTGATTCTACGGGGAATAGATTCTTTTTAGCCTTTTACGCCAGCCTTTGTCAAAGGCTTTGGATTTTATCAAATGTTGATAGATCACGTCTACGTGTCGTCTACGTGTTTATATCATCATTAATTCAAAACTCTGAATATGATTCTCAGCGAAAATCAAATGAAATTATACTGTTTATATATTCTTGCCTTCTTACCAATGGTGAATTTGAACGTTTAATGTGGAATGTGCCTAATTCCAAAGACCACAAACGTACTAATCACACTGTAGTGCTTAATACTAGGCAGTAATTGGATTGAAGAGCTTCTAAATATAAGTAGACGACGCTACTTATTATGGTAACACATCAAAAGCCAGCGTTGACTATGATCTTTTTCATTCTCTCTCTCTCTTTTCCGACTTTGAGCGCGTGGTATAATGAGGGAAAAGATAGCTACTTACCTTTAATGCATGCAAAACAGGATTCTTTTTTTAACCACCAGAGCTCTGATACCGTATTTATTCCCAGTTTAAATGAATAGTTTTCGTCTCCAGGAAGCATTTTACTTTAAGATGCTCCTCGAACAGACTCTAAATGAAAATTCCATGAGCGAAGTTGCTTTCCTAGAACTTCCAACCATTACCATTGTTCTCTCAACGGTTACCTGATATACTAGTAACCTCTGAACTTTTATAAGCGGTAAATTAGTAAATCCAAACATTGCAGTGACAGGTTATCCTATAGCAATTGATATACGTATAAAAAACAGTAATTTTTCAAATAGAAATTAATATATCGTATTAAAAGCCGTAATTTCTACTTACTTCAAAGATAGACACAAGTTTAGTTGGTAATGTGGAGGATCCAGTTCCCTCAAATGGGATTGTCTAAATAGGGAATATAAATAGTCTATACCGTCCAGTCGACATTAACGAGTGAGAGAGGAACGGGACACTGTTAATAACTCCTAATTTTCGAGGGTGAGATATTACCTGACAGCATTACTTAAACTAAATAGATTCTTCATTTTCTATCAATCAATCAAAAATCCCGTAACATGTACGGTTGGATTGGTGTAGACGATTTCGTGTATGATTAAGATCTGGAAGTTTTGGAAACATCAACAAATGACAACATCTATTTGGTGATATCTCGTCTAAATCGTTGTTATGTACTAAATAGTGGAAAACAACGGGGTAAAAGTAACTAATATAGGAACAAATACTAGCGGGACCTGTGGAAATTCCACAGGGGACTCCTTCATATGTAATATGTTAATGCTGCCATTCTGTAGATGTTCACCGTAAATGGAGACGCTTTGATATTATTGCAACCCTTTTGTTAAAACTGCAAAATCTAAGCTAGCAAAAACGCCCGATGTAGCTCGGTCGTAAGGTACGCTTAGATATGATTGTTTAATTCTTGCAGATTTCCTATATATTATTATAGAATTGACGTTCTATCGATTTTTATATATTATAAAGTTGCGATTACAAAAATATCCATATGACTCGGGTGCATAAGCTTGAATCCAAATCGAAATCTAAACCAAAACTTATGAAGAATTCTTGGTACAATTACACTGGTTTACAAAGAAATTTAGGCAAACACAAAACTACTCGGTTTACCTAATTTGGAAGTGTTGAATTTCAATTTGAAATCCGTTTTTTCTCATCACCTCTAGTTTTTTAGATATGCATAGTGTGCAATTTGTGCATATATGGTACATAAAAGCGTACATGCATTCAGAGTTAATTTTAATATTGTGAAACTTCTGGTTTATTTTTTTAATTATTATTGCACTTAATGTAAGTGATAGCATTACGTTATATATATATATATATATATATATATATATATATATATATATATAATCAAGACGCATTTTGACAGTTGAGGCTGCATGTCACAATCCACACTCAGTAGTGCTCATTGGAAGATGTCTCGCTCGCAGGCGGCGCTGGACGTTGGTGTCCCTAAACTATCGTGTTACATATATTTTAGGTTGCTCAAATGCACATTTTATTGCCTTGCATATTATTTAGTTTTACTTTGTTATATTTTCAGATTCTCCAATGGCTTCAAGCACGTTAAAACGTCGAGGATGCTTCAACAAGGCCAATTATTTCTGCTATGTGTATGAGGACTTCATAACAGTTGGACAGCGTCGAACCATCATTTCTCGATTCTCAGAACCGCCTACTTTCACTATTTTGACTATAAAATTAGTTCCCATGTCTTAGTGCTGCTAAGCTCAAAGAGGGCATCTTCGTCGGATTTCAGATCCGAGAAGTGCGTATTTTGAGGAACTTCTTAACTTAAAGTAAAGGAACTCAGAGCATAGGAAGCATTCAAGTCGGTCTGTAGTGGATTCCTTGGTAACACACGTCTACCAGATTACCAAGCCTGTATTGGGAAATTGTTAAAGTCTTATGAGGATATAGAGTGTCGAATATCACTCAAGATACATTTTCTCCATTCCTATTTCAACTTCTTCCCGCCAAACCTTGGAGCAGTGAGTGATGAGTATGGAAAAAGATTCCACCAAGACATTACAAATATGGAGAGCAACTATCAAGGCAAATGGAACCCCGGATTCGCGGGAGACTTCTGTTGGATACTCTTGACATTTCAGAGGAAAAATACACCAGATCTTCTAAGAAAACACATTTTTGACTGTCTGTGGTTCTTTGAATTGCGTAATTGTATCATCGAATTATATTGATTCAATCAGTGTTCTTTATCTATCCTGATTTATCTGTTATAAGCGGCTGCAACTTATTCACGTATATTCTATGTTTATACTAAAATCAGACTATTTAAAAACCAGAAAACTAAAGGTGATAGAGCAAAACTATTTATAAATTTGAATTCAACCCAAATTAACTAAAAACGACTTCCCCCATTCTTGCCTCAGACCAAAAATTTATTTTTGTATTTATTACAAGAAATAGAACTCCATAACAATTAAACGATCGTCACTCGGGTGAAAGTGTGATACGCAAAGTAAATAACACACATGCTGTCCTATTAATATATAGATTCTACTATAAGTAAAACTTATTCTACTACTGCTTCTCTACTACCTCTACTACTACTACTGCTACTACGACTTTATTAAAAAATATTTTGGTAGTATACACAATTTACTGGTAGATTTCGCATATACATGAACTGTTATTTCAGTTTTGTTAAATATTGGCACTCTGCTTCAGTAAATAAAGACTATGTTAACTGGTATGAATTTTGGTGAGGGTTACATTAGTACATATCAGGATAACCTGGTATCAAACAGAAAGAGACCCATCTGCAGCTTGCGTGATTGAGGCGGGGCTTAAAAGGTAGCTCCCTGGGTAAAACGTATTAGAAATGCATTGTCGAATGATGACATAGGGATATCGTCACGTCTTCAGGAAGTAGACCAGAATTTCTAGCCAGTCAGACTCGGGAAGCGAGAGAGGCGACAAGTGTCTGAAAACTGTAGAGTGAATCTAAGTGAATGTGGTCTCGAGATACTGCCAGTACATCGGCCATCTTAAAATTAAGTTAGAAAAACAATTTAATTAATCAGAATTAGACGGTGATCTCTCCCGCCATAAACAACTATTTTTCTAAATAAAACCTTTTTGAAATCCAAGAAGTCTCCGTTGTGTTTCCATGCATGAGTACATACATCTTGAGTTAAACAGAAGCTCAACAATCACCAAAAGATCTCGAAAAGGCGACAATAAACGTATGCAACCACATACGTGTGTAAAAAGCCTTTGTTTGCTTGTTGTGTCTTGATCGTGGACTTGATATGTGCTGAAATGTGTTCATGTAAACGACGATATGTCTACTGTTCGTTTCACTTTTGTTTCTGAAAAGGTTACAGTTTTACACAGGAAGGGATTTCTGCGCCAGATCCATATGAAATAAAACTGACAGCTCGCGTTGCTTAATAACTAGAAACGCACTACAGGGTTATTAAGTGTGTTCTCTTTTTATTTCTGTGAATTATTTTCTCTCTCTCTTTTTTTTTTTATCTTACGACCAATGCAATTCCCAGGTATATGTCACATTCATCAACTTCCGGTTCTTTATTTAATCCACCGAGGCTTTACTTAACTCGTAGCTGTCAATGAAAAACCCGGCGAATTGGCTGAACTGACAACTGACAAGACATTCGCCGTCGTTTCCAAACTGTAAAGACGTCAACCCCAGTGACCCGAATTGTCTTATTTGTGTTCAGACGTGAGAAAACTGTTCTCGTGCGGACGTGACAGATAAGCCGGCATGAAACGTGATCAACTAAATGGCTGCATTGAATCTAGTTTTTTGTGCTTTTTTTCTGCTTTTATAATGCGGATTAATTAGCAGCCATAAACAAGAAAGCAATTTCCGACCAGGAAATGTTTTATGCTTTAGTCGTTAAATAAAACACAATGGGACAAAGTCTGAAACATAACAGGCCGAACACTGTTCGAAGCAATCGTCATTTTTTAATAGACGCAGAGAAGTATCATTTTATCTATATATCTATGCACATAGAGAGTTGAGTTTTTTTTATCGCACTGACGTTGATATTAAAAAGCCACTTATTGTTTTAAAATTATTAAAATTGACTTCTTAATATACTCAGTCATGGCTATGCGAGTGACTTGATAATTTGCATATTCCTTTAAAAAACTAACTTTAATTAATTATTCATATTTGATGATTTCTTATTGGATGATTGGCTTCATTTAACTATTACGTTTGGTTCTTTTCAACATTGTGTACAACTGCGTAGTATTTATGATGATATATATATATGTATATAATCTTATATAAAACTATATAATATTAAATGAAAGATGAGGAATAAAAGTTATATATAACTTGATTATATCATCAGAACAATAAGGAAAGTTAAGAGGAAGATTTAGAAAAATCAAACATTAGTCATAAGCTATGGCATTTCGAAGCTAAATGCTTCTCTGTTGAAGAGGAGAAGGGTAATAATGCTATAATAAAATAATATATAACTTTAATTCCTCATCTATATAATATTATTATTTGCTCCTCTTAACAGTGCTGAGATTTTTTTATCTTGATCAGTTTTGTGAAGTTAAAGATTTAGTCTTTGATAACTTAATTATATATATATATATATATATATATATATATATATATATATATATATATATATATATATATATATATACTACCTTGTCTGCTAAAGAGTAAAAAATGACAAAATTGGAACTTGAAAATGAGCAAATCCAATTAAAATACTTCTCTATGCATGTGCAAATATAAATGTATACGTTAATGTCAGTGAAATTTTAGAATTTTAATATTCATCTGTTAGTGACTCAGATGGTAATGATTAACCCTGGAGCTAAATGTTTTGGTTTCGATTCAAACTGATGGCACCGAAGTATGTTTTCAAATTTCTGAAATCATTACTATATATCGTGTATACTATAATAATAAATATGAAATCTGCACAAATTCAAATATCATATTTAAATGCATTTTATGACCGTCTAGGCACAATATAATAATAATGAATAGTGTGTACGCTCTTTAAAAATAAATTTGAAATCTGCACAAATTCAAATATCACTTTTAAGCGTCTTTTACGACCAGACAACGCAGAACGGCCTGCTAGTTTATAAGGTTTTAAATCATTATTTTTTTTTTCTTTTCTGTTTTCAATTTTTACGCGCAATCTGTAATGAAACTGATGATTTAGCTTTATAATGTTACACTAAATGGCTGTTTAAGTTCGAATCCAACTCAGGATCACTCTAATCGAAGAAATATATGGTAAGAACATTTTAAAACAGCTTCATCTAGATTAAAGATGAATTGGTGTCAATAATTTGAATAATTTCACCTAAGATGTTGTTCTTTATTTATTATTATTTCCAAAGCCAATATTTGAGATATTAAACATTTTGTAATACCAGATGTCTTCCTCCTCTATCGCATAGATCGCATTGGTTCTCTTATTTCCCTCCCCCTTTTCTCTCGCTCTATTATTTCGCTCCTAATGTAGTTATCGCTAGACGTTGCACTTCTAATATGTAACCTAGCATCTTCTTTGTTCTTCTGATAAAAAGCATTAGGCTTCGAAATACCTAGGTATAAAGAGTTTACTTATCCTACACCTCTAATTGATGTAAGCTCCATATTGAATAAACGAAAAAATTGATATGAATCAGTATATATTTTTATATTGTCATTTTCTTATTCTTCATATTCTATATAAGCTCCAAATCAATTTCTTTAGTTTTGTGTTATCCCGATAAGTCTCCTTTTAAAGAATCTAACTCTTTTACCTCCCCCATATATATATATATATATATATATATATATATATATATATATATATATGTGTGTGTGTGTGTGTGTGTGTGTGTATATCTGTGTGTGCGTGTGTGTGTTTCTGTTTGTGTGCGTGTGTGTTTATTGGATTTGTATTATTCATCATATGTCTCATTTATTCAGTCTGAACCACATGAATATCTACAGATTAAACTTGCATTCTAGATTGTTTATGATCGAAGTGTTTATTTATTTATTTTAGATATGCTTTGTTTCATGAATTTTCTCTCGTTGTTGCTTTTTGTCGACAATTGTTTTTGATGTCTTTGCAGCATTTAGTAGCCACCCACGTTGAAGTGCGACACTTTTTTGTGTTCTCCTTTAATCTCCCCTTTGCTCCAGTGGACTCTGTCGTTCTTTTAAAACGAGCGTTCAGCCACGAAACTTTATCCGTTTGTCTCGCAACCACTAACATGCGTGTGGTCAGTGGTCTACAATACGTTTTCGGTAACATCAAAATGGCAGACCGCCTCACAGAGTTGCATGTCTTCGAACTAAATATTAGGAAAAGCGAACAAGAGCTTTCCAAGGATATGCACTCAACTAACCTCATTATTTTTGTTCACCACTTTTAGTACAAAAACTGGACAATTAATAAACAAAAGGCGTCAGTCATTTGATTATAATTCAATAATTCTTGTATTGAACATCAAAAGAAAATATTAAGTTAAAAACATTCGGCAGAATTTAACAACTTTGTTTTTAATAAAGATGACCCCATTAAGCACCGGTCCTGGATATGACCTAAAAGTATATCCGACGGTGAGGCCCCAGCTTGCTGGCCTTGGGGAGTGTGGAGCCACCCTTTAATTGTCATAGCTCCCAGGTCCATTCTGATCCGGAGCGGTAGTACCTGTTAGGGTCCCAACTATGAGTTAAATAGAATCCGACTTAAAAAACAAATCACTAGATTCGGCATTAAATAACCTGAAAAAGGTTGATATGCCGTAAAACAAAAACAACCAACCATTAAGCACCGGATTATACCTTTGTTTATTTGTTAGTAGCCTAAAAACGAGTTTAAAGCAAGAGAAATGAACATTATTTTTATGGGTTATTTTTTTTGTATTTGACTTTGATTTTGCCATGATGTAACGAATAAAATATTTTTATAGCATAATTTTTCCTCGAAAATCAAAAGTGGTTCTATAACAGTTCCCCACTTTTTTCGCGTAATCTTGCAGTATGTTTGTGTTCTACAATAGCTTTTAGCTTCACCGGTTTTACAGTAGAGGAAAAAACTAGGCAGATTTGCATTTTATGATCCCCGTCCTCACATTAACAAATTCTTTGTTCAAATTTATAGATCTATCTGGTCACTACAACTATTGATATCCTCATTCCTGTTCTCAAATATTTTAGCGTTTTCCACTGTAGCTTGGGTGATTCTGAACTTGGTGAGAGAACCCCGTAACAGTATATGCCTATGTCAATAGTTGGGTGTCATTCTCTGAGCATCTGGTCCACAGCTGTAGATGTTGAAGTTGACATAGTTGTTAAAATTATATTATCCAGTCGTTGGACCATTCGTTCATATCCGATAAGGAGACTGCGTTCATCAGTGATATATTTTGTGATCTCAACATGGACGATAACTTCCTGTCTCACTTTCTTCTCTTCATCCATTTGTCGGTATTTTAATTGTTGGTCGCAAGAAAAGCGAAAAATTAAGGAAATTAAATTTCTTTAGTAATCTACTTTTAATTCCATTGCACCAGAGTATCATGTTATCTGTTCGATGCGTAGTTAAGGATTAATGTATATTGATAATACCGCATTCACCCTTGAAGTTTTTTCGAAAATTACAGGGATGATCTGGCTAATAATATGAATGGGCCTTTTTACTAATAAAGTGCAACCAACTATTATTAGGTTGGTGCAGAAATAATGCCGTTTTTATCAGATATATATACGTCAAAAACATTATGTTTTCGCCAACCTAATATAATCTCCATTCGATGCGGAGTTAGGGATTATTAAGATTAGTATTTAATACAAAATGAGCACACATTTAACCATATTTAACCATCAATTTGGCATTAAATACTCATTCTTAATAAACGGGCTATAACGTTAAAGTCTAGTATCAAATGCTGAAATCTTCAATTATAATTCTAGTAAATGAACTGCTCTTAACAAAAAGATTTAAGTATCCCAAGAATCTTAAGTCATTCTAGGATACGTTATTAACTAGTCTAAAATAGATAGTAGCTTTACTGCGGTCGAAAAATATGCCGTTAAATTAATGGAGTATCATGCATGGTAAGCAGAAACTTGCGACGTGTATAAACTTTTAAATATGGAACTTCAAAATGCCAACAATTATCTTTCGTTAATGTCAAATATTCGGTCGGATCGCAGACACAACAAAATGACTAAACACAGCTTACAAACGGGCCAAACGGAATTATCAACGGCTATGAGAAGGTGTCATTAATAAGGCATCAACTTCCGCTCGTATTACATAACAGAAAAGCAGAACGTTCCCACGAATCATACGTACCTGGTTCGATGTGATATATGAATTAATATTGGCGACAAATTAAAATGTAAAAGTAAGAATAGCTAAAAATCTTGGTGGGGATCAGTTTTTAAAGAACTACATTGATTACTGTATTTTGAAATTCACAAATACCTCACTCCGCCAAAAAATCGGTTGGAATTGTAATCATGATTTATAAAGACGCTTTGTGAATGCACATAATTTTCTATACCGCTGGTTGCAAAGTCCTACTGGTTATTGTACAGATCGCCATAACGGAGTTTGCAAATACCTTCACTGGTAGATATGTAAGAAACTCAACATTCAGTGTAGTAAAAAATCCTGGGAACATATACCCGAACGAACAGTTGGGAATGACAACTACACTATTCACTATGACTACATAATCCCTACTGCTACATATCTAGAAAACGCAGCTGTTAAACCAGATATAGTGATTTGGGACAGAGCAAACAAAAAAAGCGACCGTAATAGAGGTCAGTGTACCCAATGATACAGGGCTTAACAGAATTGAGAGGGAAAAGATAAAGTATCAAGGACTTATGTATGATATGAAACGAAATTGGAAATTAAAAGACGTTTCAATTATACCAGTCATCATAGGAGCAACTGGGCTTATGAAAAATAACTTTAAAAAGTACATAGCAAGCATACCCGGTGAACCAAGTGCAAGTGAAATACAAACGATTGCACTGAAAGGGACGGCTAGAATACTGAAAAGATATCTTGGTTGGACTCACTAAAATAGGGGTAAATGTCAGACATCTGGTTGGATATCCTATCCCCTAGAAGAAAAAGTTTAAGAAAAATGAAAAAAAAAAAAAGTGAATAACTACTGATTAAATCTAATTAAAATCAGACGTTGAAATATTTTCGCGTGTGAGTTTATGTGCATTCGGGGATTTCTTCATAAAACAATAGGAGTACATTTAGCGCTTACAACAATGAGCATTGAGTAATAGATTTGTTCTGCTAAATGATACGTTTCTATCTCATAACACGTACCCTACAATAAACAGAAACTTAGCCCAATTATATTACACGCTTTTAAGGGATCCTTTATATGGGCGGGTGAGTATTCGCCGCTTACAACAATGAACAGAGTTAATACATTTGCCCCACCATTTTAACATTTTATCATACAACGTGTTTTTTTTACACAGTGGTCACCACTTATCAAGGCCCGGAAGCCACTCAGGGATAAGGGTCATTGCAAGTACATTACGTTAGTGTGGAGATTTGATGAAGTGTTTACTTAAGAGGGCGGTTCATTAGGAATTTGTTAACGTTGGACTTGAACACATCCAAGTTGTAGTCAGGTGGGAAGCAGGCAGACGGAACAGAGTTCCACATGCGTACAGTTCTAAGAAAGAAGCTTTGTTCATGGAATCCACGTTTTGATTTAGGCACAGATAAAGAGTGGGAGAAATTTTTCACAGTGGATTCAGCTAGACGGGTGTTTTTCGTGTAGGATTGGCGAGGGGGGGACAAGAGATTGGAGTTCAGACGAGCACCTGCCATGGAAATAAGATAAAACAAGAATAGGCTAGCAACGTCTCTTCTGTGAGAGAGATGTTGCAGGGTAGAGAAAAGGGCATCCCCCACTAAGCCACGAAGTCTATTTTGTACTCTGTCAAGGTAGGATAGGCTGTTTTTAGCAGCTCTTGCCCAAATATGGCAGCAGTATTCTATCCTTGGACGTACTTTATGGCATACAACAAACGGGGATATAGTATGAAGAAATCACACGTATACATGTAATTGTTTATAACAGTAAAAAAAATTCTTTTTAACTTTTATTCGCCCCAATATATTCATACTGGAGTATAAGTGAATACAGTGTTAGAGAAAAAGTTTATTGAAATTGAGGTTAAGCAGCAAGATGATTTTAGCATTTCATTCGAATTTCGTCATAATGATACGAAGGACGAAACAGGGAGTATGGAAGTAATGTCAAAGACAGGCGTTTCGGGAGAAAAAGTCATTACAGTATAAATTCTTTAAGCATCTAAAGACCTCTATAGTAAAAGGAAATGATTTTGTTGCTAGTCGGATTAGTTGCAACTATTTACATTGAATTGAGATAATTTTATCAGGTCATATTCAGTTAAATTATTTGTAAAAAAATCACGAATGCAATACTTCAGAGACACGACATGGCCTGCTGGGAGAAACATGCTTAAAACAACAAAAAAGCAAAAATATGAGATTAGATGTTTCTAATAGTTGCACAACGACATTAGCAATCTAACTTATTATGGCATAATCACGGTGATACACCGGTTCCCGTTAACTCACCGAAGTTGTGCAATGTTCAGCCTGGTCAGTATAAAAATAGGTGACCATTTGGGAATTTCAAGGCGTTTTCGTTTGTAACTTATTTCAAGTCGCTCTGTGAACGATATAAAACAATATACTGTTTTAAAAATAGTGGTTGAAGGATTTTAAATGTATCAATTCTCTTCTCTTTAATTGGAGTTTATGAAATAGTAAACTAAAATCTAGAAACCCTATTTTTTTCATTAAGCAATAAATGGTAAAGAGGACGCCTTGTAAAATAATCATAATAATGCTAAGATATATCAACCATGTGTTATGCTATGGGGGGATTTATATGACATGGACCGGTGTATATAAAATGTTCTGGTAATGAATATGTGTATACAGAGTGTATACGTGGCCTAACTAAATGTTAGGCAGTACGTGAAACTAAAATAAACCTTCTTAGTCTTCTTGCTAGGATCCAAGGGTAGTATCTGTTCTGTCTACTTTAAAAAATTTTAAATCTCATTTTCATCCCAAACAAGGCACAGTGCCACTTTGATGTAGGGGGCTACTATCTGGGCCATAAGTTGCATGGATACTTGAGCAGAAAGATGTCTGTTTCCATTACACTTGAACTTTTGCATGTCAGTAAAGCCAAAAAAGCAGGAACCAGGAAGGTTCAATGTTCAGCAGTTCTGGGAAAGAAACTATTAGAGTAGAAGGCCTTCTTACATCTAGGGATCTCTACTGTGTAGGGGTGGGATTTTGCTGCTTGTCGGGTTTGGCGAGGGTATTTACATCTAGCTTGTAGTTCATCGGAGCATTCGCTATTAAAATACGTGTAAAACAGACAAAGGGATGCAACATTTCGTCGATGGGACTCAGGCTGAAGCTTAGATGACAGTTCAGGACCTATCAGGTTTGAGACTCTCTTTCGAACCCTGTCCTGGAGTGAGAGACTAGTAGCAGATGCACCAGCTCAAATGTGACAACAGTACTCTATACATGGGCGAATAGTAGCCTTGTAGAGGCACCGGATACTTTCAGGCGTAAGTAACTTTCTATCACGATAGAGTGACCCCACCTTCCTCGAAGCAGCACTGGCAATGCTCTCAGTCTCTGTACAAGTTCATGTTTCCTGTGAATGTTAAGCCGAGATATTTAAAAGAAGTAATTTCAGGTAACGTATCTTTAACCATAGCTATTGATAGTTGAAAAGGTTTCTTATAATTATTGAAGGAAACAAGTTTGATCTTGGCAGCATTAAATGTGACCATCAATTTTGGCCCCCATTTCACTACAGAGTGGAGGTCTTTCTCTAGTATTTCTACCATTTTCTTAGATACGTGCTCATTTATTTTCCGCTGGAACCATATTATAGAGCGTGATGCCATAAGCAAATATAAATCTCAGAGACAATTTTATCAGACATGTCATTTACGAATATTAGCAATAATACAAGTCCAAAGATAGACCCCTAAAGTACACTCGCATTAATATCATATTGTTTAGATGTACGACTATCGAAGACAACTTAGATTCTTCTCTTATTTAAGAATTTAATTATGTTAAGCATTTGTCCAGTGATCCCGTCTGATCTGATTTTCCTGAGAAGACCATCGTGCCATGCCCAGTCAAAAGCCTTAGATATATCTAAGGCTATCGCTCTACCCTCCTCTACTTTGTCCAGTGTATGGTATATACGTTCAGAGATTACAGTGAGGCTTGCTAGAGAATTTCCGTGTGGAAACATGTGCTGAAATTGCCGTTTTGAACAGTTCACTGGTTTCATTTGCGCACTGTTCAGCGGGAAGAGCAAAAGATATTTTCCCATGGGGCATCTCTGATGAAATCCCCGATGGCTTCCCAGTCAGCCTTCTTATAACACCTTGTCGTTTTGAGCAATAGCTCTGCAGTTTTAGGTCGAGAATTTAGGGCGATTTCTACCATAATCACAGCGTGGTTAGTATTCTCAAATGGGCTGTGAGCATTCTTTACATAATCATCGGGAATTGTGGTCAGAAATAGATCTACAAGTGAGGCAAGTTTATCTTGTTGGTCTGGAAAACGTCTCGGAGACGTAACCGTCTGTGATAGAGAAAGAGGTATAGAGACGCTATCTGTTATGCTACCAGCTTCATCTGTGTAAGTAGAGAATCACAGACAATTACTGTGGTGGACATTGAAATCACCGAATACATGTACATGTGAGCTTGTATCATGGAAAAATTCTGTATCTATGCTGTCAGAGACTTCGTTGATTAGGGTACAGTTTTGGGTGGAGTGAGAGTGGTAAAGAAAATACAAATAGCTAATGTTATATTGCATGTTACGTCTACAGCATATAAAAAGACTGATCGCCTGATTCTAGTTTTGTTTCTCTAGTCAATGGGAGGATATTTCGAATATAGACTCCAATCCGTGCATATGCCTGTCTGAGTCCTTACGGCAAAGTGGGAGATAACCAGGCATGATAAAGTGGTAAAAGGGGACAGAGATGTCTAAATATGGGATAATAATATTGTGGGGTTTCCATTTGCACCGGGCATCCATACAATAGGAATACGAATCAGACTCCTATAGTAGTAATAATTAATACATATAATCAGTCAACAAATTACATAACAAAAATACACTAATTTCTTTTCAGTTACACATCCATATTTAAATACAAACGGACATAGTTGTTCCAAAAAGAATATGAATGCATCATATCTTTTAAAATATATTAACGGCTTTATGACGTTCTAAATATCTTACTCTCTTTCACAACACCATGCCCCCTTTTTTAATTTCCAACAACTTTTTCCGGTTCTTAAATGGAACAGGGTCATACATTTCTTTACATCAAAAATATATTTTAAAATATTTGTACTGGTGCTTTATTTTCTTAATTTCATTTATCCAGAGAAATCTCGAAATAAAGACGAAACGTTGATGAACACATAACTTGGTTAGTTCCTTTTTTATTTATTTCTCTCTCTCTCTCTCTCTCTCTCTCTCTCTCTCTCTCTCTCTCTCTCTCTGTATATATATGTATATTAGCAGATGTAATCGGCGTTGCTCAGTAGAAAAAGTAACGTAAAATTCCTTAAAAAGATTAAGTTAAAGGAACTGAAACACGTGCATACAAGTATTATATTTTTTCTCAACAGTTCACTTATTGTAAGTAAAGATATAATATTAGAGCTTAGATTGAAACCACAACCTAACGAGAGTGAGTAAAGTACAATAACCATTAGGCCAACATGCCACGATCTTTCAAACGTGTTTTCAAACTTGCTTATTCTTATTATTCATGAGGAAGCTGTCATGTTAAGGATTCGTCGCACAGTTGACAAGTATAAAAATTTGATGACTCCCAAGTATCAATATTTCATAAATATATATATATATATATATATATATATATATATATATATATATATATATGTATATATATATATATATTTTCAATCTATTAATCTATATATCTATCAACCTCTCTCTCAAGATTTATATATATATATATATATATATATATATATATATATATAAGTGAAGATGCGATATTCTTCATTAAAAACTTATCCGTTTATTTTTAATTAATCTTTCACGTATTCTTAATAGAATACGCGATCATAATAAATAGTTGAGTATTTCTGTAGAAATCTCTCTTTTTAGAAAAAAAAACAATGAAAACAAACAAAGCTTTTTTGTCATTTACAAAAAAAATCATTTTTAATTTTCCAAACAGCTTATCAGAATTGAAGTAGTTTCACTAGTTATAAGACTCATCAAGAACGTTCATAACTTCCCCAACGCCTTAATAGGTCTTTGCTACATAATACCCAGGCAACGTTGTGTATATGTTAAAAGGGGCAAAGTAAGAACAGACAAACATTTCGCACTTACATTCATTATAACATGTTTGCCTGTTTGGCACATGCTACATTTGTCCTCGATGACTGCTTCCCTATCGAGGCAAACATCCTGGTGCATTGTCCACCCACAATCACAGCCGGATGTTTAATATCATATTTCATTCGCATAAAAATAAAGATAACAAATATTTTTAAATCCCTAAATTTTATCTACACATTTACGTGAGGAAAATACCTTATAAAACTTAAGCGATAAAAAGTCGACGAAAATCTTAATTCTTACTTAAGCGTGACAGCCAGACGAAAATGTTATTTCAAACTTAATTGTTGACAATATCATTTAAAACTTAAGCGTGACAGACCGATAGACACGTGTTTTTGAAACCTTAAACGTAAGAGATAAAAATGTTTTTTTAAACTTAAGCGTGACATGGCAACTAAAACGTTTTTAAACGGAAGCTTTAGAGAATCTAGGAAAATTCTATTTCAAACATAAAAATGATGGACTTAAGAAAATGTGATTTTAAAAGTTAATATGACTGAAGAAAGAAAATGTTATTTGAAACATGGATGTGACAGACCAAAGAAAATATTATTTCAAACACACACACTTTAACCCTTTTTCTAATATTAATCAATTATTATCGGGACTTCACTTTATCTGGAAATTTCACAGCAGCATCTTTCATATGTATTATATTGCTACTTAGCATTCTGTGAATGTTCAGCGTGAATGAAGCCCTTTTTTAAAACTGTAAAAGTATTTATCTAAGTAATCTGGTTAATGCATTGTCAGTATATATCTGGTTATTAAGGTTTACCGCCAATATCCTCATCTGTGACGTATTTTCATTACAACATTATTGACGTAATCCTCTACTTTTACAAGAGCCAAATACGTCCTAAGATAGATTACTGTTACCACACTTTAAGAAGTACGCTCTGTTCACATTCTGTTGCCTTAACAGACTACGGACTTAGAAATCTGGTTGGGTGATCTGTCCTCTTTCTTACAAACACTTTCTAGCAGAAAAGACATTTCTCATAAAAATGCTATTTCAAAGTAAAAATTGACAGGGTGTCTAAAGCAAGGGCGTAGCCAGGAAGGACTAAGAGCGGGAGAGTCCAAAGTTTCGTAACAAAAAATTTACAAAATATAATGTTTCGTTTCGTTTTGTTTTAGTAAAGTTTCGTTTAGTTTTGTTCGCTTTTTACTATAATTAGGGCAATCTAAAAATTGTAATTAATGCTGATTGAATATTCTTATTACATGAAGTTTAAGTATTTTGATTGATTTTTGATTTTTAAATATAACTACTTTGTCAAAATCCGCAGCCTGATTAATAAATTCAATTTTTGGGTTACCTAATTATAACTTTTCATTGGTATCTCTTGTCACATTCTCGTTTTAATTAAATACTTATAGATGTACGAAGCAAAAACTAAAACCTACGAAAGGTTTCGTTTCATTTTTATACAAAAAAAAAAACGAAAATAGATTAACAAATATCTTGAACGAAACGAATCCAACTCTGCAAAATTTCCCTATAGGTAAGACAACTTAGAGGCGTTATTGTGAAACGGCAGGAAAAATCAGTTGAAAGCAGTAAATAATTCCACTATTAGCAGGCAAATTATTTACGACAAGGCAAATGTCTGCCTATCTATCTATGGCTGCACTGCTGGCGCTCAAAATTAGTGGAAAAAAAATTAAGTCGACTTCGGAACGCAATCTAATAACGCCATTGGTACGCATTGCTACGTACTTAATGCTACTTCAAACGATTAAAAGACGAAATATATTATTTCAAACGTAAATTGCTGGTCCTATTAAAAGTAATGATTTCCTTAAATATACACTTAGACATATTAAAAAGATATGTACAAATTCAATTTATAAATTGTTGGATGAAATCGTTGCTTTACTTTAAATCGCTAAGTATAGATCGACAGACTGACAAAACCTCCCATGAATATTCGAGTACGCATTTAAAAAGAAAGAAAAAATCACCCTCGACTACGCTTGACCCAAATCTGTTTCATTTTCTTTGGTTACTACACCGTTATATAATAGAGGAAACCACGTATATTCTAGGATTACTCCACTTCATCTTGAGCTTCACCCTATAAAAGGGGGGGGGTTTGCTTTGCATTGAGCAAAGATTGACCCCTAGTCTCCCAACCGAATAATGAACAATATTACAATTATGCTAAAATGTGTGTGTCACAGAGAGAGAGAGAGAGAGAGAGAGAGAGAAAGAAAGAGAGAGAGAGAAAAACAGAGAGAGCATAGGAGAAAGAAAGGAAAAGAAAGAGAGAGTTAGAGAGAGAGTGTATGAGAGAGAGAGAGAGAGAGAGAGAGAGAGGGACATAAAATAGTAGAAAGTAATATCATGAAAGGGTATAACCAAAAGTAAGAAAAAACAAGAAAAGTAAGAACAAAAAGAAAAGCTTGTATAAAGAAGTTCTCCAACTGATTTCTTTTAAAATCTCAAACTATTCGCGGACGAAGAAGCTTATCTTGTAAGTTATTTAATCACGAAGAAGCCATAATGTGTTGATTCCGGCGAGATCTATTTATAGTCCTTTCATCAGTGTCTTTGATCTTTTCCCTGTACCATCTCTAGAAACGGCACTTTTTTCCTTTGGCTTCCACGTTACTCTCAATTAGCGCCGCGGCTTGTTTCACGCGCGTGCTTTCAATAGAAACAAGCACACAAAGATATAATGTGCATGTTTCACATTTTAATGAAGAAACCATCCGCAAATAGAGCGGGGATGCGTGAGTGCCTTAAATATTACCGTCGCGGACAATATAACAAGTTCATATCTTATCGGTTATCACGTGATCATTTATGCACTAAAACTGCTGGAAAACGAACAAACCCGACCCCTCGCCCTTCACTCTCACTTATGTGTAAGATTTCACGTGTTTATTTTAATCGTGTACAATAAGTGCTGTGATTCGGCATTAAATCCAGAAGAATGCGTGCTTCACCTTTATATTTCCTGATAGAACTCAGTATACTACATAATAACGTTTGACACACAGGTTTGCGTTAGATCACTGAAGTTAAGCAACGTTGAACCTGGTGAGTACTCAAATAGGTGACCATTGGAAATACAAGGTACTGCGTATGTTCCCGCTGATTGTTTCTAGTCGTTCTGGGTTTCTCCTCTCCACTGGGACCAAGCAATGCCGATCTAGGAGAAGTGTGGTTGGTGATTACGAAACCTTTGTTTACAGCCACCTTCAAAGAGGATATCCATTGTCTCTCGAAACTGAACGGAGACGAGATATTGAGAACTCAATACGTAAATACTCTAATCATATTTCAGGAAGTACCTCACTCATGACGTAATCCTTTCACTTGGATAAGAATCAACTACACCATTACCTATAATGTTTCTTCTTTTTGAAAATGACGAAGAATAATTTGTGTTATTTGGATTATTCGACAATAGACACCAGAAGAAGGTCGGAGGTTACATAATGAAACTAACGCTCTAGGTGAGAATAATAGTCTGAATAATAAAATCATACGTCGTAAAGTGTAATACTCTGGCCTCATCTAGGGAACTGCCAGTCAGAGCACATCTTGACAGAGTACAAACCTACTTCGAAATCTAGTGAGAGATGTCCTCTTCTCTTATTTACAGTCGCTTTCTAACAGATAAGAGATTGCTAAGCTTTCAATATTCTCTCCTTATTTTTATTGTAGATGCTCGACTGAGCCCTAATCTATTGTAACGTTGCAATTACAAACAAACAAAGAAAAGAAATAAATAAAATTTTCTTTTTTAATAAAAGTTTTTATTACTTGTTACTCTCCCGTCTCGACACTACTTTAAAAAATGTCTCTTGCTGCCACATGCCTCGCTCGCGTTTCTCTTTCCTCCGACCGCAGGCCGGTCACAGCCGGCCCATTCTCGTCTACAACTTTACATGCTCATTTTCTTCAACGCGCACTTTTCTTCTCTCCCGAGATCGTGGTGTCCTTTTCCCTTTTCATCTTGTCGTGCAAACTCGCGCACTCTTCCTAATTTGCATATGCGCGTTTTTTGGCTTCTGCTGATGCGGATCTCTTTGTAAGCCCGCCATCCTTCGTTAATATTTTCCCACGCGCTCCAATACACGATGTTACACCTAATTTAACCCTGTGCAACATTCACAAACACTCATTTAGCTACAAACATGGTAAAGAATTTTCTTTCCTTCCCCTCTGCCTAAAACTAAACGGAACATTTATGAGAAACATTTGTTCCAAAAAACGACTCAACTGTAGAACACAATATCACTGAACTATTTCCCAGATGACTACTTGTTTTCAAGTCCAATGTTAACAAGTCCCTGTTCAACAGATCTCGTAAACAATCGAATTTTACTCAGTTTCAACTATCGTTTCCAGATGCGTTCTCACCGTCTATCTGGCAACTACATTTACCCTTATCCTCAAGTCGCCTTTAGGACTTGATAAGCGGTTACATTCTCTTCCAAAGGGGAATTGTTTCGGAAGAAATATTGTCGAAGAATTGATTTACTTTTTTAATTTATACATCTATATAGAATATATAGAATTGATTTACTTTTTTAATTTATACATCTATATAGAATATATAGAATTGATTTACTTTTTTAATTTATACATCTATATAGAATATATAGAATTGATTTACTTTTTTACTTTATACATCTATATAGAATATATAGAATTGATTTACTTTTTTACTTTATACATCTATATAGAATATATAGAATTGATTTACTTTTTTACTTTATACATCTATATAGAATATATTGAATTGATTTACTTTTTTAATTTATACATCTATATAGAATATATGGAATTGATTTACTTTTTTAATTTATACATCTATATAGAATATATAGAATTGATTTACTTTTTTAATTTATACATCTATATAGAATATATGGAATTGATTTACTTTTTTAATTTATACATCTATATAGAATATATTGAATTGATTTACTTTTTTAATTTATACATCTATATAGAATATATTGAATTGATTTACTTTTTTAATTTATACATCTATATAGAATATATGGAATTGATTTACTTTTTTACTTTATACATCTATATAGAATATATAGAATTGATTTACTTTTTTAATTTATACATCTATATAGAATATATAGAATTGATTTACTTTTTTAATTTATACATCTATATAGAATATATAGAATTGATTTACTTTTTTAATTTATACATCTATATAGAATATATTGAATTGATTTACTTTTTTAATTTATACATCTATATAGAATATATGGAATTGATTTACTTTTTTACTTTATACATCTATATAGAATATATAGAATTGATTTACTTTTTTAATTTATACATCTATATAGAATATATAGAATTGATTTACTTTTTTAATTTATACATCTATATAGAATATATTGAATTGATTTACTTTTTTAATTTATACATCTATATAGAATATATTGAATTGATTTACTTTTTTAATTTATACATCTATATAGAATATATTGAATTGATTTACTTTTTTAATTTATACATCTATATAGAATATATGGAATTGATTTACTTTTTTAATTTATACATCTATATAGAATATATAGAATTGATTTACTTTTTTAATTTATACATCTATATAGAATATATTGAATTGATTTACTTTTTTAATTTATACATCTATATAGAATATATGGAATTGATTTACTTTTTTACTTTATACATCTATATAGAATATATTGAATTGATTTACTTTTTTAATTTATACATCTATATAGAATATATTGAATTGATTTACTTTTTTAATTTATACATCTATATAGAATATATGGAATTGATTTACTTTTTTAATTTATACATCAATATAGAATATATTGAATTGATTTAATTTTTAATTTATACATCTATATAGAATATATGGAATTGATTTACTTTTTTAATTTATACATCTATATAGAATATATAGAATTGATTTACTTTTTTACTTTATACATCTATATAGAATATATGGAATTGATTTACTTTTTTAATTTATACATCTATATAGAATATATAGAATTGATTTACTTTTTTAATTTATACATCTATATAGAATATATAGAATTGATTTACCGTTTTAATTTATACATCTATATAGAATATATGGAATTGATTTACTTTTTTACTTTATACATCTATATAGAATATATAGAATTGATTTACCTTTTTAATTTATACATCTATATAGAATATATTGAATTGATTTACCTTTTTAATTTATACATCTATATAGAATATATGGAATTGATTTACCTTTTTAATTTATACATCTATATAGAATATATAGAATTGATTTACCTTTTTAATTTATACATCTATATAGAATATATAGAATTGATTTACTTTTTTACTTTATACATCTATATAGAATATATGGAATTGATTTACTTTTTTACTTTATACATCTATATAGAATATATGGAATTGATTTACCTTTTTAATTTATACATCTATATAGAATATATAGAATTGATTTACCTTTTTAATTTATACATCTATATAGAATATATAGAATTGATTTACTTTTTTACTTTATACATCTATATAGAATATATAGAATTGATTTACCTTTTTAATTTATACATCTATATAGAATATATTGAATTGATTTACTTTTTTAATTTATACATCTATATAGAATATATAGAATTGATTTACCTTTTTACTTTATACATCTATATAGAATATATAGAATTGATTTACGTTTTTAATTTATACATCTATATAGAATATATTGAATTGATTTACTTTTTTAATTTATACATCTATATAGAATATATGGAATTGATTTACTTTTTTACTTTATACATCTATATAGAATATATAGAATTGATTTACCTTTTTAATTTATACATCTATATAGAATATATTGAATTGATTTACGTTTTTAATTTATACATCTATATAGAATATATTGAATTGATTTACTTTTTTACTTTATACATCTATATAGAATATATGGAATTGATTTACTTTTTTAATTTATACATCTATATAGAATATATTGAATTGATTTACCTTTTTAATTTATACATCTATATAGGATATATTGAATTGATTTACTTTTTTACTTTATACATCTATATAGAATATATGGAATTGATTTACTTTTTTAATTTATACATCTATATAGAATATATAGAATTGATTTACCTTTTTAATTTATACATCTATATAGAATATATTGAATTGATTTACTTTTTTAATTTATACATCTATATAGAATATATAGAATTGATTTACCTTTTTAATTTATACATCTATATAGAATATATTGAATTGATTTACGTTTTTAATTTATACATCTATATAGAATATATTGAATTGATTTACGTTTTTAATTTATACATCTATATAGAATATATTGAATTGATTTACTTTTTTACTTTATACATCTATATAGAATATATAGAATTGATTTACTTTTTTACTTTATACATCTATATAGGCCTCCAACAGAGAAGCAAATTAGAGTTGTTGTCTGGATGTTTTCGCCAACAACTATTTTTTTATTTATTCTATCGAAGTTGAGTTAAAGAAGATTTGCTTCCCTAACGGTTTTTCATGTGTAATTTAACAAGACAAAATCTATGCTAATATATTCCTCAGTTTTAAGATTGAATTCACGTTGAAAAAAAATACTTTCATTCTAATTGTTTCTAATTAACAGCAATTTGAAATTAACTCAAGTAAGATATATCTCACTATGTTTTTAATTTATAACTTTCACCCATATTCAGTGTATGTTTCTCTTCATCTGATATTAGTTTATAACATCTTTTTTATTTTTGTCTCGTTTTCTTTCTCAATCTCTCTTGCTCTCTCTTTCTCTGTTTAGTAAGAGTCGTAGGGAATAAAAAAGAGAAAACATAAAAAGAATAAGTGCTTGTGCAGAATTCGAATCAAACGTAACTAACTATCCGTTTGACTTTGACTGTAATCTGACGTAAGACGCTGATCAGCCAATCAATGAGCGGCAGAGGAGCAGAGGATCTTTGGGGGGAAAATATTAAAGGAAAAAATATCAGTAAATTAAATAAACAACACACCCTCAAACGGTCGTTCTTAACAACTTTATACAAGGAGAATATGTCCATCTTGGATCAATAGATGCAGACGCCGGAAGATGTCGTTTCTTATTGCCAAATAAAACGATTAACCGTTACAAAGAAAAATTGCGCGTCTTGTGGCGAGAGGTGCATCATCGCCAAAAGACGATCTTTTAATTATGGATGTGGCTGGAAGTGAACTAGGACGAAATGCCGAGAACGGGTGTCGATAAGGTCTGGCTCGTTTTTCCAGCATGCCAAAATGAAAATCTCCACGGTGCTAAAATTTATCTATTTGTAGGCTTGCTCGGTTGCCGAAGTTTCTTCTACATCCGCTGTCCCTCCTCACTCCACTTTGACATCGTCTGATGTGACCACAGAAAGTCTACCTAGGGGAATATCCCGGTTGTTTTAGTTTCATTTACTTAAAAAAAATAAACGGTAGCCCAGCCCACTCTAAAGGAAAATTTTATATTAGATACAATAATAAGAAATGCAAGAAATAATACATGAAAAGCACATGACAATGCGTTTTTTTTTAAACTTTCGTTAAAAAATATGAACAACATAAAGTCGGTTTTCTTATTAATTTTTTTCCCATTTTGTTTGACAAAAAAAAAATGGTTGATAAAAAAATAAAACTTTCTTGTAACAATTTTTCTTACAAAAACTTGTTATAAAAATAAAACATAGATCGTTGTTTCTTTTTATTTTTGTTATATTATCACATCGTGTAAAGACCTGACCTAACTCGGTTAAAATGCAACACAAGGAAGACCGTAGTGTCCGCACAGTTATAAGCGTATTTTTGGATGGTTCCGTCCGAACATCCACAAAAGTCATGCGATGCAGTCTAAGTCACTTCCAAAAAAGACAGTGATGATATGAAGTTGGATGGGGTAGTTTGAACATCCTTTTTTACTTCTTCCGCTGAAAAAAATCATTCAATTTGGTTGTTTTTCTTTAAATTAACTTACAAGTAATTATAATAAATCAACGCTGAATCTGGTTTTACTTTTCGTATAAAGATTAATTATTCACAAAAAAGAAGAATGATTATATATAGTTTATCAACAGTAAAAAACAAAATAAAAATATCGATTATATTTTTATTTTTCTAGTAGCCTTCGATAGTATTTAAACGGAGCTCCTTTGTTTTTAACCTCCGATTCCTTGCCTATCGATCAGCCAATGAACGAGTGCATTCACGCGCGGTTGATTGGGGCGGTGGACCGTCTTATCAAAGGCTTCAAACTTTTCGAAAACTTGAGCTCAACTGAATTTGTCTTGGTCTACAGTGCCTTATGTATGGGAGGAGTGGATGGCGTCATAGCAGACCTGAGGTTCTTCTATTGCCAATCCCTGTCTAGGCCGTCATAATCTGGTTCGCCCTGATGAGATAACTAGCCACTTCTCCCATGCATCTCAATCAGGTAACTTTCCGCAGCCCAAAGTTTCTCACAAACCGGCTGATTTTCAGCCCTGACCTTAAGGTCAGCCCTAGCCCGAACGATGGCTAGATACTTCCAAATAATAATTTTTACAGCAGTATTGTTTAATGTTTTTGACTTTGTTTTTATCTTTACAAAGAAAATGTATTTCACATCGGCGCCAAAGCCATCTCTCTTTCCAACCAGCAAATTCATCTGGCAGTCACCCAGGATCTGTCATTCAGATAAAAAGGCTCTAATTCATCTCTTGTTGGCCCCCTTTTGGGTCAATTTTCAACCATAGCTCTAATTCAGCATTACTTAACACTTCTCTGGGTTAATCTCTTACCATCGTGGCTGACTGGGTCAAAATATTTTTTTTCTGGTGATTTTATTATATTTAAATGTTTTCTTCAGCATTTTCTTGAGTGGCGTTGTTACGTTTTGATAATCGGCGACGTCGGCGAAAGCCAGCGGTTGGCGTCATGCTTCGAGCAAAGCTGAGCGGCCAGTTAGTTACATCTGATTTAAATTTTGCACAAGTATCAATAATAACACGAGAGATAGCAAATACCATGTATTCCATAGTTATATAGAAAGGAGAGAAAGAGAAAAGAAAATATGGGGAAAGAAAGAGGGCAATAGTAATAAAGGGATAATTTTATTTATTTTATATTTTCCTGATCGAAACAATGTAACTCGAGCTCAGTATTTCATGTCTGGCAATTTTATCAAGAGTTGAACTTTATAGACATTCTCTCGTCAGAGCTAGCTACTAGGTCAGATATCTTTTATACGCAATGTATATTGCTTAGCCAGCTCTATGCTTTTACGCAGAACCACGCATTCTGACTAGTGATATCCGGCGATCTTTCTTACCAGTACGATTAAACAACAAATGCGATGGGATCATAGAGGTGTACTAATATACTGTATCACAGAAAACAACTAAAGCTGCGAGGGATGCACATATATCATTTGTAAACAATTCATATGCCACAAGCATATTTCAATAACATTCATATTATTATATGTAATATATGGTGCGTCTTTCACGTGATTCCTTAAATGATATCGGTAGACTAAACAACTTGTCAGAGACGCATATATATATATATATATATATATATATATATATATATATATATATATATATATATATATATATATATATCAAGGGGATGAGAGTCCATATGGAAACGTTGTTTTAATTTGAATAAAATAAAATACGCATCAAGTGAGCTTGAAAGCCAAATCACAACGTAATATTAGGAAAATAAACAAATATTTTACTTGTTTGAAATTTATAATAAATATATTTCCGAGGTATACTCCATCTTCAGTGTATTGTTTTGTTTCTTTTTATGGTTTCTAAAAAAAACTGATCTAGAAAAAAAAACTTTAGCATTTTTCTTTCACTCAAAATATGATGGCATTCATTATATCCTCATATTGTTTAATTCTTGTTTTGTCTATGGCGTCTGACATCTGCCCCTGTCTCAACTCTGTGTCACCCCTCTCTGAGAAAAGTTCTGTTTGCAGACTAATTACATGTCCTAACTTTAAATCCTGCCAAAATTCACACCAGCTCAATTAATCGTAGGGTCCATAAAATGTCACGAACCTTAAGCTAAACTTATTGACTATTACAGCAATGCCCTATTATAATTCCACGCTTGCTGTTATCTGCATAATTTACTGTTTGTTATATTTCGTTCGAAAGAATATATTTATGTAAGGTTTTATATTCAGCAAAAATCATCTCTTTCGTTATCCTTACAAACAATTGCTATTGTTAATTAAATATTCTTTAAATAAATAAACAAATGTGTTTGTTCTTATTTATTTGTAATAACTTCTCTTTTTCTTACTGCGAAACGACTTGCCGTTAAATATTTTATATAAAAAATAAACCATTTTAATTAATTTAGTCCTTAAATTTAAATTGCTGTAAAATAAATACTCCTTTCTTTTTTATTTATTAATTAATAATGCATATTTATAGTGCAAAAATTTATTTATTAATTAATAATGCATATTTATAGTGAAAACATTTATTTATTAATTAATAATGCATATTTATAGTGCAAAAATTTATTTATTAATTAATAATGCATATTTATAGTGCAAACATTTATTTATTAATTAATAATGCATATTTATAGTGCAAACATTTATTTATTAATTAATAATGCATATTTATAGAGCAAAAATTTATTTATTAATTAATAATGCATATTTATAGTGCAAACATTTATTTATTAATTAATAATGCATATTTATAGTGCAAAAATTTATTTATTAATTAATAATGCATATTTATAGGGCAAAAATTTATTTATTAATTAATAATGCATATTTATAGGGCAAAAATTTATTTATTAATTAATAATGCATATTTATAGTGCAAAAATTTATTTATTAATTAATAATGCATATTTATAGTGCAAACATTTATTTATTAATTAATAATGCATATTTATAGTGCAAAAATTTATTTATTAATTAATAATGCATATTTATAGTGCAGAAATTTATTTATTAATTAATAATGCATATTTATAGTGCAAACATTTATTTATTAATTAATAATGCATATTTATAGTGCAAACATTTTTTTATTAATTAATAATGCATATTTATAGTGCAAACATTTATTTATTAATTAATAATGCATATTTATAGTGCAAAAATTTATTTATTAATTAATAATGCATATTTATAGTGCAAACATTTGTTTATTAATTAATAATGCATATTTATAGTGCAAAAATTTATTTATTAATTAATAATGCATATTTATAGTGCAAACATTTATTTATTAATTAATAATGCATATTTATAGTGCAAAAATTTATTAATTAATTAATAATGCATATTTATAGTGCAAACATTTATTTATTAATTAATAATGCATATTTATAGTGCAAAAATTTATTTATTAATTAATAATGCATATTTATAGTGCAAAAATTTATTTATTAATTAATAATGCATATTTATAGTGCAAACATTTATTTATTAATTAATAATGCATATTTATAGTGCAAACATTTATTTATTAATTAATAATGCATATTTATAGTGCAAAAATTTATTTATTAATTAATAATGCATATTTATAGTGCAAACATTTATTTATTAATTAATAATGCATATTTATAGTGCAAACATTTATTTATTAATTAATAATGCATATTTATAGTGCAAACATTTATTTATTAATTAATAATGCATATTTATAGTGCAAACATTTATTTATTAATTAATAATGCATATTTATAGTGCAAAAATTTATTTATTAATTAATAATGCATATTTATAGTGCAAAAATTTATTTATTAATTAATAATGCATATTTATAGTGAAAACATTTATTTATTAATTAATAATGCATATTTATAGTGCAAACATTTATTTATTAATTAATAATGCAAAAATCATTGTCACTAAGCATGTTGACAACATTTATGTGCTTCCCATGCCTTTCTAGAAATAATTCTAATTAGAAAAAATATGGGGAAATAATGCCAACAATATTCAGATTCATATGTTAGTGATGACTATATTTATTATATTCTAGTATTTACTAGCAGATGTACCCGCCGTTTCCCGGCATTAAATGCAATTACAAATTCCTTTAAAAAAAAATGAAGTAAAAAAACAAAAAAAAAAAAAAAACAAAAAAACAAAAAACAAACAAGAGAAACCGAGAAATGTGCGTGCGAGGATTTGTTTTTTTCTAAACACTTAATTTTTGTAAGTAAAAAAAATACTCGAGCTAAGATCGAAACCAAAACCTAAAGACTGTGACTCAAGTACGATAATCATTAAGCCAGCTTGCCACGTTGTTAAAACTTATTTATTCTTAACACAAGGAAGCTCTTTTATTAATAATTCGCGTATGTGCAGTTGACAAACAGATAAAAATCCGATTTTGACCTTTAGCAGCCTTTTTTCCGGATGAAAACCGATTAAAACGTTTACCACATTTCTGAATACCAAATTTCAAGTTCGTAGATAAAAACTCGTTAAGTACAGAGTTACCTTCACACACACACACACACACACACACACACACACACACACACACACACACACACACACACACAGGTCCTGGATATGACCTTAAACTATATCCAGTGGTGAGGCCCCAGCTTGCGGGCTCTGGGGAGTGTGGAGCCACCATTTAATTGCCATTGTTCCCAGGTCCACTCTGACCCAGTGTGGTAGTACCTGTTAGGGTCCCAACTATGGATTAAATAGAAACCGATTTGAAAACAACAAATATATTCTATTAAAAAAATTTTCTTCAAAATCTTTGGATTCGGCATTAAATAACCTGAAAAAGGTTGATATGCCGTAAAACAAAAACAACACACACACACACATTCTCACTTTTATAGATTTATAGATTACTTGTAAAATTCCGCGCTTACTGTCATTATATACCTGTATAATTTACTGTTACTGACATGTCATTTAAAATTATGTATTTGTATAAGATTTAATCCTATATCGTAAAAATAATTTCTTTTTTCATCATTTAAAATAATTGTTTGTTTTTTTTACAAGGAGGTCACCACTTATCAAGACCCGGAAGCCACTCAGGGATAAGGGTTATTGCATGTACAGTACTTTGTACGTTATTGTTGAGATTTCATAAAGCGTCTACTTAAGGGGGCGGTTCATCAGGAATTTGTTTACGTTGGATTTGAAGACATTCAAGTTGTAGTCAGGTGGGAAACAGGCAGATGGAACAGAGTTCCACTGGCGTGCTATTCTATAATATTCTTTGGATAAATAAAACGAATTTATTTTTAAATTGTAATAACTTTCCCGAGATTTTTTTACCGTTTTAGTTATTTTATTAATGTTACAATTTAAACGATTTCGAAATAAATACTTCCTGCCTTCTTAATTATTAATTAATGTCGTGTATCTATCGTTAAAATTTTACAAAAGGTCGGAGAGAGTAAACCCATTTAGTTCCTTTTGCATATAACTAAGTAAAACTGAATTAAATACAACTTTCCTTTAGACAACTTACTCTGAATTCCGAAATCCATAGTATGTTAGTTTAAGCCTGAATCCTGTACATACAATTATATGAATACTAGCATGTCAGCTCAGCTTTGCTCGTTCTTACGTACTGTTCATAACTTTATGTGCATATATATATATATATATATATATATATATATATATATATATATATATTGTATTGGTAGTAATTATTTGTTTGTTTAAAACAAAATATATAAGTGTGTCACCCAAAAGAGTGCTCAATGTTTAGACAGAGCCAAAATAAGTGAATTTAGTTTACAAACAAATGGCTACACATAAGCATACATGTTTCAGTGAAAACCCAGTAAGGGAATCGCTTCGTCAGGACAAGGAAGTTGTCCTTGGCCTGACGAAGCGATTCCCTTACTGGGTTTTCGCTGAAACATGTATGCTTATGTGTAGCCATTTGTTTGTAAACTATATATATATATATATATATATATATATATATATATATATATATATATATATATATATATATATATATATATTCAAATTTTTGACTCATGTTCAGGTAACGTGCATCTAAAATGTCAAGTTTTTAGCCCCAGAATTGGCGAAGGAGTTTGTTAGTGACTGCAAAGGTCAGCTCTTTCAACTTATCCCTCTTGACAGCAAAATTTTCGCCCCAAACTAACTAAAAAGCTTGTTATGAGTCTGAATACCCTTTATGTAAAATTTCAAGTGTTTAGACCCACAATTGGCGGAGGAGATTGGTATAGCTTCCAAAGCTGAACTTTGACCCTTTTGCAGCCAAATTTTTGACCGAAAACTGATTAACAGGATTTTCCCAAATCTCAATACCCCTTATGTCAAATCTCCAGTCTGTAGACTGAAAACTGAGTAGTTTGCCAGGAAAATGTACACACAGAGACACACAACGACAATTTCACTTTTATAGATGTATAGATATACCTCATTTTATAAACTGGAGCTGCCAGATTAGGCTGTCTGAAGATACTAACTTCCTGAGATAAATGCAGTATCAATTAATACTATAGTTTTCCCTTTTCTCTTTTCAAAACTTAATCATGTTCTGCAAAGCTTAAAACAACAGCACACTATACAGAACAACAATGAAATAAATATTTAAAGATATCAATAACTAAAGCATAATTTACTCTCGAAATTATTGCATTTGGTATTAAATAACTCGAAAGTGATTGATATGCCGTTAAAACAAAACAATCAACTAATTTTATAAAGACATATACACGTGTGTATTTAAAAATAGGTGGGTGGAAGCCATTCGACATTAGTTTATTTCTTTGTCTTGTCTTGAAGACAAAGTTAGGCACAAGGCCAATTTAATGTAAATCTATAATCTGGATGACATATAAAACATAACTTATCCTGTTCATATACTTCCAGATAATACGACGGTAAAAAGATGACTATAAAATATTCTTTTATCTGAGAAAAACAGAGTTTATTCTTTCCATATGACGTTTAATATCAGCCTCCAGAAATCAATTTCATTATTCCTCTTTTTCTCCTTCCCCCTCTCTATCTTGTATTCATTGTCTATTTCTTTTAGTTCCCATCACAAAATATTTCTTTACTCATTTTTAATGCGATTCGACATCTGAAAACTTCCTGTTTTATCTTGACACTACATACGTATTCGAAGTGTATTATATATCAAGATGTCATATGGAACTAATAAAGCATTTTACACATAAAAGTGTTCTCTATCTCTGGCTTTCTCTCCTACTATCTCTTTCTCTCTCTCTCTATCTCTCTCTCTCTCTATCTATCTATCTATCTATATATATATAGAGTGTGTGTGTGTGTGTGTGTGTGTGTGTGTGTGAAGAAGCTTTAAATATTTTATAAGGAATACTAAAATAATAAAACTAAAAACTTCGATTTAAATCCTTAGGAATACTAAATTTAACATTTCACAGACCTAGCACTTGCATAAGCGCTGTGATATAGTTAAACATTCTCTCTGAGGGTGACTATGTATGTATGTAGGTATGTATGCACATGGTGGAACGATAAAATAGTCGTCCTAGAAAAGACGACATGATTCCATTTCCGTTTGATGAAAACCGGTTTTCTTTTTTTATTGCCGACCATCCACTAGTTTGTCGATTGTGTACAAATCCCAAGAGCGACAGGATCCTTCTACAATGTTTGAAAGTGACACAATGTTCAACGAGCGAGATTGGAGATGTGCCGCTGTACAACTTATGCTCTCTAGTTATGACAACAGGACCATTACCAGCACCCACAAAATGCAAATCCGGACGATTCAACTCTTGATGGAAAAGTTATGGTGTCTGGTGTGGTTTCTAGTGAGAGACACATCACCACACATCTTCGAAGTCGGCTTGAAAGTCAACATTAAAGTGTACCTGGATGTGCCGAAGAGTGTGGTGATTCCCTGGTGCAATTAGGTGGCCGCTGGAAGACCCTTGGTGTGGCAGCAGAATTAGGCGCCGGCCCACAAGTCCAAAGAGACTCAGGCTTGGCTTCAGAAGGAGTTCTATGAATTTGTACTCTTCTCTCACTGCTCTTCTCCTCCCCGACCTGAACCTACTGGACTATTCTGTTTGTTCATATGCCGAGAACATTACCAACATGACCTCTTACAATATCTAAGCCAGCATGCTCCCAGTTCCGGACAGGTATCGAGGCAGTGATTGAGGCTGTAGGCGGCTAAATTGAATAGATTTCAGCTCTACTACATAATCAAGTTACCAGAATTGATTTTTTCAATAAAAGTTTAAAATTTAAAATAAAGCTTTTCACAAAATGTGATGAATCACACTCAAGATGAGAACAGTAGTCCGTTGAATCCAAATAATACGAATTATTTTGTGAGATTTGCAGTCGCAAATTTTATTTATCCCAACCCTTCGCAGATGTTTTTGGTATCCAAATAATTCAAACACCTAGAAGGTTGTATATTAGTCTTAGAATAGTATAATCGTAATATACATGAGAGTGGAATGCTTGTGTGTTGTAAGCAGTGGGGTCTATTTCTAAGGATGACAGTAGTTATGGATGACCTACATCAGTTAAGGTCTTTCTTAGCAAGCATTACAATATTAATGTTGAATATATTCACGCGCGTGCACACGCACATACGTTTATATGCATCTATAGACTGTTGTATAAATAAAGAAAAGCTATTTCTGAATATATATATATATATATATATATATATATATATATATAATCAAATTTTAGTCATTCAATAAATTAAACAAATTATGACGTGAAATGGTTAAATTTAAAATCAAAAGGTTTTTATTATTCTATGTAAGACAAAGAATATATTTGAATCTAGAGATAATTCCTTATTCTATAGGATTTCGATGTCTACCATCTCTTCAGAGGAGAAAGTATTAGCAAATAATGTAATGGTTTACACCTTATTTGCTAAAGTCATATACATATATATATATATATATATATATATATATATATATATATATATATATATATATGTAGAAATTTCGAGTTAAATTATGTAGAATTACAACAAAATTTATTGTTTGACAAAAGAGTACAAATAATATATATATATATATATATATATATATATATATATATATATATATATATATATATGTGTGTGTGTGTGTGTGTGTGTGTGTGTGTAGATTCGCAACGGAGGACGAAAAGGTCCTCGTTCACTAGCGAAAAAGTTTTCACAGAATGTGCTCCAATGAATGTACAACACTTGCACGATATCAACCGTAAATATCATAGGCTAAACTGATAAACAAGTAAATCCCACTACTTTGAAGAAAATGTTTCCAGATTCAGAAACATGTTTTCATCTAATAGTTTTTTCTCAGATTGGTTGCCTTTGGACTTCCTTCCCTGATCTGTTTTCCTGACCGCACCAACATGCGAAAACTTAAATGTAATAAAAACAAATATCTCGCGGCACAACTGAACACAAAGTGTGTGTCTCTAATCACTTTAACCGTTTACATTTCAGTTGCAACATGGTTTTTGTTGGGGGGGGGCAAAATAACAAGTTAAACTTTATAGATAACTAATCGTCTTGTCCGAGATGCTATGATGCATTTTTATAAGTTTGATATTTCAAACTGACACGCGACAGTTTAACGGATTTATGAGCAGATGCCCTTATTCTGATGCAAGGTCGCACGTAAAAACACACAAAACTTCTGTAAAAAGAGTAAGCTCCTCCTACTGTGCGAGAAAATTACTAACACCATAGAGCACCCTATATATTTAAATAATCACAATTGACCAAACATGAGTTATTGCTGCCACATCTGAACTACTGCATCTACCACTAGTTTCTCACTTTTAGGCAGTGCCCAAAAAGAGTCTTACATTTTATAGGTCCCTTACTCTCGAACAAGATCTAACCTCTGTCCAATCGTAACAATGCTGCATCCCTGTGTTTGTTTTGTACTTTACTTTTAGGAAATATTCTCTGACGAACACATAGCACTTGTGTGCTTTCGACGCACATAACCTCGACTAACTCGATAAGTAGCAAAATTCCACCCCTTTATTTTTGACGTCCATAAATGCTGGAAAGTCTTCTATTCTACTATTTTATTCTCTCAGGATTCTAGACTTCAGAATGCCCTCCCTGTTTCCTGCTTCCCTGACTGTACAAACTTGCAGAAGTTCAAATGTAATGTGAACAAACATCTCACCCCACAGCCCGTTAGACACGATCTCAAATGCGAGCTCCTTACGTTCCAAGTGTCAATATGCTTTGTTTGTGGTAAAAAAGACTACACTATAAAATAAAAAAGAAAATGGGTTAAGAGAAATAGGGATAGGCCTTCAGAAAAGCAAGAAAAATTGGACACATTCGCCATTATCAATATCCCTTCATTTTAACCGTCGAAGCAACAACACTTCACAATTTAATCTCGTGAATTTCATTGACTAACGAGAACAGGGTTCACGTTTCGCACGGATCTCCTCCTCCATCCAACTCCCATTGCTCGTGTCTTGCCTGTTCTGACAGCTTTACGTCAATCACGTTCACTTCGTTTCTGACATGTCTATTGAGAAAACGAAACCTTCGTTTGCATAAAGTCTCCTTTGGGAAATTTACAAGGCAATTTACAAAGGGCGGAGCGGCGGACAGGCGTGGTAATGGCGGTAACTAACTCTGGTTCGTTACAGCTCAACACTTGCACAAGTTATGGGGCAGATCCTTATCAAATAAAACAAAGGAACATGTCAGATTTGAACTCAGCAGCGTAATTGCAATCTCGGTACTCGCCAGTTTATTTCACTGCGTGAGAGCAATAATCTTAGCTGAGATTCCAAGTATATTTAGTTTTAATATAATCACAACCAATTTGCGAAGACTGACATGCCCGCTAAATCTTTCGTTTCGAACCGATTGTCCCCTGATATATTTTTGACGGATTATCAACATAAGAGGTCACTGTAGCATGCCAGTTGTGCATAAAAGAACAAATATAAAGTATTATTTGAATTATTCTAACTATTGCTCTAATCTTGAATGTTAAGGCTTTTTAAATGTATGCTATAATAGTCTGCAAGAACCCATGGCGTAGTTGATAAAGTACTTGGTAAAATTGAGTTTTAAGTTACATTCTTATGCAGGTTGAAGTTTCAATCTTTACTGCGGGTGACATTCCAAATAAAATCGATAATTACTTTGGACTTCTATTCAGTCATGACTGATGGAAGGAGAGCGTTCGATAAAAAAGATTCCAGAGAACGCTAAGATGCACGGGAAGAAGATCGGAGGTTACATTGACTGAAACATTGTGAGGATAACATAAAAGATAAAAACAATAATCCAAATAATACAAATAATTTATACTCATAAAAAAATCTATACTCATCTAAAAAATCTATACTCAACTAAAAAATAATCTATACTCATCTAAAAAATCTATACTCATCTAAAAATCTATACTCAACTAAAAAATCTATACTCATCTAAAAAATCTATACTCATAAAAAATAATCTATACTCATCTAAAAAATCTATACTCATCTAAAAAATCTATACTCATCTAAAAAATAATCTATACTCATCTAAAAAATCTATACTCAACTAAAAAATCTATACTCATCTAAAAAATAATCTATACTCATCTAAAAAATCTATACTCATCTAAAAAATCTATACTCAACTAAAAAATCTATACTCATCTAAAAAATCTATACTCAACTAAAAAATAATCTATACTCGTCTAAAAAATCTATACTCAACTAAAAAATCTATACTCAACTAAAAAATAATCTATACTCATCTAAAAAATCTATACTCATCTAAAAAATCTATACTCAACTAAAAAATCTATACTCATCTAAAAAATCTATACTCATCTAAAAAATAATCTATACTCATCTAAAAAATCTATACACAACTAAAAAATCTATACTCAACTAAAAAATCTATACTCATCTAAAAAATCTATACTCATCTAAAAGATCTATACTCAACTAAAAAATAATCTATACTCATCTAAAAAATCTATACTCATAAGCAATAATCTATACTCATCTAAAAAATCTATACTCAACTAAAAAATCTATACTCAACTAAAAAATAATGTATACTCATCTAAAAAATCTATACTCATCTAAAAAATCTATACTCAACTAAAAAATCTATACTCATCTAAAAAATCTATAATCATAAAAAATAATCTATACTCATCTAAAAAATCTATACTCAACTAAAAAATCTATACTCAACTAAAAAATAATCTATACTCATCTAAAAATCTATACTCCTCTAAAAAATCTATACTCAACTAAAAAATCTATACTCATCTAAAAAATCTATACTCATAAAAACTAATCTATACTTATCTAAAAAATCTATACTCAGCTAAAAAATCTATACTCAACTAAAAAATCTATACTCATCTAAAAAATCTATACTCATCTAAAAAATCTATACTCAACTAAAAAATCTATACTCATCTAAAAATATATATACTCATAAACAATAATCTATACTCATCTAAAAATCTATACTCAACTAAAAAATCTATATTTAACTAAAAAATAATCTATACTCATCTAAAAATCTATACTCATCTAAAAAATCTATACTCATAAAAAATAATCTATAATCATCTAAAAAGTCTATACTCAACTAAAAAATCTATACTCAACTAAAAAATCTATACTCATCTAAAAAATCTATACTCATCTAAAAAATCTATACTCAACTAAAAAATCTATACTCATCTAAAAAATCTATACTCATAAAAAATAATCTTTACTCATCTAAAAAATCTATACTCAACTAAAAAATCTATACTCAACTAAAAAATAATCTATACTAATCTAAAAAATCTATACTCAACTAAAAAATCTATGCTCAACTAAAAAATCTATACTCATCTAAAAAATCTATACTCATAAAAGATAATCTATACTCATCTAAAAAATCTATACTCAACTAAAAAATCTAAACTCATCTAAAAAATAATCTATACTCATCTAAAAAATCTATACTCAACTAAAAAATCTATACTCATCTAAAAAATAATCTATACTCATCTAAAAAATCTATACTCATCTAAAAATATACTCAACAAAAAAATCTATACTCATCTAAAAAATAATCTATACTCATCTAAAAAATCTACACCCAACTAAAAAATCTATACTCAACTAAAAATCTATACTCATCTAAAAATCTATACTCATCTAAAACATCTATACTCATCTAAAAAATCTACACTCATCTAAAAAATCTACACTCATCTAAAAAATCTACACTCATCTAAAAAATCTACACTCATCTAAAAAATCTACACTCATCTAAAAAATAATCTATACTCTTCTAAAAAATCTATACTCATATAAAAAATCGATACTCAACCAAAAAATCTATACTCATCTAAAAATCTAAACTCATCTAAAAATAGTATATACTCATCTAAAAAATCTATACTCATCTAAAAATCTATACTCAACTAAAAAATCTATTCTCCTCTAAAAAATCTAAACTCATCTAAAAAATAATCTATACTCATCTAAAAAATAATTTATACTCAACTAAAAAATCCAAAACATAAAAAAGTTAAATAGTTTAATTATGGAAATCCAGCTTATTATTGATAAGAAACTGATAATTTAAAAAGAAAAATTATATGGTGTAAGCTAAGAATAATCTGATTTAAGTTAAAGTTTTTAAGTGGTTAAAGACACAGACTGATAATCTGGATCTTCCAAGTTCGAATCCAGTTTATGGCACAGAAACGCTTTCGTCAAAATCCAGAATTAACTGTGTGTTTTATCTATTAGATAAGATATAAATGAAATAAAACCGCAAGTACAGACTGACTCTTACAGTATATACAAGGTATATAACTCCATTAAATCTCACAAGCTTCCCCTCCTCCTCGTGCATAAATGTTCCTATTTACAATGCCTCCCCACGGAACAGAGTTAGACACCAGGGTCGTTTTTTAATGTGGAGAAAAGGAACAAAAATAAAAATTGTCTCAGTCGTGAAGGATTTCTCCTCCACTGACAGAGAACAAGAAATGTGCATAAATGTTATCCACGTGTCTAGGAATCCTTATAACTTTGACCATCTGTCAATCTGTCACGTTTCAGTCTGTCTCATTTAAATTTGAAATAGTATATTCATTGATATGTTGCGTTTAAGTTTGAAATAGTATTTTAATTACGTTTCTGAATTTTTTGAGAGGGAGATTAGCCATTGGTATTATTTTGATTATTCGAACTACTATTCTCATCTTGGGTGTTATTTTCACAACGTTTCAGTCGATGGATCCTCCGACCTTTTTCAGGTGTATCCTATCGAATTGCAAGGAATTTCGAACGGAACCCTTTATTTACTTCACGTAGGTAGCATGCTCTCGTTCCGTCAACCATGAATAGATAGATGTCCGCAAGAACTCGTTGCTAGAGTCCTTGGAAAAATGTAATTCAAAGTGATGCTCTCGTTGTGGGAGACCGGAAAATGCAATTTATCCAGTCATCCCTGACGGAACGAGAGCATGCTACTCCCGTGAAGTAAATAAAGGATTTCAAACGAAATTCCGTGTAGATTCTCGAGTTCGACAGTTCAAAAGAAGGTCGGAAGTTACATCGACCAAAATGTTGTGAAAATAACACTCAAGATAAGAACAGTAATCCAAAGAATAAAAAACATGAGTATATTAATTGGTCACTTATATTTAAATTAGAGGAAAGCATTTTTAATGATTGTTACATTTAATTTTAAATGCCAAACATCCGATAGGATGCAACACTCCCCCCAGCTAGAATAATTTAAAAAAATCAAAAGCAAAAGTGATACTATTACAAAAGTAGGAGTACATCACGTCTGGCATAAATCTTTTTAATTGCGTAAGCAATATCAATCAAGTCCAAATGATCCATGGTTAATCCGATATTCGAATAGTATGGTAGTGCCTGTCAACATTAAACTTTCGTTCTCATTCAAAGTATTTTATCATGAATCGCATAAATTATTTCTGATTAAAGTCGTTTGTTTCACGAAAAATGACTACACTATTCACATGAACAAACGATGCAATCTTTCCGAGAAAATTAGACCATTAATAATCTTTTGAAACAACCAACCCTATTGGTGATCCTAAACGACACACAAATAAAGCGATAGGGAAAGTCGCCGACTTCAAAGTCTGTGCGTTTTTGTTTACGCTGAGTCCTTATCTAATTGTATGCACTTTTCAAATCGACAGTATTTAAACAGCGCTACCCCCAGACTTTCTATCCGATAATCAATACTAGGATGGACGAATGGTGATGACTGTCATATGTAAATCTATTTATTGTTAGTCTGTATTTCATTGTCATCGTCCTTTTATTGTTCTCTCCAGAAGTGACACTACTTAAGATTTCAAGTAAAAATAACTCTTTTAACTGATTTTTTACTGCATCTCGTTTCTTTTCAAAAGCAATAAAAGCTATATCCAAACTAAATAACGTGCAAGATTTCACTGCAACGGATTTACATCTACAAGTATAAAAAATGGAAGATGCTTAAATATTCATATTATAGAATTACACAACAATTCAATTGTGAGTTAGTTATTACATAAAAGTAAACGTCTGTATGTATGTGTGTTTGTATGCCTAGTTAAAACTGGCGAAATACGAAGGAAGCATCCATAAAGTTTATATTTTCTTGATTAGCTTTGCCCCGGTTGTGTAATTTCCAAAATTAAATAAAATATAGTTTACAGTAAACGATTATAGATGGTTGCTTATTCATGTTATAGAGCTGCACAACAGATATAGTTCTAATTATCCAAAAGATGACGGGGACCCAGAGAATATGACTGAGTGTTTGATACGGTTTTGATTATTCTAGACGGATATGGAGACGATTACGAGGGTTTAAAGGATTTTGAAGATATAACAACCTTTAAAGATTGATTTATTTTTCTGAAACTGTTTGACTGGGCTGGATACGTTACTGGAAACTTATTTATCGGTGAGTATTTATTCCTGATTTATCTTTAACGGATGTTGCATCCGAAGTCATATGCGGCATAATCACATTAATACACAAATTCTCATGAGATCACACGAGTTAAGCAATATTGAGCATGGTCAGTACTAGAGTGGGTGTCATTTGGTATGACTAGGTTCTATGCGTGTTCTGAATCCTGGCTATTCTTAACCAAGACATGCAACAGTGCCTGTACGAGGTTAAAGGAACTCATGATAATGGTGATGATTATAATGATGATGATCATCATCATCACTATGATCATCTATATACTAAGACACCGATGTAGCCAAATATATGGTTGTTATTTATCTATCTAAAAATACAAACTTTAATCTCTTGAAATATTTTCTTCGTCCTTTTCAAAACCATTTTCCATAGATCTGGTATGGTACGAAATTGATAGAAAATGTTTCATATTTTAAGAAAGGGGAAAAAGAAAAAAGGAAACATTGGACTGATGTTTTCTTGGTTTAATAAAGTTTTCGCATCTTAATCTCTTCCAAATATATTTTCCCCTGTTTATTAAAAGATTAAAAAAAAAGCCTAATTAAATTTAGTAAGTATCTTTTATGTATGTAAATTAATTTAGTACTTTTTTTTATTTAGTAATCCTGGGAAATTTTTCTCCTGTCATTGGATTTTTCATGGTCAATTCTTGGGAAATCTAAAATATGTCATTGGTATCCCTGCCTCAATGCAGTGTTTGATAATAAAGACGTGTTGTTTCAAGTGTATTTTTCGTCTACGTGTTTCAGCACCAATACACAAACACATACATATATAACTATTAATATAGACATATATCTTATTTAATGACATTTCTTAAATTTAATACATTGGATTAAACGAAAGAATCATTTTTCATATATACAATTATTAAGTCTATATAAACAAGCTGAGACTTAGACTCAAACCCTAGATACACACGATAGAAAAATGATAAGAGCTCGTGTTTCACTCTCCAGACGGAGTTTATATATAACTAGAGGGGGTACTCGGCGTTGGCCGGGTGTGTGTATGGGGTGTATTAAGGAACCCCGAGGGATAAGAAAAAGTGGTAATAGCGGGGGAGGAATAAAAAAAAAACAGTATGCGGTTTGGGTGGAGAGGGGTGTTTAAAAAAAGTTGTAGAAGGCAGACAGGCTAGAGCCGGTAACGCGAAGTAGAAAAAAAAGATATCACGTCATAGCCGACGCGTCCATGGTGCAAGCGGAAGTCGAGAGCGTTTAAATTAAGCATAGTCAATACAACTGAGAGGATGACTTGCGAAAATGTCGACGAAAAAAGCGACCCCGCCATAAAAACACACATACATACACAAATTTTGTTTTTTATATAATAAATTATTTAAGCAAACGCATGCACTCACTAGCTGTCTATATTTATCTTTTCATACATGCACATTAATTCATTATATATATATATATATATATATATATATATATATATATATATATATATCGAGAGAGAGAGAGAGACAGACAGACAGCAGACAGACAGCAGACAGAGAGACAGACAGAGACAGAGAGATGTATGTATATATGTGTGTATACTGATTTTTCTTTTATGGACAAGGAATAAAATTTAAAGGCACATCATTAAATGAAATGTATCTAGTTCAGTAATCCATAAAAATCATTAATGATAAACACAGACGAAAGCATTTAAATATAGAGAAAGAGAAGTAGATATCTAGAAATAGAACGTATATAATACATTATTTAATGCACAATCATCTGGTTTCAAAACTTAGTGCAATTATAGTTATGTATTAAATAACGTATTTAAAATACGTAATCATCCGGCTTTAAAAAGAAATAAAATTCTGGTGTGTGTAATACAACGGACTTGAAAGCTACTACGATTATTTGCAAAAGGAATAACTATCACGTTATAACGTGACGATTCCTGTTTTTTCACAATATATATATATATATATATATATATATATATATATATATATGTATATATATATATATATATATATATATATATATATATATATATTTTAAACAAAACTGGCATACCTCTTCCTTCACGTACGAGACACATGTGAAGGTAATAAAAAGTATTGAGAAAATATAAATGTAAATTAAATAATCTTGTTTTGAAATTAGAAAGAAAACGATATATATATATGTATATATATATATATATATATTTAAATAAGGGAGTAGTCACCAACAATGTGTATTTTTTAACATTATTTCAAATTTGAAAATAATTTCTGACGAGGACGCATCACAGACCGTCTGAAACGCGCGTAAAAACGATTTCAATGACTTAAAAACATTATTACAATGATCCAAACATAATTCTCAATGAAAAACCAAGACACGGAATAATAAAATAATGTTAAGAATACACATTGTTGGTGACTACTCCCTTATTTAAATATACATCTTTCTTTTGTTGGAATTTCTTAACCCATTTTATATATATATATATATATATATATATACATATGTGTGTGTGTGTGTGTGTGTGTGGATTGTGTATACTTAGGCATTTTCTTACTTTAATCAAACTTTCAAAAAATAAAACGAGATCATATGTTTAATTATAGATTTTTTTATTTTCTCGTTATCAAATAATATATGTCACAAATGTTTTCTAATTTTGCGTGTAATCATCTTTGAGTGAGAGGCGAATGGACGAGAAGGCTGATGAAACTAGAGGAGAAAGAAATTTAGTAGCCGCACACAATCGAAATTCTCAACCAAATATGGACCTGTTTGTTTTGTGGGGCGATTCGAAGCTTAAGTATGGGATGATCAATTAAGGTCAAATGGAAGAAGAATTTTTTTTAATATTGTTATTGGTTTCATAAGCAATATTATTGAGTCTAGGTTTTGGAGGTTCATGTAGATGACTACACGTATTTGTAACTTTAAAAGATTTTCTTCATCATGTATTGTTTTTGTGTTTCTAACTAAAATTTATCTTAAATCGACGGAGATATATTTTGTAGATGTTAATAAATTGCACTAGATTTTTAAAAATTTCATGCATGGTTAAACGGCAGGATAGGGTGGTCATCGTGTTAAGAATATAACTATATGGTTGAAGATTATTATGAGAGTTACACTGTCAACATGTATTTAAACTTATAAATAGCATTGCTTTCTTTCAAATGATTTTTTGGATTAGGGACGCATTGTTTTTTAATATAAAGTTTGAGGTTTTAATTTTTTATAGAGAATAAAGAGTGTAATTTATTTACATTGTCAATTGAGCATATGTATTTGTGTATGATAGTTTTATGGCTTTTTTAAATTAAAAGTTAGGTTGCGTTTGATTGTTGTAGAATATGTTAATTTAGTTTTGGATGTGATGTTGGGTGATAGTATTATTTGTAATAGTATGTTTCTGACTTTTGAAACATGAATGTTATTTTTTCATCGACTATATAGTTAAACAATTCGGTAATTATAAGAACTTGTTATATAGCTTTAGTTTAAGGAATGATTTTATCTACAGTGGAGAACATTAGTTTTTGTGCGGTTTAGTAGGTTTTTGACATTTGTCTTTTTGTTACAATGGAGCATTTGGACTTCATTGAAAAGACCAGAATTTAAACTATTTGTTTTTCTTTTCGTAAATAAAGATGTTAAATGCATTGCTAGAAGTGTTGAAAAGAACATCAAGGAATAACAATTTTGTTATTAAAGTTTAACAGTTAATTGAATCACATAGTTAATTTGGAAAAGGTCATGAAGTTTTTTCTTTGTTTATTATTGTCGGTTAGAATATATATATATATCATCAGCAAATCGTACATAAATAGTGGGTTTACTAGTGCTATTAAATATTTTGTTTTCAAGGTGACTCATATAAAATTCGCGAAAGATTGATCTGAGAAACGAAACCGTACTAACTCCATCGATTTGGGTGTAAATGTTTCCGTTGAAGCTATGAACATTAAGATTCATAAACGTTATATATTATCGATTTAAAGTTGAGCAAGAAATTAATTATTTATTGAATATATTAGTGATTTTGTTTTCTACAGTACAGTTTTCTACAAATACAAGTACTACATTTTTCTACAAATACAAGTACTACATTTTTCTACAAATACAAGTACTACAGTTTTCTACAAATACAAGTACTACAGTTTTCTACAAATACAAGTACTACAGTTTTCTACAAATACAAGTACTACATTTTTCTACAAATACAAGTACTACAGTTTTCTACAAATACAAGTACTACAGTTTTCTACAAGTACATTAATATACTTTCTACGTCGAGAAGAGGCAATGATGTTATTGTCGACTTGCTTTGTTTGTAAGACTTCTAATAATTCTTGTGTATATTTGGTAGGTAGATATAAGTTCGTTTAGGGGTTTGTTAAGGAATAGATTGGAGCAGTAAATTGTGATATTTTATGTCAGAGAGGAGAATTAGGTTTATGCATTTTAAAAGTTCCGTAAAATAACAGGGTTTGTAGTCTCCAATAACTTGAGAAAGTTAGTAATTACCAATTTGTACCGTGTTGGAAGTGATAAGCTTGTTAACGTTTGTCTTCAATATACAACGGAGGAGTGTGTTGATTTTTAAAATTTTGTGTGGTCGCAAAAAATATTTTAAAGTTTCGTGTGCTTGACGAATTTATTGAGTACTATGAATGCGTTTATTTTATTAACTTTTATAATGATATTAGGATGGTTGCGGAGATCATTATTTATAGATTGGAAGTTAAGGTTAATGTTGATTGTTGCTTTTTATCGGGTCGCATTTTTATAGTTTCTGATTTAAGTAGATCATATACACCGGGATGTGTGGTAATTTTATTTTCTGCTTTTAATTTAGTTATATTTTCGTATAGTAATTCTGTTTCTGCTTTTATTGGTATAACCAAGTTAACAGTTGGCTATTAGATCGAAAGTTTAAACATTTTTTTAATGTTTTGTAAGGTCATGGCCAGATGGGTTTATGTAATTTTATATCTGGTTGGGTAATAGAACGGAGCCTTTGTATAGGGAGTTTAATTGTTTTCGAAATGTAATCTGATGTAAGTGTTCAAACTTGGTAGCAATATCCGCAAGTCATTGTTCGAGCTGAATATTTTATTCTTCCGTGATCCAGCCCTTCAGCATATCTTTGAGTCCATCAATTTCCGTGATGTGTTTTTGAATCCGTTTTTGGGTGATGGTAATTTGACTTTAAATTAATTAATTCCTGAGTAGTGGTATTGTTTTGCACTGCAGGGTCATGTAATTTAAATTGTGTGTATTTCAGCAGATTTTTTAAAAATTTAAACAAGCATTGTTAAAAATAGCAAAGAGATTCTGTTTAATTATACTTTTTATTTTTTCTAATTTTCTTATTTTCGTATTACTTTCTTATGTGAAAAAAATATATATTCAGTAGGTTTCATAAGCGTTTTTGATTCACCGTCGAATTATCTTCGCGTGAGAGATAAATGAACATGGCGGCTGAGAAAATTAGAGAACAAAGAACTTTAATAGTGGTCAATATTCGAAGGCAGTGGGACTTCAGAATGGTTTTGGGGGCATTTTCAATCCAATATATATATATATATATATATATATATATATATATATATATATATATATATATATATATATATATATATATATATATATATATATCATTATCAATATTAATATCAATATCAATATATATGTGGTACTATCGCTCCCCGGGAGGGTTATTTGGTTGAGGAACATCTTGGGAACGCAACCAGCTCCTCGGGGAATAAACGATATCCAACGATATCTAAACGATAGATACATGCTGAAAACATCAACGAAAACGGGTCGTGTGTCGTCGGCTATAACTGTCAGCACGGGTCGCATTATGTGTGGTCATTGGAGGCATCTTCCCATAGTCGCTTCTTGTGTAGTCATTGTGTCGTTACAGGCAGCTTTCTGTCGTCGGCATTAATGATATGCAGAAATCGAACACTCGTATAAAAATAGCGACAAATGCATTTTTATAAAAATATATATAATTTATTTAAGATTTAACAAATACGAGGCATATTTTTATAAATCCAGCGGAAATCGGACGCATGCTTAGATCGTGTCCGCCGACCCAAGAAGTTAAGCGTTAACTGTTTAAAAAAAAATGAAATTATATTTCATTTTTCCCTTTCTTCATTGAAAGAGAGAGAAAGGCAGTCAATGAGAGAAATATAGAAAGAAAGAGAGAGAGAATGAGAGAGAGAAATATGCGTTTCACACAATGTTTTAGTTTTCAACTTCAGATATCCGCGTGTAAGTCTGACCTTTAAAAGTTTCATAACACCTGCCATTCAAACCCAACCGACATGATCTAACGTTCCCAAACTAACAAAACACCTGCATGAAACGTTTTTAACTTAATCACAAAGTCAGGCACAAGGTTAGAAGCTAGATATAGGGGTTATTAATGTAGCAGGCCCCAGCTCCCTTAAAAAGGGGCTAGTTATTGTTCCACACACATAAGCACCCCCCCACACATATATATATATATATATATATATATATATATATATATATATATATATATATATATTAAGAATTGCAGTATAACTGTTCCTATGCATTAATATTTTATTTCCTTAAAATTTTATCTGATATCACTTTTGAGTCCATCACAAAACACGAATAATACAAACAATAACGATGTCAATTACATTTCCTATGTCACAAAAAAAACATAACTCAAAAACAGTTGCAAACAATCTATATACCCAATTTCACTCAGAAACATTTTAGGAGCATTCTATGAACATTCATCATCTAGAAACACCTTTTGTAGTCACTTTGAAGATTTAGTCTGTACTAAATTTCTTTGTCATTGTTTTTTTTTCTTCAGTAAATTGAATAAAATTAATTTTGTAATAATAAAAGATCCGGAGACAATTTGCAATTTAACAGTATGGAGTAAAATATTATTTGCATGAAGAAAAAAAACTATGTAAAAGATTACATACAACGTTTTTAAATACGACCTTTCTTGTAAAATTGTGATTTTTTTTGTTTTAATCATTCCTTTCTGTTCTTATTGATGTTGTTGTTGTTGTTGTTGTTGCCGTTGTTGTTGTTGGTGGTAGTGGTGGTTGTGGTGGTGGTGTTTCGGGGGCATTCTGTTTATTCTCATAGCTTACTCAGCGGCCTTCTGGCCTTTTGACATTCTCCATTGTTCAGATCCGTGTTGACGAATATTCTCACATCGGTCTTTAAGTTAATGTATTTGACACCGGAACTTTAGAAATAAAATTCCTGAATTAATGCAAGAATATCAAGTTAAAAGCCGTAAACTAAATAAGAGTATATACTGCTGAGATGCGCCCATTTAATTTGTGCGTTAAGCAATAAAAATTCGATTTCATGGGTAAACGTGATGAAAATAAAAACATTGTTTATAACTAAAGTATGAAACACCAAAGAGCATTCTGTTTGAGATTTGCGCGTGACAGAGCAAACGACGGACGATGTCTCTTGTAGAACATATTGAACATGACCCATTCATATTATTTGAATTATTAGGACTCCAATGTTATTTTTACAACGTTTCGATCGATCTAACCTCAAGTTTAACTTGTTGAAATCGGAAATCTTTCGCTCGATCTCGGACCTTCTATTTAATCTATGAGGGTAACATGCTTTCCGTCTATCAATGATAACGGAGTAGAAGTCCTCTGTAATTCCCAATAGTATTTTGAATATCGCTTGCACTGAGGATTGAACCTTCAACCTTCAGAAGAGTGTAACCTTCTACTTGGTATCCGGCTATGATTAACGGGACGAGAGCGTGCTACCTATGTGGATTAAGCCGCATTCAATGCTACTGTTGTGGTGGCAACCACTTATTTGCATATGCGAATAACATAACACTATAAATGGCAAGCCTAGGTTGGCCTTGGTGTTTCTTACTCAAATGCCACCGGAAGTGACGCCGAAGAGCGTACATGTCCTCCCACCAAGACTCTCTGACTCGACACCGTCATTTGTACATATTGTAAATATACCTTTTCGTTAATACACTTATTATTGCGTTATCTTGTTGTTTGCGTCTTCATTGTATTTCCTTACTAATTATTGTTCAACCTTGCAACCACAACAGTTGGCGACGAGATATGAAGCGTCAAATATAACAGTTTGACGAAGAACTATTTAAAAAAAAAAAAAAAGTACAACGCAAAGGTTGACCATTTTTTTTAAGGAATGCAAAGTGTTGACGAGCAAACGGATTTTACGCTAAAGAGAAGTTTCAACTCAAGTGAAAAAAAAAGACTCTAACGTGGCAAAAGCGACAATTTACGCTGTTTCTGGGAATCCGACTTGCAAACGAATGTAAAAGTGAATTTTTGTTTGTCGCTATACGACAAATCTTACTAAAACTTGCAAACGAAAAGTGAACTTTGTTCTGTCGCAAAAACGACAGGTCAGACCCGTATTACGAAAAGCAAGGAAGTAACCTACGAAAAAAGTTCACCAGTGGATTCTAATTACTGCTCTCCGTAAACAAAACAACAACTAAAGGACTTTTTAATTAATGTTTTGGTTGACGTCGGTACTAAAAGGAAATACCACAGCTAAAACTAAAATTCAAGGAAAGGATTTTTTTTCTTGAAGTTGTCACTGAATAACGGATAATACAGTAAAACGTCACGGAAAAAAAGGTAATCCCAATTTAAGAGGTATTTTAATTACTAAAATACTAGAGAAAAAGAAACTCAAAGAACTAAATGTACTGCATACATTTATCCAATTGTGACTCGATTAAAAAAAAAACAAAAAAAAAACCCAAACTTTTATTTTGTGGAAAGAGTTACTTATTAGTAAGTGCCTAAAAACGGAAAGTCAATTCCATTTCGTGATTCCAGATAAACCTGTTTTATTTTTTTTTTGCAGCGTGACTCGCAAAAAGAATATATTATTGCAAGCAGCGATATTATTATTGAAAACAGGAGCTTACAGCAATTTGCTTTTTTGTTGTAACCCAAACCGGTGTATATGGTACATGGTACAATATTTTTTTTAACTACACACTAAAAAAAAAAACAGCATGGAAGACGTATCAAAAATGTTCATGCAATTTTTACAAGCACAGGCTGAGCGGGATGAACGCAGACAAGCTACACAAAACGAGCTTTTGCAAACACAAATACAGGCACAGGCTGACCGCGAGGAACAGAGAGAGGACAGATTATTAAATGGCAGCAGGAACAAGAAGAAAAGCAGAAAATGGCGCAATTAAAGCAGAAAAAACTGCAATTGGAACAGGAAGAAAGGCATAAGAAACTACAATTGGAATATGAAGAAAGACAAGAGGAACGTTTTGCTAAAACACTGGAACTACTAAAGAGTAATCGAGAAAATGTCGATAGTGTTAATTTCTCCCATACAACTATTTTTAATAGCATGGACACATTTCATTATGTGCCTGAGGAAGAGAAGGATTTTGAAGCATACTACACAAGATACGAGGATGTTTTTCAACTGGACTGTAAAAATTGGCCAAATAGTCAGAAAGTGAGCCTCTTACTCAGAAAATTGGGTACATCAGAACACAGCAAATTCGTAGATTACATATTACCTAAAAAAATTGCGGAATTAGAGTTCATGGAAGCTGTAAAATTACTAAAAGAACTATTTAATCCAAATATATCTCTTTTTCATAAAAGATGGCTGTGCATGAATCTAAGAAAGATGGACAACCAAGATTATTTGACATACGCATCAGTTGTCAATAAAAACTGCGATAATTTTAAGCTTGCAGAACTAACGGTAGAAGATTTTAAATGTCTAATCTTCGCTCAAGGGTTAGTTTCCACGAAAAATACAGAAATACGCAGACGAGTGTTGTCTAAGCTGGAATCTGAGCAAGATTTAACCCTCCAGAAACTAGCAGAGGACTGTGAAAGGGCCATTACACTAAAAAAGGATTTAAAAAATATAGAAGAATCCGGAGTGGCATATGTAAGAAAAGTTAGAAAACCATACGCACCAACCAAGAACTTTACAAAGAAAAGCAATGGAACGGGATATTCCAAAGATAATAACCATAAATATAGTACACAATATAACAAGCCTCTTCCTAGATATAACTGTAAGAGATGTGCAGAAAAGCATTGGGAATCAGATTGTCCTTATAAGATGAAAAAATGCTACATTTGTAAGAAGGTGGGACACAAAAGCGATTGCTGCAGATATAAAGATTACACCAGAAAGAGAGTACAGCAAACAAAATCAAATACAAAATTAGACAAAGATCGGCGAAAATACGTAAAAGTGAAAATATTTAAAACATCAATAAAGTTACAACTCGACTCCGGCTCCGATGTTTCTATAATAAACCTGAATACGTGGAAAAAGTTGGGAAAACCGGCCATGATGAAAACTAGTAAAGCAGCCCGGACGGTAACTGGTGGTGGTATAAAATTTGAAGGAGAAGTTGTCTTCCCGATAAAATTGAAAGGGATTTCGAAGAAATTAAAAATATTCGTACTAAAAAATAGTGAAAATCTGTTTGGAATAGATTTAATTGAGAAATTCGGACTATGGGATAAGCCAATCAATACATTCTGTAAAAAATTAGAATGTTCTTCTCCAACAACAGTAAATATAAAAGACGATTTAAAAGAATTATTTCCTGAGGCATTCACGACTAACTTAGGTCGCTGCAATAAATTCAAGGCCTCGTTTGAACTTAAAGAAAACGCCAGCCCAATTTTTAGAAAAAAGCGAAATGTTCCGTTCGCTGGGTTGGAAAAGATTGATAAAGAATTAAATAGATTGGAACAGACGGGAATTCTATCAAAAATAGAACACAGCGAGTGGGCAGCCCCCACTGTATACGTAAAGAAAAAGAATGACGAAGTTAGAGTGTGCGCAGACTTTTCGACCGGGGCCAACTCCCTATTAAAAGATCACCATTACCCCCTACCAAGCCCAGAGGAAATATTCACGAAGTTGAATGGGGGTAATATCTTCTCCAAGATAGACTTGAGCGACGCGTATTTGCAAATACCGGTTGAGGAGAATTGCTCAAAAATACTATGCATCAATACGCATAAGGGATTATACAAATACAACCGATTGCCTTTTGGCATCAAAGTAGCGCCTGCCATCTTTCAGCAAGCGATGGACACCATGCTAAGTGGTATTGAGTGCGCATGTGCATACCTGGACGACATTGTTGTCAGGGGCAAATCTCTAGAAGAACATAAGGAACATTTGAAACAAGTATTTACTCGAATACAAGAATTCGGCTTTAAAGTAAAAGAAAGTAAATGTGACTTTTGTATGAGCGAGATTAAGTATCTTGGACACATAATAAACAAATATGGACGACGTCCAGACCCAGACAGATCTGCGGCAATAAAAAATATGCCAGCACCCGATAATATAACAACCTTGCAGAGTTTCTTAGGACTCGCAAATTATTACCAATCTTTTATTGAAGGAATGCATAACTTGCGAGCCCCCTTAAATAATCTGCTTAAAAAGGATACACCGTGGAACTAGACGCAAGAATGTCAAACCGCTTTTGACAAAATAAAGAGCGCACTAACATCCGAATTATTCTTAACGCACTTTGACACAAACTTAAAAATAGTCGTCGCTAGTGACGCTAGCTCCTACGGCTTAGGAGCATGCATTCAACATATTATGCCGGATGGGTCTAGAAAACCAATAGCGCACGCTTCGAGAACGCTGATACCAGCCGAAAGGGCATATTCACAAATCGAAAAAGAAGCGTTGAGCATAATCTTTGCCGTGACTAAATTTCACCGATATTTATATGGTAGACAATTCATACTTGAAACCGACCATAAACCGCTAGTCACGATCTATGGATCAAAAAAAGGATTGCCGGTATACACCGCAAATAGATTGCTGCGCTGGGGTACAATACTACTTAATTACGATTTCCAGCTACAACATCTAGCATCAAAAAAGATTTGCCATGCGGATGGACTGTCAAGACTGATACCACAGAAACACAATCTGGAAGAATCAGTCATTGCAGCAATTCGGACAAATGTTGAAGTAAAAACATATGGTAGCAAACATCATTAAGGAACTACCCGTAACTTTGTCGGACATTAAAAGGGAAGCCGAGAAAGACGAATATATAAAGGACATAAAAGAGAAAATTATAACGGACACAAAGGTGCAGGAAGTTTTCTCCATATGTGACGATGTGTTACTGTACAGCGAGAGAGTGGTAATACCCAAAACATTGCAGAATAGGATGTTAAGAGATTTCCACACAGGACATCCGGGGATAAATCGAATGAAGTCGTTAATGAGAAGCTACGTGTACTGGCGTAACATGGACACTGACATAGCGACAACAATTGATAAATGTAAAGGATGTCAGTTAGCGGCAAAATCTCCACCTATAGTACACAAACCTTGGCCGAAAACCGACCAACCATGATCGAGAATCCACATGGACTTCGCTGGTCCAGTAGGTGAAAACTATTATTTAATTGTAGTGGATAGTTTCACAAAATGGCCGGAGGTAATGCGTCGCAGGAATCCAACAACGAACAACTCAATAGGGTTTCTACACGAGTTGTTTGCAAGATTCGGTGTACCAGACACACTGGTCACTGACAACGGAACGCAGTTCACATCCGCAGAGTTTAAGGAATTTTGCGACACGTTCCGAGTGAAGCACATCACGACTCCGCCGTATCATCCAAGGTCGAACGGCCTCGCGGAAATGTTCGTGGACACGCTAAAACGAGCGTTAAAGAAATCCATTGGAACACCAACAGAAAAAGCTTTGCAACAATTCTTGCAAGTATATAGGATTACACCACATCCTAGTACACCATCAAACATATCACCAGCTGATCTAATGTTTGCCAGAAAGGTAAAATCAGCGTTTGACAAACTATTGCCAAGGCAGGCAATTATCCGAAACACTACACACACGAGAAGAAAGAAATATAACTCGGGAGATCGAGTATATTTTAAGTGCTACAGAAATAACACATCTTACTGGGAATGTGGAGTAGTGGATAAACGCATTGGTGATTGTACATACATGATTAAAGGTCCACAGAATATACATAAAAGGCACCTAAATCAGATAAAAAAACGTCATATCCAAGATGATGATGATACGACAACAGTCGAAGAGGAGGACACCATAGATATCATATACGAATCTTTTAATTTGGAACCGCCTCAAAATGCACCTGAACCCCGAAGATCAGGTAGGAAAAGAAAAGTGAATGAACCATTAATGGTAAACCCAAAAAGAAAAAGATATTGAAATCTGTGTGACTTCAAATCTTGGGAAGGGGGTGTTGTGGAGCAACCACTTATTTGCATATGCGAATAACATAACACTATAAATGGCAAGCCTAGGTTGGCCTTGGTGTGTCTTACTCAAATGCCACCGGAAGTGACGCCGAAGAGCGTACATGTCCTACCACCAAGACTCTCTGACTCGACACCGTCATTTGTACATATTGTAAATATACCTTTTCGTTAATACACTTATTATTGCGTTATCTTGTTGTTTGCGTCTTCATTGTATTTCTTTACTAATTATTGTTCAACCTTGCAACCACAACAGCTACCAAGACTAAGCTCCTTTCCTTTCATAACTACAAGAAACCTTGTCAACCACTAATATCCATGACTAATGATACATTACATGAAAGTACTTCGTTCAAACTCCTCGGCTTAACCTTCATAGAGAGCATGAGTCAGAACAGATACGCTGAGTACATTGCCAAAGCTGCTGCAAAGAAAGTGCGCGCTCTCTCTCTACCGTGCTAGAAAGTTACTTACTCCTGAGAGTATCTTGTGCGTTTACAAAGTAACTATTCATCTATGCATGGAGTATTGCAGCCACACTTGGACTAGTAGCATCTGCGACTAGTCTCTTACCTGCACAGGGTTCAAAAGAGAGTCGCTATCGACGAAATGCTGCATCTCTCTGCGTGTTTTACAAGTACTTTAATGGTAGGTGCTCCGACGAACTACAAACCTTCGTACCCCCATCGAGGTAAATACTCCTGACAAATTGACAAACAGCAAGATCCCATTCTTACACAGTAGAAATTCCTAGATGTAAGAAAAATCCTTCTATTCTAAAAGTGTAATGTAAATAGACATTTTGCTGCTCAGCTCCGTATATAATACCCCTACAAATTATCTCCTAGATAGTAGCCCCCTACATAAAGGCTGCGCTGTGCCTTGTTTGGGATGAAAATGTAATAATAAATAAGTAAATAAATAAAGGATTCCGTTTGAAACACTGTGCAGATTCCCGAGTTTGACAGAAAGATTCCTGATTTCGACAAAATAAACCTGAAGAATGTCAGCGATTACATCGACCGAAACTTTATAAAAATAACACACAATATGAGAGTAGTAGTCGGAATAATACGAATAATCAGTCCTCATCTAAAAAAATCAGAACCATGACTTATTCAATCTACGCATTCAGCAATGACATTAGTATTTCAAACTGAAACGCGACAGAACAACATACGGTCCAACAAACGGACAGACTTACATAAATAAATTTATTCTCCCTCTATAAAACCCTCACAGTAAACACTCGCCTAATTACAACAACTTTCCCTTACTCGTTATATGTGTCAAAAATTAAACGAAATTCTATGACACTTTTCTATTTACTAACTATCTGTTGAACTTTTCTATTACTAACTATCTGTTGAACACAATACCGTGGAACTGCTTCCCAGCTGGTTATAGCATGGTCATTTTCAAGTCCAATGTAACCAAGTTCTTGTTAAGTCGTCCTGTGAAATAATAAAATTCTATCCAATTTCCACCATTACAAATAATTATTTTATTGTCTCACCAGTCACCTGACATTCATTAACCCTTATACTCGAATTGTATTTGGGCCTTTATAAGCGATGACCCTGCGAAATAAGGGAATATGTCTGGCTGTATTTAAAATAAGCTGCGTCCGTTTGAATATAGCATATATGCAAATCGAGGGTCGGATGTAACAGAACTACCAAAACGAGATGCGTAGACGTTTCTAAAAATGGAATGTAAAAGATAACAGTCGCACCCAAATTTTTTTCATTTTCTTTTTTCTTAGTCATAAATTTCTTCTTGTCAAATTAAAGCCTAAAAAAAAAAAAAAAATAGGAAGTGAACTATGACATCTAAAGAGCGCAGAGAAATAAAAGTATTCATTTTTTTCCTGACGGATTTATTATCGAAATTAAAAAAAAAGGAAACTTTGTGATACATAGACACCTGCGAAAGACGACGTCTTTAAAGGGAATCAGACAGGGGCTATAAATAATCAAACATATATGGCCATTGGGAAAAATTGTTTTTAAAAATTATATGACTTTGTATGGATAAGTCCATTACTAAAAGCAATAAATAAATAAATAAATAAATAAATAAATAAATAATAATAATAATAATAATAATAATAATAATAATAATAATAATAATAATAATAATAATAATAATAATAATAAAAACAGCTTTGCAATGTAGTATTTGAAGTTTTTAAACCTTAAAACAGTTTAAGAAAAATGAATGAGTTCTTAGTCAGGGCATATAGTTTCTAAGAAGTGAGCGAAGAGATAATGTCATCTTACTGCATAATACTGATAATTTCTTTTATTCGTTTAAAATGCTAATTTTAATATTGGTCGGTTCTTAAATTAAAGTACTGGATAGCGTAAGCTAGATATATTAAAATCATTTTTATCAAAAAAGAGGATCAGATAATTTAAGTGATTAGTCGATTCGACCCTGTAGAAAACATTTCGCAGTTTCACAGTTTGCGGTGTTTTTTTTTTTTTTTTTTTTTTTTCGCAGTTTCACAGTTTGCGGTGTTTTTTTGTTTTTTGTTTTTTTTTCAGGAAGTCTCAAAGGACATCTAATCTACGGTATCTATCTAAAGGTCTAATGAGCAAATAAGCACGGTACCTTGAATCTCTACCTATACAAAAGGAAAATCTTATAACATATATAAAAAAGGCCCCTTTGTGTGCGTGTCTATGTGTTTATGTCTGTATGAGTGTGAGTTCGTTCCCTATGGAATCCAAAACGGCAGAGTAGAATTCATTGTTTAATACTACGCAAATATATTGTACGTGTCTTGAAGTGTTTTAAGATAGGTTTTTGTGTCGGAATGCCTCCTATAAGTATCGAAAATAGATAATAAAAAATCCCATTAATAAAGGAACTCTCCGTTTTTGACCAATGTTAACACCTTTATATAGCCTAAGCATACAGATGTGTTTGTGAAGTTTTATACCCGCACAAGCAGAAGGTCTCGACATATAAAATCCAAGGTAAGTTCTTTGATAACACAGGGGTGCGTTTGAAATGAATCTTTCCGTTTAAAACGCAATTAAAACGCAATTAAAAAGATTGAAGCCATTATATAAAAATAATTTTATAAAATTAACAGAAGATTCTCTACAGTGCAATGTAGATTACAACGTATTGTGGACTAAGTCACTGTTGGGAGGCATACAAAACTTCCTCCTAGTTTTTTTTTTTTAGGTATTTTATGCTGACATTCATTTAGTCGCAAGTGGTGCACGTTCACAATGTTCACAGATATATGGATTGACAAAATCTAACCTGCATGATTTGCATTTTCTTTTGTCCTAAGTCTAGCTTCCTTCAACTTATTCATACCTAGCATAACGTTTAATCTTCTGGTTACACATCAGCTTCTAAACCTTTCGATCATTGGCATAGTGTTCAAAGTTTATTGTCCGTTAATTTAGAGAGCTAGTTTGTCCTTGTACTGAAGCTAGAGCCGTTCAAAATTTCGATGTCCACAATCTAATTGACCGTACAAAAGTTGTCTGGGTAGCCCATCAGCCTCCATGCGAATAACATGGCCTACCCATCGAGGTTGCGATCGGATTTGGAAACTTTCCATGTCAATGATGTCACAGTGCGTGAACAAAGTTACCAATGTTAGTTCGAGTATAACCACATATATTCCACAAACGTCACTTGTGGAAGACATCAAGTTGTTCAATTTGCTTTCAATAGGATGTCCATGAGTTATATAGCAGTGTTATGAGTACAACAGATTTATATATTTAGTTTTCAGGCTCATTCCACAGTCATTCAACAGTCATTCCACAGTCGAGTATGCAGCTTCCCCAAACCACAACTGGCTCGAGAAAGTATGTTGATAAGAGATGCACTTGAATTGAATACGCTACGAAGATATATAAGTGTTTTCATATATTCTTAATTGTCCATCTACCTGAATAGATGTTTCTTGGAATCTGTAAACTGATTGTATCTGCATTTGCCTTGGTGTAGGAGGATCAGCTTTAACATGCCTTCTTGATGCTAATAGTTAAGCCAAAAGTTTTGAAAATAGTAGAAAACCGGTCAACAAGACACTGAGCTACCTCTAAAGAGGTTGCTACAAGGGTAGCACAATCCTCAAGCAGTAAACCCCTGATTATGATTCTGCGAAGCAGTGTTTTAACTTTGAATCAATGATGATTAAATATACCGCCACTTGTACGAAACTGAAACTTCACTGCAGTATCAACATGAGCAAATGCGTATTCAACATTAAATGTCATGGAAACGTTATTTAGTTATTTGTAAACTTTACTACTTAGTAAGGTACCATCGACACATTACGATATCTTTCATTTATTTATGGCATGTATTTATGACAGTAACATAAACAAATTTTGCTTTCTGGTGGTGATAAAGTCACTGAAAGCGTTTTTGATATCGTTTAAGTTTTTGAAGTATTTCTAACCCAGAAAGTTGTCGAGATGTTTGAAAAGTGATAGCCGGTAGGTGAGAGGTTTACAAAGTATGGAGCACGAGGCAGAGTTTCGTAGCCCAATTCGTTCAACTTGTCCAAGTGTGATTTAGCAACGGGCGGTCGAGCATTGTCAAAGAGGAGAAGTGGGCCTTTCTGTTGACTAATTCTGGGTGTTGTTGTCAAAGTCTCTGATGCATTTAATCAATTTTTGACAGTAATTCTTTGCCGGAATAGTTTCGCCTGCATGAAAAAACTGTATTTGAAAAGACCGATCAAAATCCACCAAACAGCATAACCTTCTTTTGGTGCAACTCTGGCTTCAGCAAGTGCCCTGTTGCTTCGTCTGTGTCTAACAATTATGCTGAGCGTCGCCGATTATCGTAAAAAACATTTTTCATCGCGAGTCACACCCCCGTCGAGAAACAAGTCCTTCATGTTGTGTAAAAGATAGGAAGATGACACTTCATAACGGCGTTTCTTTTGGGTGTAATTCAATTCGCGAGAAACCCATTTATCAAGTTTTTTTTTGTCGTTCCAATATATCTTAAATAGTTGAAAATCGTCGTATACGTTACATCTAATTCAGAAGTAAGTTTTCGAACAGTTGTGCGTGGATTCGCTTCGACTTGGGTTTCTAATTGATCATTGTCAACATCCAATACGCTAATTATCTTCAAAACTCTCTGTGCATCCAGTAGTGCTTCCTGGGCCAAACACTTCGTTGATATCGTAAGCTGTTTCGGCAGCTTTTCGGCCAAGGATGAATATAAATAAGAAAATTGCGCGAATTTGCTTTTTTTCCAATCTTGTATTCAATGTTCTGAAAAGAAGAGATACTTGTTTTTAAACGGTTATAAGTAAAACGATTAGAACGAAGAACGCTATTTAAAATATAAAGTAAGGTATTATTCCAAAACCTTATTTATTAATAATAATTGTATATATATATATATATATATATATATATATATATATATATATATATATATAGGGGGAGGTGTTTGTGTGTATTCGCATATGAGTCATAGAAGACAAGAAACCATCAGTACCCTCGATTTCAAATCCAAATGTACTAGATTTCTATTGGTCAGATTCTGTTCATCCTCTGTTCATATTCGTCTCCACAGATATGGGAGAAATGTCATCTCCCTCCCTTTATATATATATATAATGTGTGTGTGTCTGTGTGGGTGTTATATTATCAGTATTCATATCATTGGTGGAAAATTTAAAAATTCTCTGTAAGTTATACTATCGTTCGTCAAAACTGTAATGCAACTTCCTATTGTAGTTAGATTTTGTCTGTTTCGGTTATTCTTAATTTTTATAAAAACATGCACGTTAAGTTCAAACGCTAGTTTTTATCAGAAATACGCTTGTTCAACTTTCACTCTTTTAAAGCATTCGCAATTTGTTCGATGTTTCCATGCAGTCTACAACATAGTCGCTTTTAAGTCGAATGTCAAGAATTAATTCCATTATTTTCAATTATCTCTTAATATATTTCATCGTTCAACAATCAATGCATTTATTTCGTTAACACAGATAATTCTATTATTAACATTGGTTTCCTGAATATATTTTTAATAAGAATTCTTTTGTAGGAATATATCAGAATATCATAGGAAGGGTCCGCGTGAAGGTTGCCATTATCCTATGTGAAAGTATTTTTAGTGGAACGAACTGAATTCGAACTTGCAGCATCCAGGACATCTGCCTGTATCGTAAACTACTGCACTACTGTCCTCTCACGACAATATATTAGCGGTGCCAGATATGTCGGACTTTTACTGTTGAATCCATTTTAAGTAAGGATTGGCTATTACACAGATATATAACTTTCACCATTCATTTTACATATCAGCTAACGTGGCCACCTCGGCTGCATAAGTTATCATAGCTCGCAGCTGGAAACAAATAATAGTAAAATGATTCTTTATAAATCGTGGTGACCTTCCGGAAATGTTAATATTTATTTTATACTTATCTGCTAAAAGTATTTCTCCACGGTCGATTTAACTGCGAGGCCCAGCACGATGGCATTCAGATGGGACATATTTTATTACTTCTTGGTATTTTATTTTCTTATGAGGCCCGGCGGGGTTAAGCGTCAGGCATTGGTACTAACGTATTAGTATGCGCGCACTTAGCCTGTGTATCGGCCGAAGTATTAATATAAATACCACTCATGTTGAGATAGTGTTAAACAGACCGTCGATAAACTCTTGCATCTGAGAAAGAATTTGGTCTCTAAATTAATTGTCATAGTGAATATCTCTCTCCCGCTTTCTCTCTCTCTCTTTCTATATATATATATATATATATATATATATATATATATATATATATATATATATATGTATATATATATATATTTATATATATATACATACATATGTGTGTGTATTATTTTTTATATTTTCTGAATATATGCATCTTTCATTTCTAATCTAAACGTTTGGCAAGCTTTTTTATATTATATATTGTACATAATGCTGGTCATTCTCGTCTTCTGATGAAAAGTATTTAGCTTGGAAATATCATGGCCTTAAGAGGTGTTTCCTTTCTTTTTTATCTTATAATTACCTTATTGAAATGATAAAATAAAGTCATTAGTAATTTTTATTCGTTACACACACACACACACACACACACACACACACACACACACACATATATATATATATATATATATATATATA
>NC_136488.1:21080615-21145615 GCF_053919585.1 Euprymna scolopes
GTATTTTAAGTTTTGCTTACGTCTCTGAATATATAAGGGCTCCCGAAAAATGTACCCACATGAACAATGTAATAAATGCAAGCATAGTATCATAAGTCCTTGTTTGTGAACACACATTATAGCTCAGTCATAACGCACCAAACATCACCCCGGTATCCCGTTTTTGAATCTCATTTACATTTAGCCACACAGACGAAACACGTACCCGTGAATAACTATATATATATATATATATATATATATATATATATATATATATATATTTAAATATGTATGAATAAAAAATCAATACGAAAAATATATGAATGTTTATATCTTTTCTGTATTTATTTCCTATGTGTTGACGTGTAGGAATGCAAAAATCTTTTGACCCCCCCCAAGAATGTTTCCTTCAAAAACACACAATTTTCGACCGACCCTTCGAGCTTCCTCAGTATATATATATATATATATATATATATATATATATATATATATATATATATATATATATATATATATATATATTAGGAGAACATTTCGGAATTAAAGAAAATGTTAATAAACACCTTTTATAAATTTGAAAGAGATTAATTATAAATATAAAGAAATATATTTATATAATAACAATCTTATCCAGATTTAAAAGGTTCAATATCAGTGATAGAGGCTAGTATAAGTAATAAACGTCACGATATTGTAGAATTAAATTCACAATATTTTATTCAAAACAATATGAGAAAACGTGAAATATCCCCTGTTCTATGATTTGACCTGGTCATGGAAACATTGTTTTGCCAATGTTATAAAATTCTATATAAAGCTATTTTTCTTCTCCATTTGAAGCATATATCCTCAATTTAAGTCCTCAAGCGCTTCCTTGTGCTTTAACATCTATCTTCCATGGAATGAATATTACCCCCACTCTTTAACTCAGAACTCATCTATGAGAATATGTTATTTTTTCTTGATCCCTGGATATTTTTAAAGAGACTCCAAAGGACACCTTTTTGAATCTCTTATTGGATCTAACCAATACGAACATCATAACTGGATTTTTGGATTTCACTAATTATTGCTTTATTTTCCTATAAACTTTTACTTTCCTTCAAAAACTTTTACAACTAACGTTTGCCAAAATTGCGCTAACCAGCGAAATCAGATGTTTATCTATATTCCTTTTGCTAACATTTTTTCCTCCAAGGAGAAAAGTCTATCTTTGAAACTCCATGAAATAAGGAATGTTTCACTTTTTCTCATATTCTTTGTTTTGAATAAAATATTGTGAATTTAATTCTACTAACAGAATTTAATTCTGTAATGCCTACTATATATATATACATATATATATATATATACACATATATATATATATATACATATATATATATATGTGTGTGTGTGTGTGTGTGTGTGTGTGTATGAGCAAACAGTTAATAAAATATGTTAAAAACACGTTGAAATGAGTTAAAAACATATTTTATCTGAACAGGAAACACTAGATGAATGAATAGTCCTTAATCCGCGGAGTTTCGAAGAAATACTTTCCTTCTCATCAGAGGGTAGGAATTAGCAAAATGCGGGATCGGATTTCTTATCTTCCACCAGACTATCCATTCATGTGTAATCACCTTTTTCTTCACCATATTCCTTCTGCTTCACTTTTTTTGTTTTCAAGTAAGATCTTTGACTTACTTGTTGTTTCATCAAATACTTCTGCATGCAAAATCCGATCCCGCATTTTGCTAATTCCTACCCTCTGATGAGAAGGAAAGTATTTCTTCGAAATTCCGCGGATTAAGGACTATCCATTTATCTAGTGTTTCCTTTTCAGATTAAATATGTTTTTAACTCATTTAAAGTGTTTTTAACATATTTATTAACTGTTTGCTCATATTATAAGCTCTATTTCCTATTTGGTTTTATCGAGCTTTTACATCTGGCTGAGATAATTTTATAAATATAAATTCTTTAATATTTATAATATACTTTAATTTTACCATCTTGGATCATTTTGGTAAATTTAATTGTAATTTTTATTATATATATATATATATATATATATATATATATATATATATATATATTGTACGGCAGACGTTAAGTGCTAATTTTAAATTTCATCCTAAGAAATGTATTTTATGTTGTCATGTTTAAATTTGTTTTTCTTGTTTTATTTATGTATATTTATCTATCTGTCTATACTTTGCCTGTCTTGCAAAACTTTTAAGATGAGACTCGGTACCCCCCTCCTCGACTGCCATCCGAACAGGCAAAACACCGCTCACACATGCTTTATTAAAGTAAACTAGTGATAAAAAAAGCCGGGAATTATTCACTATTACAGTAGATGAAATTAGGACTTTATTTAAGTTATATACTTAATATATACTATTACTATAAGCTTGCTTGTGTTGAAAATGTTTGCTTCCTTGCTAGCCAATCAAACCATCTAATATAATTAGTCTTACTTTCAATTATATTTGAAACTAAAATACAGTGACATTAGCTACGCCGCTATGACTACTACTGAATAGATACACGATGCTTTGTGCTTGATCAAACTGACTGCATTTAATTAATCCCGACGCGCTATATACTGTTTTTTTTCTCATTACAGTACAAGCACCCTTGCTGCATTGCTACGTATATCCAATATGTACTTTGCCTCCAAGAAGACTGCCTATGTCTAACCTGCATGCTAAGCTAAAAAAATCTTTTTTCTTCTCTTCTCAAACTAAACGTTACTTGGCACTCAAAACTCTTATAATTAATCCTAACTGTATTCTGTAAGTTTAATCCTCTCCTGAAAACTAACAATCTGATCTACTCCCCAAGCTATCACTAACACTAATACAATACACCCAACTCAGATGGGGTCCTTAGCTTTCAGCCCATAACCTTCGCATGCTGACCAATTGGAAGTCATGATCACTAAACATCTGTTACATTTCCACCCTCAGGCATGCCTTAGCTTGTTCTTATCCAGGTCGATACGCACTAACAACAGTCTGTAGTTAGATATACAACTATCTATACTACATAGCAATAGCTGCCCCTTCCTTAGCTTAGCAATGTTAAATACAAAAACTGAACCGAAACTCTAAAATGCAAAATACAACTTCCTGATTTTTGAACGAAAGCTGAAGATATCTTCATTAGAAATGGTAACCTACTTAATACAATCTCCATATATTCGCATCTACTGGAAATATGACTATATATCTATTGTACTATGCATACTGTATACGACATACCATATAATTTACTCCCAATTATACCTGTACTGTACTGTACTTCATATCAAAAATGACGTTACTTGTATCTATTGAATATACAACTTAACCCTCCTGCTAGTTAAAATATCCAGAGCTTGTACAATCTTTGTTTCTAGTTAATTCGTAATACCATACCATTCGACAATGCATTATGCTATTCCTAAGCCAACAAAAATAAAAGGAAATTTTAATTTTTTTTAAAATTTTTATTTATTTATTTATTTTATTTTAACCTAAAGGAAAAAAACAAACCATATTAACTCCTTCCAACAGACCTGTTTGCGAATATAGCTGCTCCCACTGCATGAACTCTTACTCAGCCCCTCCTCCAGTAACAAACAATGAAATAACAATACCCGATAATCACTTTGAGGAGTATAATTTTTCAGTTGATATATAACCCTTTAAAACTAACCCGTTAACATTAACCACCAACGCGGGGGCGCAGAAATACCTGGATTAGGACCCAGGCGCGAGGAAAACCCTCTCGGTGCTCATGGACCCGTAGATCTTCCCAGGTCATCCGTCTAGGAGAAGGAAAACTCTGAAGCTAAACCTAAGGGGAGGAAGGCATCTCCAGTCTCGGATGACAATATTCCTAGAGCTGGTGACTCAAACAAATTACCGGTCTGCAAACCTAAACCACTTAAGGAGTAGATAGGCACTGTCTATCGCCCGGCTTCCATACTCCTTCTTTGCTTATTAGCTGGGCGTAAAGGTCGAATCAGAGGAAGTCGACAGAGCTTCAGTGGTCGATCTTGTTTCCTGACTGGGGCAATGAACGCTGTTTTCCCCACTCTCGACACGTCCCATCCCCTAAACTGGGCACTTGGAAGTGCTTGAAGGTCATAATGCCAGTACAAGTAGATGGGTTGACCATCGTCTGATGGATTGAGGGTACCGGATAGACAGTTCCTGGCTGCTGTTCCCGACTGGTCGTACAGATACCCTAACTCTTTGGTAGCGTTTAGAGCGGCTGCTCCATCAACAGTTTTATAATATCGGGTTGTTTGTAGTACCATGTCGCGCATGGAAAGGGACCCTGCACTCATCCCCGGTGGGCTATCCCGAGGCCACAATCCTAGTAGATGGAAGGACAACTGATTGTCTGCTTCTGTTGCATGTCTGGTATTCTACATAACCACTTGTTCAGCATCCCTTACCTAAACTGAAAAAAAAAATGACAGTACAATAATAAAAAAAAATTACGCTAAAACCAGGAGCAAACTTAAACAAAACCAACCTGCCTTCTCCCTTGAGGCTTACATTTACAAACATCCGTGGGCTTAGAACTAATTTAAATGATGCCGAAGCATTTCTCCTAACAAACACCCCGGATATCTTAGCACTAAGTGAGACTAACCTACACTCCTCCATCCCTTCTAACTACTTTAACATGCCTGGCTATCTCCCACTCTGCTGTAAGGACTCTGACAGACATATGTACGGACTTGGAGTCTACATTCGTAACACCCTCTCCTTGACTAGAGAAACATACCTAGAATCGGACGACCAAGCCTTTATGTGCTTTAGACTAAACATATAACATAACATTAGCTACTTTTATTTTCTCTACCGCTCTCCCTCGGCCCAGGACTGCACTGTAATTAACAAAGTCTCTGACACCATAGACACAGCACTCTCCCTCGACACTAGCGCACAAGTACATGTATTTGGTGACTTTAATATCCACCACAAAAACGCTCTTGGATTCTCTACTTACACAGATACAGCGGGTAGCACAACACATAGCTTCGCTATATCTCACACCCTATCACAAATGGTTATGTTTCCAACACGTTTCCCTGGCCAGCAAGAACAACATGCATCACTTCTAGATCTGTTCTGACCACAGTTCCCGAGGATTGTATAACAAATGCTGACAGCCCACTCGGGAATGCTGATCATGCAGTGATAATGGTCGTAATCGCCCTAAACTCTAGACCCAAAACTGAAGAGCCAGTGCTCAAAACAACGAGATATTATAAAAAGGCTGACTGGGAAGCCATCAGAGATCTTATTAGAGATGCACCATGGAGAAATATTTTTCTCTTCCTGCTGAACAGTGCGCAAATGAGACCACTGAATGGTTCAAAACGGCAATTGAAGCATATGTTCCTATGCGGAAATTTTATAGCAAGCCCCACTCTCCCCAATGGTTTAATTCTACTTGCGCAACTGCCATTGCTCAAAGGCAGCATGAATACCACAGATTTAACCGACATAAATCCAGTTCAAACAGACAGAAGTATATAGTAAGAAAGAAATAGCGACAGCTAAGAGAGAATTTACGGAAACCACTAAAAAACGCATAGAGGCAAAAAAATTAGGAACGCATGACTTCTGGAAAATCTCCAACAGTGTAGTAAATAATGGGCAATCAACAATTGCCGCACTAACCAACAACCACGAGGTTGTTTGCTCATCAACCGACAAGGCTAATATGCTTGCCAGTCGGTTTGCCTCAAACTCCACACTAGACCCTTCCAACCACCCCTTGCCTGACTTTCCTTTGCGGACAGACGCCACGCTAGATGATCTAAAAATCACCCCTGCTCAGGTGCATGCTATCATAAAAACCTTGACACTTCAAAAGCATGTGGACCTGATCTAATCCCAACTGTGCTATTAAAAAAGTGCTCAGCCGAAGTAGCTCCAGTTCTCTCTTTACAACAAATGCATTAATGAATCTTGCTTTCCGGACTGTTAGAAAACTGCTTCTGTGGTACCAGTATTCAAGAATTCTGGTGAAAGAACTGACCCATCTAATTATCGCCCCATTAGCCTCCTCCCACTTTTCGCCAAAATATTTGAGACCTTAATTAACAATGCAGCTTACAGATGCTAAACTTCTGACTGACAAACAACATGGATTTAGACAAGCCCGTTCCACATCAGACATCCTCACTGTAATCTCTGAATGTATATACCATTCACTGGACAAAGCGGGGGAGGGCAGAGCGGTAGCTCTAGATATATCTAAGGCTTTTGACAGGATGTGGCATGAGGGTCTCCTCAGGAAAATCAGATCATACGGTATCACTGGTAGAACACTTAACATAATTAAATCCTTCTTAGATATGAGAAAAATCCAGGTTGTCCTCGACGGTCGTACATCTAAACAATATGATATAAATGCGGGAGTGCTTCAGGGCTCTATCCTTGGACCTCTATTGTTCGTAATATTCATTAATGACCTCCCTGACAAAATTGCTTCTGAGATGGGTATATATGCTGATGACACCACACTCTATAACAGGCATGACAGGAAAACAAATGAACATATATCTAAAGAAATGGTAAAAACACTAGTGGATGACCTCCAATATGTAGTTGAATGGGGAAATAAATGGATGGTCACATTCAATGCTGCCAAGACTAAACTCGTTTCCTTCAATAATTACAAGAAACCTTCTCTGCCACCAATAGCAATGGCCAATGACTCTTTATCTGAGAGTACATCTTTCAATCTGCTTGGCCTAACGTTCACAGGAAACATGAGTTTGAACAATTAGATTGAAATCGTTGCCAGGGCCGCTGCGAAGAAGGTAGGCTCTCTCTACCGTGCTAGAAAACTACTAACACCCGAAAGTATCCTGTACCTCTATGAGTCCACTATTCGTCCATGTATGGAGTATTGCTGTCACATTTGGGCTGGTGCATCTGCTACTAGTTTCTCGCTCCTAGACAAGATTCAAAAAAGGAGTCGCCAATCTGATAGGCCCTGAACTGGCATCTAAGCTTCAGCCTCTGTCCCATCGACGTAATGTTGCATCCCTCTGCCTGTTCTACAAGTATTTTAGTGGTGAATGCTCTGGCGAACTCCAGACACTTGTGCACCCATGACGTAGACACCCTAGACAAACGCGCCAGGCAGCTAAATCCCCCCACAGTAGAGATCCCTAGATATGAAAGATCTTTCTACTCCAGTAGTTTCTTCCCCAGAACTGCTAAACTCTGGAATTCCATTCCAGGCCACTGCTTCCCCAACTGTACTGACATGCAGAAGTTCAAGTGTAACGTGAACCGACATCTTACTGCCCAAATCCCAACATAGTACCCCAGTAGTTGTTGCTCCTGATAGTAGCCCCCTACACCAAAGTGGCAATTTGCCTTGTTTGGGGTGAAAATGTAATAATATATATATATATATATATATATATATATATATATATATATATATATATATATATAGAGAGAGAGAGAGAGAGAGAGAGAGAGAGAGAGAGAGAGAGATCGTTTTACCGAATCATTGTTAAACAATGGGCATTCGATATTAACTGAATTTTTTGAATTTCATTTTGTCTGAAGAGCAAAGCCGGCATTTACCGTTGCGGACATCAAATTGCTTGAGTCGTTATCGAACAAATCGTATTTCGAATGAAAGCAGACAGCGTGAGTAAATGGCGGAAGAAATGGTAATGAAACAACGCGGAATGGAAGGAGAGCACGGAACAAAATCAGCTGATAAAACATAAAAGTAGAAATATATAATAATACGATTCTATCAGTCGATTATTGGTGTTCGTTACTTAACTTTTTATAAAGAGAAACATGTTAGACGGAACAGTCAGTATAGAATTCACCGGTCCAATAAATCGCGCCCTTTTTTCTATAACAGATACAAGCATTCATAATTGAACATTTGAACATGTACAAAATATCTGATAAAATGATCAATTTGATGGGTAAGCAATGGAAATTGGAAGTATCGGGCTAATATGAGAAGAAGAAGAAGCAGAAGAAGAAGAAGAACAACAACAACAACCATAAAAAACATATATTTTCACTATTAGCACTATAATTTATCATATACATTAAGTTATTTAACAACGACACAATCCTGGCACAATCATGCCGACACAGCGGTTCTCACCAGGTTACGAGCCTTGCCAGTACCAGATGGATGGCTATTTTGGAAGGCTAGGTGCTGTATGTACCATGCCGAGTCATAGAAATTTTCAGGTTGGTATCTGGGATCGCTTAAACTTACGGGGTGGGGAGATACAATCCTGAATCAAGACGGAAAGCAACGGGAAACTACTGTCTTTACTTGTCTTCCCGAGATTACTGTTACGCATGAATTTGTTGTTGTTCATGTTTGTAAGAGTCTTAGAGTGTTCATGTTGTTGAGTGTTCATATGTCATAGATGTTCATGTTTGTGGATATAGCATATTGGAGGCATAAACAGGGTATATATAAAGAGACAGAGTGGGTACATATTATTTACGTGACGGCCTGTACATATATTATTAAATGTTCCTTTTAGTTGACAACACATATATTTTAAATGCTCATTTAGAGAGGAGACAGAGTGACATTTGACATGTTGAAGACATTTGTATATAATATAAACACATTACCTTTTCTCGGTGGAATAAGGAATACAGGTAGACGGCAATAAAAAAACATGATGATACGTTTATTTTTCGACCGGTCGGAAATGATTGCTTCACTTCAGGGATTCAAAGCTGTTTACATAGTTACCTCTAAACCTCTCGCTTCCCAGAGGGTGCCTGACCCTAGCCCAGAATCGGTTCGATCTTCTCTGCTTCTCTGCGCTCTGACTGATCTGATCCGATCCGACCCTAATTAATTCTGAACTCTTTCTTATATTGAGAAATTATTCCTGCCATGACGCCACAACAACGTTACCACACGTGCCTCTCAGATACATGGCATGACATGCCTTCTCCAACCTAATTTTACGTAACTCACTTGAAAATAACATTTTCTATTCTCTTGTTTTACAAACGACTTTAACCTATTTGTTAATTCTGTAACCGATATTTTTATTGTGAATTCTTTTTAAGAATTCTGAATAGGTTTCCCCAAAATTTGTATTTATTAAATATTTTAAAAGAATTAACAATTTAAAACCTATTGTTCTTTAAAACTTATCCAGAGTGTTCGATCCCCGTTTTATCTGATATCATTTTCATTTAACTAATTATTAGCCTTTTTATTTTTACTTACATGAAAAGGGGACAGCCGTTATCATGTAACATTACCATGGCTCTACAATTTGGAAAGCCGTAGTCGCCGGCACTGTTAAAAACAGTAGGGATGCTGCATGTATGCATGCATTTAATAACAACCAATGAGATGCAATAAGGAAAACTAAACAACCGGATATACGGATGAACCATTCGCAAAAAAAAAAAGAAACAAAAAAACAAATAACTAGAAAAACTGATAAATACAACTAAAATATTTCGACAACATGCGAATAAAATTCGGAATGGAAAAGTGTGCATTATTTTGCGAATCTATAGTGACTATGTGTTCACAAACAATTACTTATGATACTATGCTTGCCTTTATTACATTGTTCATGTAGGTGCATTTTCGGGTGCTCTTATATATTCAGAGACGTAAGCAGAAAAAAAGGGGAAACGGTCAACAACATAATACATAAGGATAACTAGTTCATGCGTAACGGAGTCACTTAGCGAACACGATAATAAAGGATATATCTAGAAGCGCTACCATTCAAGTTACAGAGATATTATTATTTTCTCCTTTAGTCTTCACATTACATCAGTCAAAGGCAAAGGGGAGTATTACTGGTTTCTACGTGGGAATCTATCTATCCACTACTTATCATTAGTTAAGTTATGACTCCTTACATTAAGTGGCTTTAGGCAATGTCTGGGTTGGTTTTCATAATAAATGGTAGAGTAGAAACACAATAAAATGTAAAAAAAAAACAGGAGTAGTATAGTAAGATATTCTGGACCCTTCATAAGTTGAACAAAAGAAAAAAAATCACCAAATAGAGATAGCCTTTTATTTCTAGCGTATTATCTATTTCCATTAATTTTTATCATAATCACTCAACAGCATACAACAGAGATGCAATGTCGGATACAACTAAGATGGAAAATGGAGGACTCTTATTTCTATGATGGATTTATTCACACAAAAAATACAAATAAGCTAAAATGTTTAGCTATGAGATTTGATTAGAAACTGGAATGAGAATCCACGAGCTGAGATAGAAAAATATAAAATCCAAACAAAAGAGGAGGCGAAGAAAGCACTTGGCAAATTAATAATTACCATCAATATTGTAAAGTTCTACAAGCAAAAATATAAATACATTAGAGATTAGAAAAATGAGTAAATAAAACAATATAAAAACTCATTAAATGTAAATTAGTAAAAGCAAAAAGTAATAAAAGTTTTTATTTAATCTTGTCAATGCTATAATAATAATGATTACTTTTTATTAATTATTTTATTATTATTATTATTTATTATACTATTATTATTATTATTATTATTATTTTAATTATTATTATTGTTACTATTATTTTTATAATTATTATTTTATTATTATTGTTATAAATTTAATACTTATTTTATTATAAATATAAATATTATTTCTCTTATTATTTTATTATTATTTTTATTATTACTAATATCAATGTTATTTATTACTAGAGAGGGGGTACCCGGCGTTGCCCGTGTGTTTGTAGGTGTTTGTGTTAAAAAAAACGTTAAAAGAAACAATGAAAGTTTTAGTAGGAAGATCGGATTGAACCCCAAAGCCTTGACGCGAAGGTGGAAACGAAAGGGGGAAAATAGGCAACCACCTAGGAATTGAGAAGCGTGTTAAATTAAGGGTTAAAAAGTCCAAGAGGTTTGATTGACAGTTGGCCGCTTAATGAGGGCATCGCGGGGTCGTTACGATGACGTATTATTTTTTCTTTAATTACTGCGGGGCAGTCTTTTGGCCCTTGTTTACTTTGTTTCAATGCGGGTCAATTTTGGCTTCCACAAGATGACGGGGATGGAAGCCAGCTCCCCATTTAAAGGGGACGTTCGCGGTGATCGCGCCGCGAACGATGGCTATCTGTATTTATCCCCCCCCCGGGCAAACAAAAGGATCCAAATATGTTTAAATTTATGCGCGTAAAATCGAAAGAATTACTAATTTTGTATGGCAGAAACTGTGAATTAAAAAGAAAGAGAGGGTGTTTAAAATCATTATAGTAATAGACGCATATTAGTTGCCACAAATAAAACAAACCGGAAAAAAATCGCAATGCAAATAAACCCCAAAAAGAAACTGGAAGAAACTTACCTCGTAAAATTCCATTACGTTTAATATAAATTAATATGTAATTTTGGGGATGTATTTTATTATTATTTTTTTTTTCCAAATATTTACCCATAGGTTTTTTGTATTTTTTTTTTCCAATGAAATAATTTCTTAACCGTCAAGGTGCAAGAACAACGTTTTATAATGTTTTGTAATGTTTTGTTTTGTTTCGTTTCGTTTCGTAGATTATAAATATCAGTTACAGACGGTATTTCTCGCTGTCATAGTAGCCTTCAAGCTAAGAAAATAAATAATTAATAAGTAAGTAATCTAATAAGAATTAACCCCTAAAAAACTACAAATAAAATCAGAAAAATATAAAGTCGAGTATGACCTTTAAAATAACTGTAAAGATAACCGAAGGGGAAAAGAAAATGAACAAAATAAGGAAACTATAAAGTGGAGTAATCGTATCAACATATGAAGAACGGTCGCTGCTGACACCGATGATTGCCAGTGTCGCCCGATCCCCCCCCCCCAAAAAAAAAGTAAAAAAAACAAAACAAAAAAAACAACTCAAAAGTAAAAATCAAAATAAAATTGCATGGTTGAAAAGAAAAGAACGTTGCGCAAATACAGTTGGATATACAAGTAGTAGTTGTCGACTGTAATAGTATGTTGTAAAACCTGGAATCCATGGTTAGTTCTTTTCGTTTATTTTCTTTAATAAACGCGATTTTCTCTGTGTAAACTGTAGACGATAATGAGTAAAACAAAAAGCAATAAATTAAAAACCAAAAAAGATAAAGATGGCCTAAGTACCCATTGGATTAGGTAATAAAAAAGAAAATAAATAAATAAAAAAATGAAAAAAGAAAAGAAAATGAAATAAGTAACCGTTAGAATACCTGTATGCCAATTCACTTTTTTACGGGACTACGAACGCAAACTGGTGTTTCCTCGTAATTTTCTCCTGTGATCGGTCACGTCCGGTGTAAATGGGTGGCGGTGGAAGGAGGAATCTAATGGAGAGAGAAGAGTTTACTACTTCCATTGATCCTAATCGATTTTTGCAGCGAACTCTCACCAGATGAAATATATGAATCTACGATCAGCGATCTTATGGAAACCTAATCTGCCTATTACGCCCCTCAGATATTGTGCTGCAGCTTGTAGATTTGCATGATATGTCTTGATTTTTAATCCTATTAAGGTCAAATTCAGAGGGGAAAAATGAGTTCATTTTATTTATATAGAGAGAGAAGAGAAGAAGATAGCAGATAGAAGAAAGAAGAAGAAGATAGAAAGAAGAAGATAGAATAGAAGAAGATAGAATAGAATAGAAGATAGAAAGAAGATAGAATAGATAGAAAGAAGATAGAAGAGAAGAATAGAAGAAGATAGAATATAGATAGAATAGATAGAGAAGTAGAGAAGATTAATATTATACTTCTATTATTATCACTATTTTAATTATTGTTATTATTAATATTAATATTACTTTTATTATTATTATTATCTGATTTTTATTTTCATTATAATTATACTAATTATTATTATTGTTTCTTATTATAAATCTTTTTATTTTATTATTATTATTATTATTATTATTATTATTATTATTATTATTATTATTATTATTGGCTCACAGGGAGCTTTCACACAAGTCAACAAACGATCTGATTAGAAACCGTGGTGTTCTCTGGAAGCTGAGTGACAACAAGTCTCCCCAGACGTCCAGCTCTCTCCATCGCCTTCGATAGCATTTGCAAATGAATTTGCGTCATCGCAACAGCCTCTTACCATTGATTTCTCGCTTGCAGTGGCCATTGATTTATACTGGAATTTGAGTGTCACTAAGCCCCTCCCCAAGGTTCCAGTTCTCTTCGCGCTTGTCCAGCCGAGGTCTGGCCAGCACCCGCTCTTCGGTCTTTCAATCCTTCTTGACCCTTTTTTGTGTCACTTTTCTATTGGGAGGAACGGTGATGAGACAATGGAGGGGGATGCATGATGGGGGTGTAGAACTTGTACATATGCAGCTTCGGTGTTCTTCATTCCCTGTAACATTTCTTCGTTATATTGTCTTCTTGTATTATTCTCTGCATTCAAGGGGTTTCCTTAATATTTCAGCCGTTTTTATTATCGTTAGTCATATTTTGCAGCTATTCCTCTGATTCCAATTTCTGACATTCTTTTTTCGAAGTTTTTCGGAATTGTTCCTAGTGCTCCTACTATTATCAGTACTATTTTGATTTTCTTAATCATCCAAATCCCTTTTAACTCTATGGCTAGCTCTTTGTATTTGCTTCGTTTCTCCTTTTCTTCCATACTCACCCTGTGTCAGCTGGGACAGCAAAGTTTACGATTTGACAGGATTTTTCTTTCTTGTTAATTATTACGACATCTGGTCTTCTTGCTTGGATGGGTTTGTCCATCTGTATGTCCATGCCCCATAAGATTTTGTGGTTCTCGTTTTTGAGTGCTGTTGCGGGTTTATGCTTGCACCATTTGTCTGTACGCTCAAAATGCAGTCATTTGCACAATTCCCAGTGCACCACCCTCCACACTTGGTCATGCCTGTTTTTGTATTCCTTTTGGGCTAGTTTGCTACATTCACTTACTATATGGTTTATCGTTTCAGCCTCTTACCATTGATCTTCACTAATAAATTACTTGTAGAAAAGGCAGAGGGATGCAACATTTCGTCGATGGGACAGTGACTGAAGTTTAGATGACAGTTCAGGACCTATCAGATTGGCAACTCTCTTTTGAACCTTGTCTAGGAGCGAGAGACTAGTGGCAGACGCACCAGCTCAAATATGACAACAATACTCCATGCATGGGCGAATGGTGGCCTTATAGAGGTACAGGATACTTTCGGGCGTTAGTATCTTTCTAGCACGGTAGAGAGAGCCTACCTTCTTCGCAGCGGTCCTGGCGATACTCTCGATGTAATTGTTCCAACTCATGTTTCCTGAGAGCGTAAGGCCGAGGAGTTTAAAGGATGTAGTTTCAGATAAAGAGTCATTGGCCATTGCTATTGGTGGTAGAGAAAGTTTCTTGTAATTATTGAAGGAAACGAGTTTTGTCTTGGCAGCATTGAATGTGACTATCCATTTATGTCCACATTCCAGTACAGATCGGAGGTAATCCTCTAGTGTTTCTGCCATTTCTTTAGATATATGTTCATTTGTTTTCCTGTCGAGTCTGTTATAGAGTGTGGTGTCGTCTCACAGGCAATTTTGTCAGGGAGGTCATTTATGAATATTAGGAATAACGGAGGTCCCAGGATAGACCCTCTGAGGCACTCTCGCATTTATATCATATTGTTTAGATGTACGACCGTCGAGGACAACCTGGATTTTTCTCATATCTAAGAAGGATTTAATGTTATGTATTCTTCCAATGATACCATATGATCTGATTTTCCTGAGAAGACCTTCATGCCATACCCTGTCAAAAGCCTTTGATATATCTAGAGGTACCGCTCTACCCTCCCCTGCTTTGTCCAGTGTATGGTATATACGTTCTGAGATTACAGTTAGGATGTCTACTGTGTAACGAGCTTGTCTAAATCCATATTGTTTGTCAGTCAGAAGTTTAGCATCTGTAAGGTGATGGACTAGAGCTTGGTTAATTATTGCCTCAAATATTTTGGCGAAAAATGAGAGGAGGCTAGTGGGGCAATAATTTACTGGGTCAGTTCTTTCGCCAGAATTCTGTAAAACTGGTACTACAGAAGCAGTTTTCCAGCAGGCAGGAAAGCAAGATCCATTAATGCATTTGTTGTAAAGTATGGAGAGAACTGGAGCTACTTCGGCGGAGAACTTTTTTAATAGCAAAGCCGGGATGAGATCAGGTCCACATGCTTTTGCAGTGTCAAAATTTCTTATGATAGCATGTACCTGAGAAGAAGTGATTTTCAGATCGTCTAGTGTGGCGTCTGTCCGCAAAGGAAAGACAGGGAGGGGGTGGTTGGCAGGGTCCAGTGTGGTGTTGGATGCAAACCGACTGGCAAGCATGCTAGCCTTCTCAGTTGCAGAGCAAACAACCTCATGATTGTTGGATAGTGGGGGTAGTGGGGGATTATTAATATTATTATTATTATTATTATTATTATTACTATTATAATTATTATTATCATTATTATTATTAATACTATTACTATTATTATTATTGCTATTATTATCAATATTATTATTACTATTATTTTTACTATTACTATTATTATTATTACTATTATTATTACTATTACTATTATTATTACTATTATTATTGCTATTACTATTATTATTATTACTATTATTATTACTATTACTATTATTATTACTATTATTATTACTATTACTATTATTATTATTACTATTATTATTACTATTACTATTATTATGATTACTATTATTATAATTATTACTATTACTATTATTATTATTACTATTACTATTATTATTATTACTATTATTATTACTATTACTATTAGAATTATTATTATTATTACTATTATTATTACTATTACTACTATTATTACTATTATTACTATTAATATTATTCTGACCAAAAGCAACAACGGCAGAGGAGTTAACAAAAAGAAAACCAACAAAGTAAGCTTTTCTAACTGAGATTATTATTATTATTATTATTATTATTATTATTATTTTGTTATTATCATTATCATTATTATTGTTATTATTATTTTAAACAAATCAAATTTACTTTATTGGTTATTATTATTACCACTAATATTATTACGAGTAGTAGTAGTGGTGGTGGTGGTTGTAATTGTTGTATGTTTTTATTATTTTTTTATTATTACTGTAGTTTTAATGGTAGGTGTTGTTTTTTGCTGTCATTGCTATTGTTATTTTTGCTGTTAATATTATTGCTACCGATATTAGCATTGCTATTATCATTGTAGATTTTATTTCTATTGTTTGTGGTGGTAATGGGAATAGTGGTGGTGATGGAGGAAAAAGGTCGGGAGGGGATCTTTGACCTTGGTGGAGAACCCTCCTAGAGATAATGTCTCGATAAAACTATCAGTGGTGGTGTAACCTTAAATTCACTAACCCCATTTATGGGAGCATGTCAAATCAAAATATTGAAAATAACGACGTAAATGAGGCTAGAACATCTTGTGATGGTCTCACGTCAGATAGGTGTCTCTCTGGTCAACAGGGTGGGTCATGATGTCATAATACAACTGTTCGAAATTCTGAGGGTGTGGCTGGATATAGGGGGAGTGAGAATTGCCAGAGAGAGTACCAAGACACGAAGGGAGTTGGAACAGGAAATGTAAAAAAACATGGACGGATGAGGAAAGAAGAGTACTGTGGGAATACTTTGTAAGAAGTGGAAGTACCAAATCTGGTGGATATATCTGAAAATGAAGGAAGAATGGGATCGAGAGGAGGGGGACCTAGAAATGTCGCGAGTTTGATATACCAGTTAAAACAAATTAAAAATAACAACCTACTTTCAGTGATTGCAAGAGAAGAGATTGAATGGATGGTTAGGAATAAAATGAATAACGAAAGTAAAATTGATAAAATTAGCTCTGATGAAAGAACTGAGAGAGTGGAAGTGCAGAAGGGAAATGTAAACGATGATGGGAGGCGGACAAATGAGGAGGTATGGAATCCTATGGTTAGGGGAAGTAATGAGAAAGAGTTTGAAGGATCTAATGCAGATAAGATCATTGACTCTGAGACAATGGAGCTAGTGAACGGAGCAGATGTATGGAGAAGTGGTGATGAAGTTCGAACTTTGACTTCTGTAGAAAAAGAAGTACTTCAGAAGTTAAGAGAGGTTCTTCTTAGAGACGATTTCATAGAGATTCCAAGTATGAAGACTAGTGATAGGCGGAAGGTGAAAAACGAGGTAAAAATAATTCAAGGAGTAATTCACAACATCATAAGAAAGAACATATCGATTACGGAACTTAACAGGCTTATATATGCAGCGTCATACGTTATTGCGAATCGTCTTGGCTTATTACAGAAGAAAAAGGGAAAAATGAAGGATAGAAGGCCACACTGGTAGAGGCGGCTTGAAGAAAGTATTAAACAGTGGCGGAAAGACATTGGTAGAATTGAAGAAATAAGAAAAGGAGTTAAACTAGGACAGAAAGCTAAGGACGAGCTTTAAAGGAGGTATAGATTGCTGGAAAAGGGAATGATGAACGTTCTAACAATGTTGAGAAGGTCCACACTGGTGGTATGAAAATTAGGAACTTTGTTGGAAAAAGTGTTGCGTTTCGGCAGAACAACCTTTTCCGGAACAATCAGTCTCAGCTGTATAAAGAATTAAATGGTAGTAAACAGGCGGGAAATAACAACACTCCAAATGCAAAAGATGCAAGGAAGTTCTGGAGTGGGATTTGGTCCGTCGAAGGGCGATATAATGAGAAAGCTAGCTGGTTGGGAGAAGTTAGAGAAAGGCTATCAGAAATTCAGCAGATGAGGAACGTTGAGATAATCATCGATGACGTTAAAGCTGGCATACGAAGGATGACAAACTGGAAGGCACCTGGTCCAGATGGAGTGATGGGCTTCTGGTTTGAACAGTTCCCATGCCTTTATCCACCTATAGCTGCTGCTCTGCAAAGGGTTGTAGAGTCGAGAGATGTCCCTGATTTGCTTGTGAAGGGAAGAACAACACTGATTAGGAAAGATCCTGCAAGAGGAACAGATGCCAATAATTATAGACCAATTACATGTCTGCCATTGATGTGGAAACTGTAGACTGGAATATTTGCGGAGAAAATGAGAGTAATGGTGTTTTTCCTGACGAACAAAAGGGGTGCCGGAAAGGCTAGAGAGGCACTAAAGAACAACTACTAATTGATAAAGCAATAATGGAGGATGCGAATAAGGAGAAGAGAAATCTGAGCGTAGCATGGATCGATTATAGAAAGGCTTATGACATGGTTCCTCATTCATGGATACGTGAAGTACTATTGATGATGAACGTTGCTGAGTAGGGCTTTTGGAGACAAGTATGGCTCAATGGAAAACGGTGCTGACAGTGAACAGAGAGGAAATGGGGCAGGTTGGCATTAAACGTGGGATATTTCAAGGATATTCGTTATCGCCACTTCTTTTTGTAATGATAATGATGCCACTGAGCATCCTCTTGAAGAGAGAAAAACTGGGGTATAACTTTGGATCTGGTGACAGACGCCTCAACCATCTACTGTTTATGGATGATTTGAAAATATTCGGTAGAAATGAAAAGGAAATGGAGAGACTGGTAGAACTTGTGGGAACATACTCAGAAGACATTGGAATGGAGTTTTGGATTAGTAAATGTGCGGTGCTGGTGATGAAAAGAGGAGTAAAGGTTCATTCGAATGGAATAGTGCTGCCAAATGGAGAAATCATGAAAGAAATAGAAGATACAGGATATAAGTATTTGGGAGTGCTGGAGGCTGTAGACATCATGAACAGAGAAATGAAAGAAAAAGCCAGGAAGGAGTATCTTAGAAGAGTGAAACTAATTGCAAAGTCGAAACTGTATGGAGGAAATCTAATGAAAGCAGTAAATGCATGGGCGGTCAGTGTTTTGAGATACAGAGCGGGAATTTTAGAATGGTCTGACAAGGATTTGCATGCAATGGATATCAAAACAAGAAAAGTTTTAGCAATGTTTGGTATATTTCACATTCGAAGTAGCGTAGCAAGGCTGTATCAAAAGAGGAAAGATGGTGGGAGATGATTGAAAAGTGTAAAAAGATTGTGTTAGGACCGAGGAGATATCGTTGAAGGAGCATGTGGTTAGAAGTGGGGAGTGGATGCTTAAGGTTGTGGCCAATGAAGTGGAGGTATGTGAGACCAAGGCTGATTATGTGAAACGTATTGATAGAGAAAGGACAGAAGAACTGGCTAGGAAGAAAATGCATGGAAGGTTCTTCCAGGATATAGCAAGTGGCTGATGAAATATCATGGCAATGGCTTAGAGCTGGGTATCTGGCTAAGAGCAATGAAGATTTTGTTTGTGCAGCACAAGAGCAGGCATTAGGAACACGGTTGTTCAAAAAAGTGGTTCTAGGAGAGGAAATTGCTGCAGAATGCCGGATTTGTAGTAAGACCTCAGAATCAATTGCGCACCTTGCAGCAGAGTGTAGTGGAGTGGCCCAGAGAGAGTACTGCAAAAAACACGATCGCATGGGACTCCGGATATATTGGGAGGTGTGTAAGAGAATTGGGGTGAAGTGTGCTGGAAAATGGTTTGAGGAGGTGCCTGATGACGTGAGAACAAGTGAGAATGGCAAGGTAGAGGTATGGTGGGACAAAAGTGACATAACGACCAAGCAATTGGAACATAATCGTCCGGATTTGGTCGTCATTTACAAGGTCTCAAAAAACTGGTTGATTGTAGACTTCTCAGTACCCTGGAACAGGAATATGAGAGAGAAGGAGAATGAGAAGTGGGGCAATTATGGTCCATTGGCCTTGGAGATAACGGGTATACACGGGGTTAAAACACAAATAATCCCAGTCGTAGTTGGTACACTAGGAATAGTATCAAGTCGCCTGGAAGGACAATTGAAAAAACTACAAATCCCCGATGTTTTAGGCGGCCTTCAAACCTCTGCAATTATAGGTACCACCAACATCCTTAGGAAAACCCTTGATCTTTGAAGCTCCTGGTTTGGAGCCGGGATTAAGGGAAATCCTCTGGAAATTAATCCCATCCCTTTCCAGCGAGACGTTCATCAGCGAAATCAGAATAATTACTATTACTATTATTACTATTATTATTATTACTATTACTATTACTATTATTAATATTACTATTATTATTATTATTATTATTATTATTATTATTATTATTATTATTATTACCATTACTATTATTATTATTACTATTACTATTATTAATATTACTATTACTATTATTATTATTACTATTACTATTATTAATATTACTATTACTATTATTATTATTACTATTACTATTATTACTATTACTATTAATATTATTACTATTATTATTACTATTATTATTATTACTATTATTATTACTATTATTATTACTATTATTACTATTACTATTATTATTACTATTACTATTCTTACTATTAGTATTATTACTATTAATATTATTATTACTATTATTATTACTATTACTATTATTATTACTATTACTATTATTACTATTACTATTATTACTATTACTATTATTAATATTATTACTATTGTTATATTTTAACGATTCGCTTATTATACTTAAGATGATGAATGTTCTTTTGTTGTTCATATTATAAAGGATATGAGTCTTAAGAGAGATGAGAGTCTTAGGAGAGTTCATGTTGTAAGTGTTCATATTGTAAGACATTAACAGGTGTATACAAAGAGAGAGTGAGAGTTTATAAATGAGAGAGATTGCATATAAATACATTTTGAGAAGGTGTTTTCATATCTACATCGACAGGCCGATAGGTTAGCATTTATGCCGATGGATTGACAGGTTGGCATTGATGCTTTGACAGTTTTGTTCTTTAAAACTTATCTCCAGGGTTCGATTCTCGTTTTCTCTCATTTTATTTTCATTTTAACTAAATCTCTCTATTTTTATACTTACATGAAAAGGGGACAGCCCTTATCATGTAACACTATTACTATTAGTATTATTATTACTATTAATATTATTATTCCTATTACTATTATTATTATTATTATTATTACTATTATTATTACTATTACTATAATTACTATTACTATTATTATTACTATTACTATTATTATTTTATTACTATCACTATTATTATTATTACTAATATTATTTCTATTATATTTATTACTATTACTATTATTAATTCTATTATTATTACTATTATTATTATCATCACTATTATTATTACTATTATTATTACTATTACTATTATTATTATTACTATTACTATTATTACTATCACTATTATTATTACTATTATTATTTCTATTATTATTACTATTACTATTATTACTATTACTATTATTACTATTACTACTACTATTATTACTATTAGTATTATTACTATTAATATTATTATTACTATTATTATTTTTACTATTACTATTATTATTACTATTACTATTTTTACTATTACTATTACTATTATTATTATTATTATTATTATTATTATTACTATTACTATTATTATTATTATTATTACTATTACTATTATTATTATTATTTTTACTATTATTATTATTATTATTATTATTATTATTACTATTACTATTACTATCATTAAGTGCCATATTCTAAATAAACGTTGCAACCCATTAACAGGAAACTGAAATATTCCAAAATAATAATAAAACAAAAAAATAATGTCGCTTTTAAGGCAAAGCTAATAAAAAATGATTTGTTCTCTTTGGCCTTCGAGCGAAGATCAAAGTGTAGTATCTGTTCTTCAGATGCTACATTTCAATTTCTTGTTCTCTCTCAGTGGAGGAGAAACACTTAAAAACTGAGATATTTTTTTGTTTCATTTTCTCCACGTAAAAAATGACCCTGGTGTCTAAATCTGTCTAAGTTTGTTTAAATGAAAAAATGCTGCCTATATACACACAAGTCATTACCATGTTGCGCATGCCTTCAAGAATTTATGAATTTATCGAAAGTGTCTTTTGGAAATGTGATTGTACCTAATCAGTCGATTGAGCGCAATCGATTTTTAAAGTTGTTAGGCTGGATGAATTCGTTTGAACCATTGTGAATCAGCTATTGTAAAGCCTCCTTTAATGCTGTAAACAGGGCGACATTTTTGTGAATATTAGATTTAGAATTATGACATCTCCGAAAATAGAATCCTGAATACTATTCAATATTGCGACGCGGATTAGCTTTTTTCGCTTTGATGGAAAATGTCTTTTGTTCGCTTGAAATGAACTTTACTAAAGCAGAAATGAGTTTCAATCGGAAATTCAATCGAGAAAGCAATTGGAAAATAAACACGTACTTTTTATTGAACTGAAATTCAATCATATGAGTCACAGAATTTTCGGGAATTTCATCCAAATTTATGTATCAATCTATCTCTCCATATATGTAACACCCGTGCCTCTTGCTGCTCGGCAACAATCGACGACCCCTTACTGTGTGCGCTTTTTTTACTCACGTTCATCCCAAAAAAGGCACATCGACATACCTAGGAAAGATTAATAACTCGTTACATTTAAATTTCTGTGCATCTGTACAGTAAGGGAAGCAGGTAGCAGGAATGGAATTCCAAAGTCTAGTTGTTCGAAAGAAGAAGCTATTAGATTCGAAAATTTGGGGACCTCAACAGTAAAGGGGACTGATTTTGCTGCTTAGCCGGTTTGTTGGGATATGTGCGTCGAGGGGGGCACAAATTCAGCCAGTTCATCAGGGCACATTCTATTAAAATACTTGTAAAATAGGCACAAAGATACAACTTTGCGGCTATGGGACAGAGGTTGGAGCTTAGTTGACAAAGTGGGACCTATTAGATTGAAGACTTTTTTTTTACCTTATTCAAGAGACAGAGACTAGTGCTAGATCTACCAGCCCAACAATGGCAACAATACTCAATGCATGAACCAATGGTGGGCTTGTAGATGTACAAGATCCTCTTAGCAAAGCTTTTGTCCTAGAGATTCCCATCTGTGGAATACAATAACATGGACTATTTTTTGTTCGTTTTCAAGTCAAATGTAAACCAATTCTTGTTGAGCCTTCCTCGTAAATAATCAAGTTCTACCCAACTTTCAAGCGGTAACACACTAGCAAAAACGTAACAATCTTCTGGGTGTTAAACGTCTAATGCTCCGTATGGGCAGTACTAATGAATTAACTCGATCAAGTACTCGATTACGGCTGGCGAACCGAGAGCATGCCTCACCCCTAAATAAAATTAAGAGTTTCGTTTTACATTAAGAATCCTGGTTTCGACAAGACGTATTCGAAAGTAGTAAAAGAATATATCGGCCGATATATTGCACAAATAGAATCTAAGATGAGAATATCAATCCCAGCAATCCAAACATTCTAAAATAGGCATCGATAAGTTCCAAACTATAATAGTCATCTAAATATTTTAAAGTGGTTTAATTGGGAATAAACGACATACGCGCTTCATCTGAACGTTTAGTATTTCTTAATCGTCTAATAACAAAACTAGATGACGCGCAATCGAATTTAGAAAATAGTTTTATGATAAATTGATAGATTGATGTGCAATTCATTAATGTTAATTCTGCTATGAATATTGTTAATAGATTCTATTGATGTCGCCAACTTTTTTGCATCATAATAGGCATACTTATTAAATTCTATCTCGTTGCAAGTAGCAACACTGATGCAGGGCAAACATGCTCGAATGCATGAAAGAAATGATTGATGCCCGAGCAGATTATATACCTAACTATTTTTGGTTGAACTAAACGACTAGATAGTAATTGTCTGTATTTTTGAGATGAGGTGTTTTCATTTATTGAGATTGTCGGACTGACTTCCTCATCTTGGTTGTTATAGTCACAACGTTTCGGCCGTTTTGCCCTCCGGCCTTCATCAGGTGTTTTGTATCGGACTGGGGAACCGTTTGTTAGGAGTCTCGAACCCAACCCTTTATTATTATTACGGGGGCACCGTGTTCGGACTCCAGCTAGGCTCTGGGACATAGTTGCTGATTCTCTGTTTTGAATGTTACTTTTCACTGCCTTCGTTCAGGATTGAACTCAGCACCTTTGGGTAACTGTAAACTTTGATACAACGTCTAGGACCACTCGGCTCTATGTCACTAGAACATATGTTACTAGTCTAGGACCACTCGGCCATATGTCACTAGGACATATGTCACTAGTAACATATGGCCGAGTGGTCCTAGACGTTGTATCAAAGTTTACAGTTACCCAAAGGCGCTGAGTTCAATCCTGAACGAAGTAAAAGTAACATTCAAAACAGAGAATCAGCAACTATGTCGCAGAACCTAACTGGAGTCCGAACACGGTAGCCCCGTAATAATAATAAAGGGTTGGGTTCGAGACTCCTAACAAACGGTTCCCCAGTTCGATACAAAACACCTGATGAAGGCCGGAGGGCAAAACGGACGAAACGTTGTGACTATAACAACCAAGATGAGGAAGTCAGTCCGACAATCTCAATAAATAAACGAATAGATGATGCAAAGATAATAACATTTATTTACTGGAATTAAGAGTTCGCATTTGTTGACTACTAGCTAGCAGCCCGGCGTTGCCCAGTAATACAATACGCTTAAACACGATATTTTAATTCATGCAGGTTGTGTATGTATTATTATAGAATCAATCCTGTATTACGAGGAATATTGATATCTGGGCTAGAAAAAAGTCACTTCTGATTAATATTTAGTTTTACAATATGCAAACGAAGAAATGATTCGCTGCGATTTTAAATGGTACCCATTCTTTATCATAAATTGAACTCATTATAAAGAAAAAATTCAAATAAAATGGTGAGGTACATTCGGGCTTGAATAGAGGATTATTCGATCTGTAGTCGAATGTTCTACCACTAAGCTATACTTCCAGATTATAATAAATCTGTTTTTTTTTTAGAAGAAGAAATGATTTGTTGGTATTTTATTATCTCTCCTGACCGGCGTAACGTAAAATATTCTCCTTTAAAAACTATTCTCAATTATCTATAAGAAAGAAAAGCTATTTTTCAGATCGGATTTTTTTGATCAGCGATACTTATCTGATGAATTGCTGTACAAACCATATCTAAGAACACTGCGAGATATATAAATTAGCTTTGTGTGAAATTTGCAAAAGATAGGCTCAGCCGTTTCGGAACCTATGAGAAAGGAACTCACACACATACGAAGTGACTTTTATATAATAAAAGAAATATAGATGAAAAAATTCGTAGCATTCAAATGTAGTCTGAGTGTTTTATCTCATAGAAATATATCTTTTTTATATACATATCTGCCTGGCTAAGATAAACCGTCATGTTTTATGTGTGTGGTCGGGTGTGTGTACGTATGTTATCACATATTGCTTTTAAATGAACTTCAAAGTTGTTCTCATATATGCGCGAACCTCTATTATTTCAATATGCATGTGAAGAGCTTCGCCTTTTATAAGATCTTACAGGCAACCAGAAGGCGATAGACACATAAAGGTACTTTAAAAATAATCCGGTGAAATCCCGTCCGCATAATCTAAATGATACTTTTCTAATATCCCAGACGGATTTTAATGTAGATTTCAGGAATGTATTACTGATTGTTGTTCGAAGTATTCAGCGTATGAAACAAATGATTACTTAAAACTATTAGTTTTTTTCCATCGAGAAAATTTTAAACGTTTTGAAAAAGAAACACTCTCTCTATCTATCTATCTATCTATCTATATCTATGTATCTCTCTCTCTCTCTATATATATATATATATATATATATATAATTATTTTTTACTATAATAATTAAATACCTACAGACACTAGTGTTTCATCCTTTCGGGAATCTTCAGGTTGTCACGATTACTACCAGTCGAACGATTCGAACCCCGTATCACGAGACATCTCTGGCTCGATTAGCGGAGACCTAATCCATTCGGCTACCATTAACCGCTTGAAATAACGTTGAATTTTAAACATCTTAATTTTAAGTGTTCATTTACGCCAGACAGACAGTGATCTAATCGTTATACGATGATCTACGCATAAGAGCTAAATTGACCGACTTTTAATTCAACTGAAAGTGCTCAACGATAAGAAACGAATTTCTTAAAGGGGCTATATATATATATATATATATATATATATATATATATATATATATATATATATATATATATATTGATCAATAATTGATGTTTCCTTAAAATTCATCATGCAAGTCTTAAAAGATCGTTTTATAAGGCTACCTACACGTTGTATGCAGTCTACGTCGCAAGGGACATAGGACAAGTACTAACTCGACTCCATTTTTTCTTAACAACGATATATATTGCCTCATTATCCCGCCACGTGTGACTTCTCGTTACGGCTATGGCGTCACCCACGTCACTAACATGATCATCCTTTTTATAGTCGGTTTTTTTTTTCATCCTTATTGTGATGTACTTTGCAAGCGGCTCGCGCGTCCGCACTCTGTTACATTTTGTCCTCTCAACAGTATCGACTCTCCATCACGGCTTTTTGTGCAAGATTTATAATTTAGAAAACGTAGTCTTTCCGGCTACTCTCGAGAGACTCCTTAACACCTGTTTGATACTGAAAATCAGTTCGTCTTCGGTGAAGCAGATGTTGCTTTTGTTAAATATATTTTATTCATTAATTTCGAATGAATCAGATGATTATTGTTCGCACTGGTTTCGCCGATAGCTTTCTAGTAGGAATTATGTCTAGAAAGACATAGATTACTTACATGAGGGACCACGTAAATGTTGCTAACGCGAAAAGTCAAAGCATTTCTGCCGAACGAACTAAGTTCGAATATGACACACTCAGGTTGCCAGCCTGTGTACTTAATCACCTTGCTAAAAATCGCCGAAATTGAAGATATAAAGCAAATAAAAGATAGAAAAACAAAATAAAAATTTGGTATTTTAAATTATTAAATTCAGTTATATAAATATTATTGGCATCCATCTGTCTTCAGAAACAATGGAGTTCTGCGAACCAGATGATTCAGTTGGTAAATTACTTATCTTGGATTGAAAACCTCAATTGCAGATACAACAAATGTATGTAGTGTCTGGCTGCCTTCTATGATCTCTCATCTTTCTCTGCTGCTGGTATCTTCTCTCATTATTCCTCTCGAGATATCCTTTTATATCTCTTTTCTAACGGCTTTGGTCTTCATACACGTATGCCCAGTCAGTTGGGTTGATGCCAATGCTGTACGGTTTTGTTTGCAAACATTCTGGTAGCGTTTTTTGTGGGGGGGACAACATATTAAGGCTCGGAGGACACTCGAGCATAAGAATTAATGTGTGTATTGTAATGTATTGTAGTCATTGGGGCAGTTGCGCAATAATCGTTTGTAAAAGTAATTTGGTATAATTTGATTTATATTTAATTTGATGCTGGTCTGGAACTAGTTGCAAGCTGAACATATCATCATAAAAATATGCTTTGCCCTCCTCCAATAGTTTGGTTATGCCAGGTGATGCACTATAGAATACTTCCAAATTATAATATATGCATAAATTTGTAAATAACTAGAGGATAAATATCAATTAAAATACTAAAATAAAATATAAAAGTTAGCCTTTCAGATTTAAAACGGCAAAATAAATTATTCGTAATACACAAATGTTCTCCAGTAAAACGAAGTCGTTAGGTCGAATATAATTAATCAAAATCAAATATCGATAAACATGGTTCGATAAATATTTCAGTTGAAAGAAGCGGAAATATATCTATCGATTTTTTCTGTCCAACTCTTAATGAATATTCTATTTTCTATTTGTAGTATTTGATTGCTCATATCCCCACCAATGCCAACAGCAAATGAATAAAAATAAGTAGACATATATTCTTAGACAAAAGTAAAAAAATATCCATGAGAAAAACTCTTTTTTAGATTATTTACAGAGGCGTTTCTTGAAACAGTAGTAGTAGTAGTAGTAGTAGTAGTAGTAGTAATGATAGTTGTGGTTTTATTAGTAGTTAATGGTTAAACGTTGTCATTACATGCTAAGAAGAACCCACAGTTTGAATGCAGAAACTGCCACAAAGGAACAAAAAAAGAATGAAATTTTACTCAGCCTGTACAGTTAAAATAAAAGGAATTTATTCATGGTACTTTCCAACATAACACATTGCACTTTGTTTAAAAAGTTTTTAGTTCAGCACGTAGTTTACAACACCCTGCCGTCTTAACGCGCCCTCTTCATTCCCTTCCGCCTTCACGTGGCTACACGTCCATCTTACGTCAAAACACCTGTACTCTTATGGTACTACCACCTCCCCGAGGAGCATTACTTGGTTGAGAAACGTTCTGGAAACGCAACCAGCTCCCCGGGGGAATTAGCGATATCCACAGATAAGCACATGGAAACATTAACAGAAACGAGTCAAGATTAACTATTTTATTTTACACTCTCATGACGTGGCGTTCTTTTGTCACTTTTTTATTCCCTTCTCTTCCTCTTCCTCGTTCGCGCACAGGCTTGGTAATTTGCATACGTGGCATGTGGCTGTTGCCGTTTCTAAATATGCGTCAACGTCTGTATTCTATACTTCTTTATGCTAACAAAGTTCTTTACAAGAGTTTATTTAAAAAATGCGCCGAATTAATAAAAGAAAAAAAAAATCCTAAAGGTAAAAAAAAACATGAGTAAATAATTCTTAGTGTTATATTTGTTTGCCCTTCTTAATTTTTCTTTTTTAACTCGGAATTTTCTTTTGTTATTTATTTTTTCTTTTTCATTTGTAAAAAAAGACAATGTTTTGTTTGTAAATATTTAAAGCTGTTTTAATACGCTGAAAATGTAAAACTTTAAATATCGAGAATGTAGTGTTTAGTATTTTCAGAAATTTTACGGAATTAATACCGAAATGTTTCAGTTTCGTAGTCCAAAACTAAAGTCTTTATTGTTACCAATATTAGCAATCTTTGTTTCACTGAAGAGTCCTTTGATGATTTTTGGCCATGCATCTGTAACTCCACGAAAGTTATTAAAATATTGTATTTTTCTTTTAGTAATAAAGTCATTTTATTGATTAACTCGACAGTTTTTTTATAACAGTATGTTGCAGTCTTTATTGTATTCCAGGATTCGAGTTTTTTCCACGCATTTTTTTTCTTTTTGTGCTCGGTTGATCGATTTTCATGCCTATTGTCCAATAAGCTTTCGTTCGGTTAAAACTCTTTTCCGAAATTCTTGACCAAACTAGTTAGCATAACCTCTTGCCTATTCCTATGACCTATTCGTATCAAAACTGCCCAGCGTCATTGGCGAAATTATTCGAGACAACACTAATTAATCTAAAATTTTGTTTAGTCTTATAGCCCATTTTGTCTCTTAACTGCTCAGCACTTTTTGGCGAGGTTATTTGTAGATAGTTACGGTCAACACCTGACCCAAAGGGTCAGAAGGATTATCTGTGTCTCCGACTTAATCAGATATCAACATATTATGCAACGATTATTGCATTTTTCTATTTATGTCACATTCCAGTACTACCTCGCGGTATTGGAGGTATCATTTATTCTTTATCTTCGGCATTTATTCTTTATATTCTTTAAATGGAACGTGAGCTCTCTGTTTATGCATTTACTACTTAAAATTTTAAGTAACCTACTTGATTTGTAAACCAAATCATTCGAAGGCCGTCACTACGTTCCATGCCCACTTCTCTCATAGCTAATCTGATTTGTTGTTCGGTTCAGGCTGTCTACGAATAAATTCGGCGTTATCTTCATCCTTCATTGCTGTACCCGAGGATTGTAAGTAAATTACATGTTTAATAGACACTTAAAAATCTACCACATTGGTGATGCAACCGCGGTGTCTTTTTTCGATAAAGAGATCTAATTTTAGGATTAAATAATAATAATGTTCCATTAAGGTCAAGTGCCTTACTTGACCGTCAAGCAATTTTGATTGCCATTTGTTTTAAAATTGAAAATGACTTGAAAGATAAATATTTAATACAACTCTCCGGCATCTTCAGATTCTCGGGAATAATTAAGTGTACATTTCGAACACTGACATCAAACTTATTATTTATATAGACACACGACGGTCCTTATCCATAAAATTCTTTATTTTGGTCAATCCACTCTATGACATTCTTACTTCTCTTACACTTCTCATCACACCTCCATGCTTCCTTGAATCCTTTATACCACTCAAAACCTGATGCTCAGTTCATGTAAGATTGTCCAAAAGCGATCTGCAGCATTCCATACGTTTCTGTGGTATTTTTCCAAGTTTGAAACAGCATTTTATTGTATATCGTTCTTCTAAAGTGTCCTAGAGACTGCACTTTTGAAATTCACCAGCTGTAACAATCAGGCTTTAGTAGTGTGTATTCAAATTCCTTCTGTAGCTGTTCATTTGAACCTAAAATCGTAAATCATCTCATAAAATGTATAGCAATAACATACTGAATTTTCTAAGTGCTACGACAATTTAAAATGTCTGGAAACTTATTGAAGGCACCTTGTATAACCGACTTGTAATCCTAGATCTCTTGTCTTTTACATTAAATATAATACTGAAGTGACCAAATGTCCCTACAAAACTCCTTTGTGCAACTAAAATATGAACAACATTCAAGAAAGAAAAATCGAAAGTAAAGCAGAAAAGAAAAAAGAACGATAGTTCTTACAGACTGGTGAAATTCTTTTTTTCTATTCACTTTATTCAAGTTTGGTATCTGCACTTGGTTCGGTGCTTCGTCCTCTCTTTGCGCCTGCATTTTCGTCGTGTTAACGCTTTATTTGCTTTCTTTTTTGTTTTCTCTATTTTTAACCATTTTTGTGAAAAAGGCCTGGTCGTACGCCGTCAAATAGTCTCATGTAACGTTATCATTTACATGTTAACACGGATCCACAAGTCGCATGTAGAGACAGTCGCAAATGAACAAAAAAAGGAAAGAAATTCGACTAAACTTGTTGAATTGAAATAAAAGATATTCCAATATAACGCATTACATGTTTTTTTTTAGTCTCTTAGCTCGCCAGTCAATTTTATTAGTAGTTAGTAGTGTAACGCCGTCGTTACATATTAACACAAATCCACTATAGAGTTCTTCATGCCTCCAAGTGGCCACATTTCCATCTCACGCGGGTGTCGTTTTGTCTGTTTTCTTTCTCTTCTCTTCCTCCACTGTGACGTCAGCCCGCGCACCAGCTTGGTGATTTGCTTACATGCCATACGCCTGCTGCTGCTAATTACGCGTCAGCCACTCTGCTACAGTAGGACGGATGGCAACGATTTTGTAAGCTTTCGTCGGACAACTCTTATAATCCATTTGCTTTCATCTTTGAAAACTCCCTTGATCGCACGTGCTTCTAATTGTCTATTATTCGTTTATGAACCTGTCAGCAAGATGCTGTGCTTGCTGTTAGCAGCATGAAGACTCCATATTATCCTTCAAGCGAACGTTTCGTTAACAAACAGCCGCCAAATGCACGTGAAGACGCATCTCAGGTTAGACACATACGAAAATAAATCCACTATTGAGCTGGGTATTGCTCAAGACAATAAAGACCTTTATAATAATTATTGATGTATTGCTCTCTGTTTGAAGCTTACGCATAACTTTGATAACGATTTCCTCCTCCATCTCCCCCCTTTTCTCTTCCTGTCTCTCATTAACTTTTATATATTAATAAAATTATGTGAACATTTTGTATGTGTGTTTGTGGTTGCTTTCCTTAGCAACTACGTGATTTTGATGATTACAGCTTGAATTTTTGACAAAGAAATCGAAAATGTATTGAAGTAAAAAACTGAAAAGCGAAATATTTTAAATTCTAACTGGAATAATAATTAACATAATAACATAGAATAGTCTGACTTGTGTTTCAGCCATCTTGATCTTTTATAAATTGATGAATAAATGCGGCACTTCAATTTTTTAAATAATTTTGGAAGTAGTCCAACTTGCGAATACAAATAAATCTCTCGATTTCAAATCTTCATTAAAACTTGAAAAGTAAACGCATTTAAAAATTAAATGTAAAAGTGAAATTGTTTGTCTATGTACATTTTTCTACCAAGCTAATCTATTAATTTTCAGTCTATAAACTGGATATTTTACATAATAGGTATTGAGATTTTGGAAAATATTTTTCTGCTAGTAATTTGGCTGTCAAGGGGTCAAGTTCAACGATTTGACCTTTGAAATCTCTACCAAACTCCTCCGTAAATTTTAGGTCTAAACATTTGAAATTTTAGATGTAGGTTCCTTGGATATGGATGAAATATTTACTTGATTTGAGCCAATGAATGAATGCTAAGGGGTCAAAAATGGAATCAAAGTTAAAAAAAAAGACCTTTCAGCCAATTTTTGGCCTAAACATTTTAACATAAAGTGTATTCAGACGTAGGGCAAGTTTTTTTTAAATCATTTTTTGGTCGAAAATTTTGCTACTAAAGGGTCAAAGTTAAAAATATTTAACTTTTACGGTCTCTAGTATTCCATTCAACCAATTTTGGGTCTAAACATTTGAAATTTTTGATGTAGGTTACTTGGACATAAGTCAAACTTTTTAATCTATTTGTAAGATACTCCCTTTTTTATTTGTGTGTGTGAGTGTCACCATAAACAGACAACACACAATATAATAATAATAATAATAATAATAATAATAATAATAGTAATACAATAAACAACAATAATAATAATAATAATAATAATAATAATAATGCAATAAACAATATACAGAAATACATATGCACATAAAGTTAACAGTACATACGGCCCGAGCAAAGCTAGGTTGGACTGCTAGTATATATATATATATATATATATATATATATATATATATATATATATATATATATATATATAACGTTTTTATTTTTTTCAGTATATGCGCTAAATAGCAGAATTTACCAGTACTTATAAATTATATTTTGCTAAAATCATTTCTTTTGATGAGGTGAGACATTTGTTGAAAATTGATGGATCAAGAAAAACACTTTAAAATTTTGTATTTCTTGTTTTAATAAATTTCTTGTAATTTGTTAAATTACTGAATTTAACTGCAAACATTCATGTGTATTTACTTGGTGCAAAAATAATGTTGTTTTTTTAATATATAGTTGAGCGTCAAAAAACGATATTATTTTTGCACCAACCTAATATTATGTACGGGATAGTCTCTAAAACAAATGACCTTTTCTCGTAACCACCGTGAGCAACATGAAAACATATTTTTATTTAATATTTAGGAGGCGCATCAGGTTTAATAATTCGTTGTTCATGACCTAATCCTAAACTAATAAAACGAACATTCCGAATTACTAATGAATTAAAAATTGTTTTTATATGATTTTAAAGAAGACATTATGTGGAGTTCTGTTTGTTTTTTTTTTTTTTAAGAAAATGTTTTACACTTCGAAAATAGAATAATGCATAAACATATCAATGAGAAATGAAAGCTCTTAAGAATAAATTAATAACTTGAATATAAAACTATGTTATTTATAACTAAAATCATATATTTTTGACCCCTTTGAAGAGTACATATGGATCACCTAACCCTTACATGTTTACCCAAGGTACACTTAAGGATAAGTTATTAAGTGCAATCATAATGGTGTCAAGAACGAGCTGAAGTGTGACCCATTTCTACTCTCCATCGCATCATTGATTGCCACACATTTTTCGGTGACCCCTGTGTGGCTTAACAACTAAAAATGAATGGGAAATTCATTTAGCAATACAACGCTAACGTCATTATATTTTCCTAGGTTAACCGAACTTAATACTTATTAATTAAATTCTTATAATAAAGCAATTAGCCAGATAATCACAATATTATTTTCAGATTTCACAACAGATGAACGTTATTAGAGCTGCTGAAAGAAGCCAAGAAATGATAACGTCTATATTATTTTTGTAGCATCTCCTCCTTCCTCTCTAATCCCCATGTCTCTAAACAAAGTTTTTGCTATGGTAAAACATCACGCGCAATCTAAATAGTTGAATATACTACTACTACTACTACTACTACTACTACTACTACTACTACTACTACAATAATAATAATAATAAGAAGAAAACGAAAAAGAAGAAGAAGAAAACGAAGAAGAAGAAGAAAAAAAACGAAGAAGAAGAAGAAGAAGAAATACATGCTACAACTTATAGTGATACATATTCCTAGTTTTAACACAACTGCTAAATCTATGGCATTTGTGGACTTTACGGACCGGGGAGAGAAAGTACTAACCAGACCTCCACTGAATGGGTGTGAAGAGGACTGGTCCTTATTGCCACCCAAATTCCAGTGAAAACCAACTTAAACTTAATCTTTACTGTATATTTTGTTTATTAAATTGTTAGGTAAAATACAGAATTATTAACAAAGTACACTTCGATATATTAAGAATGGTTTCCTAAATAATAAAATTTCTATTTTAGCACAAACTGTAAACTACACAAGTGCCAAATTCATCATTATTATGTACTTACTAGGAGTAGTTACACAAGCCATCATCAAAGATTGCTCTTTGAGAATAATGTGTGGTGTTCCCTGGAGTCTGAGTGACAACAAATCTTCTCAGACTTCTAGTACTCTCCCCCTATTTTGATAGCCTTTGCAAAAGAATTTGTATTATCGCAACAGCCGCTTACCACTGATTTCTCGTTGGCGGCAGCCATTGATCTTCATTAGAATATAGGTGACAATAAACCTCCCCAAGGCCCCAGTCTGCTTCGCTCTCAGCCAGCAGAGGTCTGGCTAGTGCTTTCTCTCCTCGGTCTTTCACTCATCTTTTACCCTCCTCATAATTTGGTGTGTTGTCTGTTTATGGTGACACTCACACACACAAATAAAAAAGGGAGTATCTTACAATTATGCAGTTTCAGTTTTCATGATTTCATGTGATGTTCCCTTATGTTTTACATTTGTTGCCGTTTCTGTGTCCATTTTGTGCCTGTGGCTTATCTGTGTTAATCTCCGCATTCAAGGGTATTCCTTGATATTTCTGCAGTTTTTATTATTGAAATATTTTCTCAGTCATCCCTCTGATTCCAATCTCTCCCATTTTTTTCAAAGTTTTTTCGGTATTGTTTCTAGCGCCCCTACTATTAGTGGTGTTATCTTTGTTGTGTAACGGGGAATTCATAAAGGAGACGAGATATATCGGGTGATATAACGGGGACACATAACAGCATCACTTGGTGCATACAGCGACGACGACGACGACGACGACGACACCTTAATTACTTGGGGAGTTTACATTTATATTAGAAGGGATATAGATGTGAAGAGAGACGTGTAATGCACAGTTTTTTTAAAAAACACGGAATGGGAGATTCATTATCGATGAGGTGGATTAAGTCAACACTTTGGAAAGGGTTTCTTATTAGGGTACCAAGTTGGTTCTCATTCCTTTAAAAAAACTTAAGGTTATCCATGAGATGGTTGACTGTAAGAAGTCCTTTTCCAAAATCATATCTTGCTTTCACAAAAGAAGTGGTAACCAGATCAAGCTGGTGACAAAAAGCAAAGGGAAAATACTAAGACCCTTGAAAGACTCTTTGCTTAATTTTCAAGTTGCTAACGTTAAATTGGTTTGCTAATTCTTCAAGCTATTCTTTATGGATGTTCGGATGTTGAGAGCTATTTAGAAAATTTCCGAACATTTCGGTACCCATGGATTAGGCACTATATGAAATGCCTTTTTAATCTATCCATCCTGTAACAAGATTAGTAAATCTTCGTTTGTACTTTTCTATGATCATTTTATCGATCAAAAGTAAATCTTTGATTTTTGTGATATTTTTCAGCAGCCTTTCTATTCCTCAAGTAGCAAATTGCTTTGGTCCAAATAATCATAGATATTTTAAGGGCAAATGATTCGTTTAAAATTTGTCACATCACCTCCGTTTATCTTATAGTTTATGATTAAGGTCGTAGTGGTCTTTTTCAGCCACCCAGGAAGCTACTTCTCGTCAAACAATCATTTAGTATTGTTGCAAGAAGTGGTTGAAGAGCTGGAAGATTTTTTTACCGGTATCCTTGGACTGGAATCGGTTTAGGCGCTTTCCAATTCGAAAGCTTTTTAAGCTCCTCCATCAGCATCTCAATGATGGCTGCTGTTATGTTTATTTGTCGCGTCATTCTGCATCATTTTTATGTTTTACTTTTTAATCGCAATTGCTTTTCCCAGAATAAATGAGATTGCTCATCATCACGCCTTCCCACCTTCTTATTCCTTCTCGTTGAGTTAAAAGAGGATTTTGGTTGATCTCAACCAGTCTGTTGTCGATATTGCTTCACTCTGTCACTGAATTGTTTTACTTGGACAGTTTTAGCCGTGTTACTCTGTTTTAATTCTGTAGTTACACATTTGAAACCTTTCCAGATTAGCCATTCACAAGCACTCTGATTTTTTGAGTTTACCATTTTTGGCAGCTTGTACTTTCCCTAAATCCTTTGTAAGTTGTGTTATTTGCCTACTTAAACATTTTCGTCACCAACGCTCTTTCTTGACTTTTGTTTTCGTTTTTCTATTTCAAGTAGCTTTCACGCAGTATTGGCAGCAGCTTTCATAACTTTGATACACGATCTTAATTATTTACCGATAAAAATAGCTAGATACACTTTGGTAGCGACATATTAAAATCTTTTCATATGGACAAATCGGGTGTTCGACGGGTTTTTTCTGCTTATTTTAATTGCAAGCTTTTAGCTTCTTGTTTAGCTATCCTAAAATATTGACTTCCCATGTTCAATTATACTCTTAAGGATTACTTCTATGGGAAAAGTTTGCTTGTCGTAAGTTAGAATATCTGTTTCTGATTCAGTCGTTTGTTCCACTCTCGACACTTCGTCAACCCGATCAATTTTATTTATGTTAACATTCATATAAGTCTTCTTTTTAAATGTCTATTTTTAGTGCTTACATTTAAACAACTGATAACCATTCATTCGTTCTTATCACCCGGGTTTGTTCTGCAAGTTTTTGCTTTGTTAATTTGAACAGGTTTAACTCATTCCATATTTGATGCATTCGTTCATATATTTGTCTCACAGATGTATCTCTATTCACATAACATTTTATCACAATTTTATTTAAGGTCGTAGTCCAATTTCTATTAGCAATATTTTTTCAGGAGGTTGGATGGCGGCCTGTGACACCTCGTTTGTTTCCTATGCTGGACCTGATGTTCCGATCCCACTTACGTCGTTTTATGTTTGGTAGTTTTAAGCACTCATATTGGAATAAAACAAGGAATGGTTTGTGTAAAGTGTTCCTTCTCTGGTAATTGTCTCAAGATACCATCTCAGAATTGATCACCCAAACTAAAGACCCAGTTTAGCTATGAAACGCCGTTAAACCCTGCCAGATATCAACCTGGTATCAAAATACTGTTGTTGCTTAACATCATGGATTTACTATTTTAAAGATGTCGTCTTTAATATAGTTCAATAGAAACTTTCTACAATCTGTGCTGTTTAATATATGACTGAAGTTATTATTATTATTATTATTATTATTATTATCATTATTATTATTATTATTATTATTATTATTATTATTATTATTATTATTATTATTATTATTATAAGCATTATCATCGTTGTTATGATTATTTCTAGTAGTCTGTTCTCGTTTTTATATGCGGCCGTTTTCATCTTACTCTTCCGATATTAAATAATTAAAAAAACACTTCTAACATAAATATTATTATCGCTGTTGTTATTATTGTTGTTATTATAATGATGATAGTAATAGTTGTCGTAACAACAACAACAATAACAATAACAACAACAAAAACAACAACAACAACAAACACAACAATAATAATAATAATAATAATAATAATAATAATAATAATAATAATAATAATAATAATAATAATAGGGGAAGACTTGTTGTCAATAAGCTTCCAGGTAACACGGCAGGTAGGTTGTTTTCAAGGAGAGATCTTTGATGATTTGTGTGAAAGTTCCTTGAGAGCCAGCCAATAATAATAAAAAGTTTCGATTAAAACAGTTGCGATATGGAGCTGAAAGAAAATAATAATAATAATAATAATAATAATAATAATAATAATAATATCATTATTATTATTATTATTAGTAGTAGTATTATTATTATTAGTAGTAGTAATATTATTAGCATTAGTATTATTATTAGTAGTAGTAGTAGTATTATTAGTATTATTATTATTTATTATTATTATTATTATTATTATTGTTATTATTATTATTATTATTATTATTACTGGCTCACCGACTTAGTCGGATTTGAATTTTAGAATTCTCGTCCGTTGGTTCCCAAAATTCTCAGTATCTACTCATTACATTTTTCTGAAATTTCGCATGAAGTTACAACTACCCAAGGGAGGAAATGTAACATTCTCAGAGTTCTGATAAAAATTCTGAATGCGTCCCCATGACGGTCAAAAGGAGTCCAAAATGACAAAAAATAGCAATTTTTTGGACACAGAATCTTTCTGACTATTAGATTTTGCTAAAAATTACCCAAAAGATATCCAACCAGAACATAGAAAATGAATTGCATAAACTCGGGTATGTCTCTAAATTCAATGCTTTTGTTTTTATAAAACAAAACGAAGCAATGTTTTCGTCAACCTATTACTTATACATATCTCTTCAAATCTAGTCCACTGAACATAACCTACCATACCAAATGTACTTTTAAAATATATGTTTTACACAATCGATTCAATGCAGTAAAACTATATACTAAGATACAATGCCCTAATGCTGACCTGACTGTCCAAAGGTCGTCTAATACATAATGCTTTTGAAAGTAGAAGTAAACCTATAAATATTTCTGTTTACTTGAAGTGGTTAAGGCAGGTTTCGGGCAGTTTTGTTTTTATTCTTGCGGGGTCGAGGTCACAAAGTACTGAAATGTACTGTAAAATCGACACGCGATTCCTCGAAATGCTGATGACATCATCGGAGAATAAATAGATGATATAGACAGAGTAAAGACCAGGGAAAAAAATGAAGAAAAAAAAGAAACAAAAAATAGAAACAAAGTAAACACTAAAAAGAAAAGAATACAAAAGAAAATAAAAAATAAAGCAACAAAAATAAGAAATAAACAAAGGGAGAAAAAACCAAATAGAATAGGTAAAGAAAGAAAGACAAGAATAAAAAAAGAAAAAAAATGGGAAACCTGAAAACCTAATCAATAAAACTGACTTAATTACAGGTGTTGTAACTTGAAACGAAGAAGGCGTGACATTTTTATTTGAACCAAAACGCGAGATGTGGTAAACATGTTTTGTTGGCCAGTGCATTCGACTATGAAAACGTTATCTAATTTGCCGAACAAAAGAAAACCTTGAGGTAAATACCTCCTACAACGTTTTAGGATCTGCTGTAGAAAAGAAAGATTAATGCAATTATGTTATACTTCAATTTTAGATGCGCTGATTCACACAGCTACATAAATGTAATGTTATAATGTAAAAATATATCTCACTGAACAACACCCCACTTAGAATGCTCCTATGAATTTGGCCCCTAATTCACAGTAGCCTTTTATGTTTTAGCTATGTGTGCCTTATTTAGAGTGAATAGAAGTCCGAAAGGAATTTTGTAGATACTAAGTTTAATAGTGAGTAATGTAGAATCTACTTATATGTCGGTTTTGTATGGATTTTTCTTTATGATAACGTCCATTCAAAGCATAATAAGGAGTTAAAAGCATTTAAGTTCCACCTTATCTCGAAACTACAGATCCGATCCGGTTGAAATTTTGTATGAACCTTTCTATGATAAGGTGCATCGAATTAAGTATTATGGTATCGGTTTGATTGTTAGTCTTCAGTCATTAAGTCACAGTCAAGTGTCTGTTACGTTGGACTTTCTTCTTTTATTCTTTTTACGACATTGTCTTTCTTATTTTATTCTTTTTACGACATTGTCTTTGTTTCAAGTGCTGTAAATATTATTCAGTCTCTCAACAAATCATGTTAACTAATTTAAAATATACAATTTAAAATATCAAAATTTAATACAAAGCTGATTCTCCACCTAACAATGCCCGGTCTCAAAATTGCATAAACATCTGACTAAACTCATTTCTGGCAAAACGAAAATATCCACTCTAATCAACAGGCTTTTTATTGAAACCGTCTGCCTTTCATATGCATATTAGTTGCCTTGAAATCTCATTACCTAGTAAAATCACCGGCCTATAAGTAAAAACAGCGAACATTATTCTTATTTCCTAACGCGAACACAGCATGCTTCACAAAATCATGTTTATACTGAATTTTACTCACAGGTCCCTTTGATCTTTAAGATCAATATATGCTCTCATAGTCCACCATCCACGCCGGACGTCTTCGTTTGCAGTGCGATCATCGTATCGGTTCTTCTTTCGTAACTTCATCAACCTCCTGCCCTGCTGACGATAGGGGGTTACCTATCCGTTTATTTCTTTATTTCTTTTGTGACGGGCTGTACAATTTTTATTTTATTTTTGAATATTTTTTAATTAAAAATTTAAATTTATACGCTTAATATATATATATATATATATATATATATAGACTGTTTCGCTGTATCATAGCTCTACAGTGCGTCTAGACTAGCACGCATCTTGAACGGACCGTCGTCAACATGGCTAAACATTTTTGATAAGAATCGAACACATAACTAACATATTTTAAAATAATATATATATATATATATATATATATACACACACAAATAAGACATCCCATATTATTTTGTAACACACACAAAGACACACACACACACACACACACACACATATATATATATATATATATATATATATATATATATATATATATATATATATATATATAAAGTAATAAATTATGTAGTCATGGAAAGAGTCTATAATTTCCTTAAATGATAATGCATTTCTAAGAAATGCCAGTTAATAAATAGATGTTTTGCCTTGCAACGTTTTCCATATGGATAATTATAGTCTTTCCAATTCACAATTCTAATATGTTGTAGCCGGTTTCAAAATGTGAGATAGGAAGATACAAACCCAACATCAATAATGTTCATACTTATATATCGATGTCTTTTTTCTGTATTTGTTTTATTGTAAACAAACAGTTCCCGTTTAATTCCCTATTATTATATTGGGCAATTGGTTTCTTTCTGAATATATAATAAAAAAAGTTGCTATCAAATCCTTTTATTTTTTACCGGTTGAAACCAACGCCAATATTTTCAAAAGAAATCAGAGAGAAGATGAAAATGGATAATCAATTCTCAATTCTTATCGTTTTAGATTTTATATTTAGTCCATTCATCAGTTTTATCTTGCTTACTAAGTGGAAGTCGAAAGAGGTATAAACTGGAACGATAACGCTGCTGCCCAAAAGACACAGCACCACGACTTTATTTTAAAACTTCTATTGAAAAAATCAATTCAGGTAACTTGATTATATAGTAGCATTGACATCTATTCAATATACCCGGTTCAGTTTCAATCACCGCCACGATACGGGTCCAGAACTGGGAGCATGCCTTTTCCACGTTTTAGTGTTGTGGAAAGTCATGTTGGTGATGTTCTCGACGTATGACCAAACAAAATAGTCCAGTGGGTTCAAGTCGAGGGTGGTAGGGGGTAGTGAGAGAAGAGTACAAAGTCATAACATTCCTTCTGAATCCCAGCCTGGGTCTCTTTGGACTTGTGGGCAGGCACCGAGTCCTGCTGCCACATCCAGTGTCTGCCAGCGGCCACCTGTTTGCATAAGGGGATCACCACACTCTTAAGCACATCCAGGTACAACTTTGGTGTTGATTTAAAAACCGACTTCGAAGATGTGAGGTGGACCTGAATTTAAACCACATTAAAGACCATAACCGCGTCTAGAAACTGTTTTCATCACGCTGGGCACCTCTCTGTTATTCGTGGCAATTCAGCGATGCATTTTTAATGTGGTGGAAATGGGTCTGTTGTCATAACTTGAATCGGTAGAGAGCACGAGTTGTACAGCGGCACATTTCCAAGCTCGCTTTTTGAACATTATGTCACTTTCAGACGTGATGAAAATCTCCTGTCGCTCGTGAAATTTGTATACAACTGGCCACCAAGTATATAGTCTGCAAAAGAAAAAGGAAACCAGTTTTCATCAAACGGAAATGAAATAATGCCGTTTTTTTTGTAAGGCGACAATTTTATCATTCCACCTTGTACATATCTCTCACTTTTATGAAACGTACAAAGAGTCTTGCTTTAATCTATTAAATCACAAATAATACGTATGCACAACAAATGTAAAATGCCGTAAAAAAACAAACACCAACCAATCAACAAATCAACAAGCAAAACGAACGAAGCACAATCTCTAATAACTCGACAAGTGTAAAATGCCGTAAAAAAACAAACACCACACAATCAACAAATCAACAAGCAAAACGAACGAAGCACAGTCTCTAATAACCCAACAAATGTAAAATGCCGTAAAAAACCAAACGCCAACCAATCAACAAGTCAACAAACAAACCGAACCAAGCACAGTCTCTAATAACCCAACACATTTAAAATGCTGTAAAAAACAACACCAACCAATCAACAAATCCACAAACAAACCGAACGAAGTACAGTCTCTAATAACCCAACAAATGTAAAATGCTGTAAAAAAAACAACACACACCAACCAATCAACCAATCTACAAACAAACCGAAGAAAGCAACATATTTAAAATGCCGTATAAAAACAAACACCACCCAATCAACAAATCAAGAAACAAACCGAACGAAGCACAGTCTCTAATAACCCAACAAATGTAAAATGCCGTAAACAACAAACACCAACCAATCAACAAACGAACCGAACGAAGCACAGTCTCTAATACCCTAACAAATGTAAAATGCCGTAAAAAACAAACACAAACCAATTAAAAAATCAACAAACAAACCGAACGAAGCACAGTCTCTAATAACGCAACAAATGTAAAATGCCGTAAAAAAACAAACACCACCCAATCAACCAATCAACAAATGATTGAAGCACAGTCTCCAAATAAATCTGTTTTGATTTCAACGATTATTGTTTTCCATAAAAAAAACACAAATTTACACACTTATTTACTTACTAACAAAAATAGATAATAGATATTCCGAAAGAAAGCACGTATGTTTAGATCGATGCAATTGATTAGCAAACGAGAAAGAAAATTGGTCTTTGATAAAATAAATTTCACTTCTCATGACGTCATCGCTACTTACACCTATTATCGATCTCTATTGATTGATCTCTATTGATTGCCGCCATAATTATCATGTCTTGAATCAGAAATAGGACTTGATGATTGGAATCGATTTCAGTATATTTTCCTTGTCTGCCTTTCACATCAGAAATTATCTTAAATACTTCAATAACAGTCCGATCTCTATTGATTGTAAAGTGTGAAATAATGTAAATATTGATTCCACTTGACGAGATCATCTTTTTCTGTTTGATGGCATTTCAACCCGTTTTGGAGTCGTTTAATGTAAAACTCAAAACAATTTCTTTCGTAGGAAACAACAAGAATTGAATTTTATATATATCAAATAAAAAAATATAAAATTATATATATAAATTACTATGTATTTATACATAGTATATTACACCCAAAGAATAATATCCAATATAACATAGAATAATATCCAATATAACACAGAATAATATCCAATATAACAAAGAATAATATCCAATATAACATAGAATAATATCCAATATAACAAAGAATAATATCCAATATAACATAGAATAATATCCAATATAACATAGAATAATATCCAATATAACAAAGAATAATATCCAATATAACAAAGAATAATATCCAATAAAACATAGAATAATATCCAATATAACAAAGAATAATATCCAATATAAGATTGAATAATATCCAATATAACAAAGAATAATATCCAATATAACATAGAATAATATCCAATATAAGAAAGAATAATATCCAATATAACAAAGAATAATAGCCAATATAACAAAGAATAATAGCCAATATAACAAAGAATAATATCCAATATAACAAAGAATAATATCCAATATAACAAAGAATAATATCCAATATAACATAGAATAATATCCAATATAACTAAGAATAATATCGAATATAAGATTGAATAATATCCAATATAACAAAGAATAATATCGAATATAAGATAGAATAATATCAAATATAACATAGAATAATATCAAATATAACATAGAATAATATCCAATATAACAAAGAATAATATCCAATATAACAAAGAATAATATCCAATATAACATAGAATAATATCCAATATAACATAATATCCAATATAACATAGAATAATATCCAATATAACAAAGAATAATATCCAATATAACATAAAATAATATCCAATTTAACAAAGAATAATATTCAATATAACAAAGAATAATATCCAATATAACATAAAATAATATCCAATATAACAAAGAATAATATCCAATATAACATAGAATAATATCCAATATAACAAAGAATAATATTCAATATAACAAAGAATAATATCCAATATAACAAAGAATAATATCCAATATAACATAGAATAATATCCAATATAACATAGAATAATATCCAATATAACATAGAATAATATCCAATATAACATAGAATAATATCCAATATAACAAAGAATAATATTCAATATAACAAAGAATAATATCAAATATAACAAAGAATAATATCCAATATAACATAGAATAATATCCAATATAACATAGAATAATATCCAATATAACAAAGAATAATATTCAATATAACAAAGAATAATATCCAATATAACATAGAATAATATCCAATATAACAAAGAATAATATCCAATATAACAAAGAATAATATCCAATATAACATAGAATAATATCAAATATAACATAGAATATTATCCAATATAACATAGAATAATATCCAATATAACAAAGAATAATATCCAATATAACATAAAATAATATCCAATTTAACAAAGAATAATATCCAATATAACAAAGAATAACATCCAATATAACATAGAATAATATCCAATATAACATAGAATAATATTCAATATAACAAAGAATAATATCCAATATAACAAAGAATAATATCCAATAAAACATAGAATAATATCCAATATAACAAAGAATAATATCCAATATAAGATTGAATAATATCCAATATAACAAAGAATAATATCCAATATAACATAGAATAATATCCAATATAACATAGAATAATATTCAATATAACAAAGAATAATATCCAATATAACAAAGAATAATATCCAATATAATATGGAATAATATCCAGCGATTCGAATAAGTCAAATAATACAAATTATGAATAATTATCTAAAAAAAAAAAACAATCGGAATATATTTTAGATATGTTCCATATATGGTATTACTTTCGAAATTAATTACGTTCTCAAAATCCTAGAGTTCATCTCACTGCTGGACATAACTGTAGACTTGACACACTGAATCATATATTCCTAACATTGCTAATTCTTAAACTGAATCATGTATTCCCAACATTGGTAACTCTTAAACTGAATCATATATTTCTAAAAAAAAGTTCCTAAAACTCCTATGCTTATAAATAAATTTATACATCTTTATTCAGTTAGTGCAATATTTAACAATAGTTTAAGCTTTTAGATGAGGCATCGTGGGATTTTACATGCACATCATTATCGGCTGAACTGACTTTAAGTTGAAACGGAAATTGAGTCGTAAGGGCAAATAAATTGTCTCAACTGTACAATCGTCTTACGACTTGATATTTATCTCCCTTCTATAGTGGGATGATATGACACAAAGTTTTGAAGGTTTGATTATATAAAACACTCTACCCTGCAAAACAACCCTGGACAGCTCCGTCAACATTTCCCGGTAGGATCGTATAAGGCGATTTGCAATAAACTAATCGTTTGTCAAATGAAGAAAACAAAGTCTGGGAGGAGTTTTTTACAAGGGAGTCACCACTTATCAAGGCGCGAAGTCCTCCCAAGGATAAGGGCTAATGAATATAAGATGATAGTGTCGTAACTGTTAATGTTGGGGATTGGAGAGAATTTGGATTATTTAAGGGGAAGGCTTAACAAGAATTTGTTTACATTGAATTTAAAGGCTACCAGAGACAGAGCCATATCTCAGCTTTCAAGAGAAAGGCCATGTCAACAATGAACTACACTCTGGTGGTTTTGGTCGAGGGAATACCTGGATTCCCCTAATCGGATACTGGTTGTTTTGTGATCAGAGCATTCATCATATTTCAAACTATACTTAAGGGACGACCTTAATAGGAGAGTAACTAATGCAGAAATACATATAATCTCAAACACGAAATTTGAACATAAATAGATAAAGGTGTACATACGAGGTTTCTTGTCTTCAAGTATATCGCTTGTATATATCATCGAATTCATTTGGCATACATTGTGTGAATATCGTTTAAAAAGAGGAAAATCAAAGATGGTGAATTAAAATATTTTTATGGCAATCGCTCCAGAGAATGCAAAAAGTAACTTAATATAAGAGTTAAAAAGATACTGTTTTGAAATAAAATCCAACCAAATCTAAGTGTGGGATAAAGAAATTACGATGTGGAAAACTGCAATTCTTTCTTCCCTCTAAAAAATGGAATGTGAGGACTAAAAGGCAAAATAAGAGAAGTGAAAGTAAGGAGGCTGTAACCTTTCCTCCAAGGTCCACTTTCTACTCTTTTAAATTAACAGAGGAAAACATCAAAGAAAAGCTAATTCGATAAACCATTAACTTTAAAGATAAAAATAGTTCACACAAGCAACAAGGAGCAAAGGGCAATAAGACTTACTTTCTTCCGGATACTTTGAATTAGTTTATCTGAAACTGATTTTAACGAAAATAAATCTTTTTTTTTTACTTTTAAAGATTTCAGCAAAATACCGATAGTTTTATATCTGACACCGGAAAAAAAAAGATAAAAACTGGTACATAAAAAGAAATAGTCAGTGACCATTATCTCCATTCTGAAGACGTTTTTATTATCAGCAGAAATGCTACCAGCAAAACAGCAATTGTTAAAGTTATATTAGTTGTTTACTTGTAATCGTTTAACATTAGTTAAAAATCAGATTTATATAGTTAATAGCAGGCAGCCTGGCATTACCTGGTAGTAAAATATGCATAAATATGTTTTACTTCATGCAGATTTATTTATTTCTTATTATAGAGCCAATTCCCTATTGATAATTATCCTATATATATAGTAATGATTTCAAAAATATCACTTGGGTACCATTTCATTTAGAATTCTACACAATTATGCAGAATTGAGAAAGTGTGCAGAAATAGAATTCAGCTTAATAGTCAAATAGTCAAATTAAACGAACATTCTAATAAAATAATAAGTAATTAATTAACGCTCGTTTTTCAAACGTATATGCAAATTAGTTAACCTTCGTATAGCTGCTTGTATATCCTTGACAGAATATATTAAAAAAAGTTCGTTTTAATAAGTTTCTAGTAAAAAAGTAAGCTTTTAATACAAATAGATAGATAGATTGTGATAAGATAATCTTGCACACCAAGGAATACTTGTCTGTACTTTATCAATTGTTGTAAATGAAATTTGTATCTATATTATATGTTTATTTTATTTGACACTTTTGGAAAAGCAAGACAAAGATCAAATTCCCTAAATGTGAAATCTCGTAGACCTTTTGTAGAATTGAATTTAAGGGAAGCTCATTTAGATCTCCACAAATAATTTCCGACCGTATCTTAATCTGGATTAAGCGTTCTTTTTAATGTCTTACAATAGATTTGTTTTGGTAATTACTTCGTCCTTTGTTATTGCAGATGGTAATGGTGGTATTGATTTCAAATGCGCCCAAATGTAAATACAATCAGGCAAGAACCAGATGTAGAGCCTGTTCAGAAGTGTGAGACTTTGCCGCCCTACTTCTACATGTATCTTTCCCGACCCATCCTTAACAATATAGGACAGCAACTTAGTATAGTTATCTGAATTGAGTTCATTAGCAATCTGTAGCTATACGCGCTGTGAATCTAATATTAAGAATCGGAAAATCTCCAGCTCGACTTGGTGTTTGACCTTGTTGAAGGTTATTCTCTTGGGATTTGACGGTGACTAAAAGGGTCTTGTATAAGGAGTAGCGAATATCCTTATCCACTGATCTATTCATAGCGCTCACCCGGCAAAACAACCCACGCGCTCAATTGCCTTACAGTTTATCAACGAACAAGTCAGAACGCCGCAATTATATTTCCTTTCAACCGTTACTTACACATTTCCCTCGCAGTTCTCAAAATCGCATCTTACAGAATTGCCAGTATTCCAAGAATACTAGTCTGTAGTTAAGGCGTAAAATTCTTTTTAATCCAATACAATTCATCCTAATACAAGCCACCACCTTTCAAGATTTTGATACTTTTCAGTTCCCTTTGGTTTCCAGATTTCAACCCACCGATAGTACAGAGAAACGTCTCTCTGTTGCACGTTATCGTATTAAATATTCCAAATGTCTTTAAATGAAAGAATATCAACAGATTATAAAATGGCTCAAGCATCGTGTATTTATAATGAATAATTACATATAAATTATAGTATATTACGGTGGTTAACCTATCTTTGAAGAGTGTTTTACTGTGGGAATCTATATTCCTTTCACGGATGTTGGAGCTAATATTAATGGTTAAAATACCTCAAGAATAAAACTCAGTTGTGACATATAACACTTGAAATCAATATCAACAGTCTAAACCATTTTTGAAATGCCCTTTTCCCTTTTGATGTCATTATGTTTCTGGTCCTATGCCGTTTTAGGGACGTCATCCTTCCAGGGTTTGTCTTCTCTCCTTGGTAAGTCTTTTTTTTTGCTAACTACCCGGTGCCCCTACCAGGTTAGAGTGCTACTTATCTGGGCCGCTGACACTTCGATTCCACTTTCGACAATCATGTTACATCTTCCTCCCGCCCGTGGGATGGGAATAAATATGAACTCAAGAATAAAATATTTACTTGAAAAAAACTGAAAAAGGCTTCTTAATAAATATCCGTGTCTAACCAAATCTGAGGATACATTTCTACGAATTAATTGCTCTTATTATAAAACTCCCCAAAGTCTTTATAAAATAAACCATTATCAATTTATTTCATCAGTGAAAAGGAATCAATAGATGTTTTTAATTATAAATTACCGCACATTAAACTATTTTTAAAACTTATGATTTTTCTTTCCAAATATTGCAAAATTTTTCTGTGTTCTATTATATTAATTTGATTCGATTTACCAAACTTATTGAATGCGTCATGCATCCGAATAATGAAGCATAAACACAGATTCTTAGTCAGACTATTTCAAATATACAGGAGTGCAAAATGAATACAATATTACGATGGATATCGTATTCAATCTCAGACTCTGATGAGTTTATTTAAGAAGGACAGAATCTGAAAATTAACACATGCTGATTATATCAGCGAAACGGCTGTACGGTATAATAATAAAGACGTTTTAAAAATAGGAATTTGTTTACTTATACATGGTATTGTTGGGGGCGGGGAACTTTAAATTGACAACTCTATTTTCTTTTATTGCAGATTAAGAAACTTGCGGTTATTTTGAGTTCAACATTGTTTCACAATTCATCGTAAGGAGACTGACACTCGAGAAGCTTTTGCAAATTAATTTATCGAGAGAAATATTTCATGAAATTTACCGATCAACTGGTCACCTCGTTAGTGCGATTTAACCTCGTTAAATTATTTTCTTTGTGGATATTTGTTACGGTTTCACATGTCTACACTGGTAAACTAGGCACAGTAAACAACTTGAAAGATAACACACAACTGGTTATTGCCGAAATAGAACCGAAATAGAGTCTAATAAGAATTGAACCTCTAAATTACGCCATATAAGCGCGAGGCGCAAAGCCATATGCCCGAAACATTATTTAAATTATTAATACCATAAATGAATATTTGGAATAAACAACATATTTCTATACTAAAAAATATTTTCCTGTCATTTATTTTAATTTAACGTTCACCACATCTAATAAAAGCTCCATATATATATATATATATATATATATATATATATATATATATATATATATATATATATATATATATATATATATATATATATAAAGGCTTCCTCCACTCTTGACAGACTATGGCTACCCACAGTAAGGGTGCCTGCGCGGGAATTTTTTGTGACAAGAGTTGCGCAATCAACAACCACACCTCTCCTGATTCGGCATTGTTGAATACCAGTGGACAGTGGAGGTTCAGGACGATTGGAAACAATGCCGAGATAAGCGGAAAGCACATACAGCGCCTAGAATTCCCAAATGGTCATCCATCTGGTACTAGCCAGGCTCAACGTTGCTTAACTTCGTTGATCTGACGAGAACCGGTGTGTCAACGTGATTATGCCGTGTATATATATATATATATATATATATATATATATATATATATATATATATCAATTCAATTAATTAAGATGCTCATCGTTAGTTATGAAATAATAGAAACGTTTAAGTGATGGTTATTATTTGCAGTTTTATAATTACAAACAAAATAATTAATACTTTCAGATAATTAAATATTCTATTAACACTACTTATATAAGATTCGAGGATGGGAACAGGGATTTTTGGATTCTTTCATTTTTTTCAGGCAACATCGATACATACGTTCTACTGTAGAGTATAATGCTATGTTTTTGAAAAGACAAATCAAAGTACTCAATCATGCTTAGAACAACATATATTTTTGTTTTATATTATAGTCAAGTATAATTTCATCAACCATCGATATCTTCAGTTTTACAGTTAACGGGGAATGTTACCCAATGTGTTGGAAACATATTCGGTTTATTTAAGTCAATGGCTAAGTCGTAGGTCTTTGTTATTTTTAAGTCTTTTTAATTTGAAGTTGCCACAAAATTGCAGTATTCTTCATACCGTTCAGGTAGATGTCTGCTTAGTGTTTTTCTACATCGGTTTCTTTACCCTTCTTGACTTTTCACAGCTATTATCGTGGTACGAGATGAGACTTCTGCCACCATTATTGTTTATGTGTTGTTTATGCAATAACGAATAGCAGTTGAAGATTACGTTCTTGTTGCAGAGCAAACGAAAGAGCAATTAAAGAAGAGAGAAAATATAACAAGTTGAAAGAATACAAGAAGAAAGCCGCAATTAGAAAGCAATTACATCGCAATTATTTCAACCACTCTTTTAATGATCCTCATCCTTTTTAATAGCAAGGAAGGGCGTAAAGTCGATTCCTCAGATACGTCAATTCAATCCCTACATTTAGCGATACAAATGCTATTTCAACCTCAAACTAGTCTGTCACATGGCCAGAAGAAGTGTTCGTCATCATGCAAGAAAATAAAACACGGCCATCTTGAAATTACAGGTTTATTTTCATTAGTTGTAAGAGTGTCAAATTGTACATAATTCTGGCAAAGAAAATGTAACGGTTCCTTTGGCTGTTTTAGTTATACACACTCGCTTTCAATTGTCATCATATTGTATGAATCCGAAGATTCTATTGTTGGTATTTGTTTCTCCGATATTTTTCTAATCAGAATTTTTTCTAGAAAAACATCAGGTACTTACGAGAGCGGCCACGAGTAGGGAGTTAACATCCTAAGTAAAAGTTATTTTTTGTGAGACGAACTGGATTCGAACTTTGAACACCTAGGTTATCAGTCCATGTTGTTAAACACTTGACCATCACCTCTCACTTACTTTCAATCACAATCAGTAATAATAATAATAATAATAATAATAATAATAATAATAATAATAATAATAATAATAATAACTAGCGGGACCTGTGGAAATTCCACAGCAGCATTTTTCATATGTAATATGTTGTTGCTGGGCATACTGTGAGCGTTCTGTTCAGCATGAATGAAGGCACAATCATGTTATTCTACTTTTTTATTAAAACTGTATCGACCCCTTACTAAAATAATAACTTTGATATATTTCCTGGGCTTATTATTTCATTACAAACACACCGGTCAATTAACTCATATTTTATCATTTTTCATAATTATTGAATATGTTACGATGTTCGATAATAATTTTTTATAATTTCACCCCACATTATCGCCCCTCTCTTTACTAAAATATTAAATTTGATATATTGTATTGGCTGATTATTTTATAGAAAAACACAACTATCAATTAACTCACATTTTATCATTTTTAATAATTCTTGGATATGGTACTAAATTTGACAATTTTTCATCATTTAAATTCGCCATATCGTACACCTTACTAAAATAACTTTGATATATTGTCTAGGCTGATTATTTCATTACAATTTAATAGTAGCCCCCTGCTTCAAAGTGGCACTGTGCCTTGTTTGGGGTGAAAATTGAATAAAAAAAAAAAAAAAAAAAAAAAAAAAAAAAAAAAAAAAACACACACATCAATCAACTCACATTTCATTTTTCGTAATTCTTGGATGTGTTACTAATTCCGATAATATTTTTTTTATAATTTAAACCAACGTTGTAGACAACCTTACTAAAATAATAACTTTGATACATTTGCTGAGCTGATTATTTCATTACACACACTAATCAATTGATCTCCATTTCATCATTTTTTTTATAATTCTTGGGTATGTTACTAATTTCGACAATAATTTTTCATAATTTATACCCACATTATCGCCTCCTCCTTAATAAAATAATAACTTTGAAATATTGTCTGGGCTTATTATTTTATTACAAACATACTAATGCATGAAATCACATTTAATCCTTTTTCATAATTCTTGGATATGTTACTTATTTCGACAATCATTTTCCCATAATTTTAACCCACATTTTCGCCCTTTCCTCTTTACACTTTGATATATTGTCTAGGCTGATTATTTCCTTAAAAACACACCAATCAATTATCTAATATTTCATCATTTTTTTCGTAATTCTTGGATATGTTACTAATTTCGACAATAATTTTTGATAATTTAAGCCCTCCTTATCTCCTTCCCCTTTACTTATATAATAACTTTGATATATTGTCTAGTCTGATTATTTCATTATAAACACACCAATCAATTAAATCACATTTCACCATTTTTCGTAATTCTTGGATATGTTACTAATTTCGACAATAATTTTTTTATAATTTAAACCACCCTCGTTGCCCTCTCTTACTAAAAAATTTCTTTGATATATTGTATGGGCTGATTATTTCATAAAAAACACAACTATCAATTAACTTACACTTAATCATTTTTCTTAATTCTTGGATACGTTACTCATTTCGATAATTATTTTTAATATTTTTAACCCATATTATAAACCCCCTACTAATAAAATAATAACTTTGATATATTATCTAGGATGATTATTTCATTTCAAACACACCAATCAATTAACTCACATTTTGTCATTTTTCATAATACTTGGATATGTTACTAATGTCGACAATCATTTTTCATCATTTTAACCCACAGTCGCCCCACTTGCTAAAATAATAACTTTGCTGTATTGTCTAGTCTGATTATTTCATTGCAAACACACTAATGCATTAAATAACATATTACATTTTTCATAATTGTTGGATATGTTACTAATTTCGACAATTATTTTTCATAATTTAAACTATCCTTATCACCCTTTCTTACTAACATGCTTACTTTGATATATTTCATGGGTTGATTATTTTATTACAAACACACAATCGATTAACTCACATTTAATCGTTGTTCATAATCCTGGATATGTTACTAATTTCGACAATAATTTTTATAATTAAATCCCACATTATGCCTCTCCCTCCTACTTATATAATATATTTGATATATTGTCTGGGCTTATCATATCATTACAAACACACCAATCAAGTAACTCACATTTCATCATTTTTCATAATTATTGGATATGTTACTAATTTTCACAATAATTTTCATAAGTTTAACCCACTATGTCGCTTCCCCTTACTTAAATAATAACTTTGATATATTGCCTGGGTTGTTTTTTTTTTCATTACAAACAAATCAATCAATTCTGGGTATGCTCATAGTATATATGTTTCACCTATCTTATCCAATCCCGGGTGACGCCGCATATTCTGCTAATATATATCATTCACCTATCTCATTCGATCCCGGTCGACGCTGGGTATTTTGCTACTTTATGTTTTCCACCTATCTCATTCAATACTGGGCGACGCTTTCTGATAGTATATATTTGCACATCTCATTCAATCTCGGGACTGACTTCATATCAGTCACCCCACTGTTGAAAATATACATTAAATAAAGTAATGTTTTAATCGTAAACTGTTTCAGCCATTTCCGGGACTGACTTTATATCCCCAACCCACCGCTAAAAATATACATGACATAATGTAATGTCTAAATAGTAAACTGTTTCAGCCATTTCTGGGACCGACTTTATATCCCAAACACATTGCTAAAAATATACATGAAATAATATAATGTCTAAATAGTAAACTGTTTCAGCCAATTCTGGAACTGACTTATAATCCCCAACCCACTGTTGAAAATATACATAAACTAAAGTAATGTATAAATCGTAAACTTTTTCAGCCATTTCCGGCACCGACTTCTTATCTCCCATCCTACTGTTAAAAATATACATTAGATAAAGTAATGTCTAAAACGTAAACGTTTGAGTAATTTCCGGGACTGACTTCATATCCCGTAACCAACTGCTTAAAATATACTTGAAATAAAGTAATGTTTAAATTATAAACTGTTTCAGCAGCTTTTCGAAAGTAATACATAAAAACATTAACACGGTTAGAGATTAGGAAACCATTGCTTCAACATGAATTTCTGAGTGTAGTATCAGTTTCAGCATTTCAGTGACTTAAATCCCTCCTTTTTTAGTCTTGGTTAATGGAGGAGAAATCCTTCATTACTGATACAATTTATATTTTTGTTATTGACCAGAGTGCCCCTTTTGGGGAGCTGGTTTCCCCCTAAATTTATAATCGACCTCATGTCCAATTCCGCCCTTGTGTGGAGGCAAGTAAACAAAAAAGAATAATCAGCATGGACATTTTCCAGGGCATTTTATAATTAATCAGAATTGACATTTCCAGGGTAGTTTGTAATTAAATCAGAAATAACTTTTCCAATTACTTTTTTAGTATTAAAACTTTGTTACATTAAACATCGTACCTATTCACAATGTCTCCCCACGGGACAGATTTAGACACCAGGCTCGTTTTTTAACGTGGAGAAAAATTGGCTTAGTCGTAAAGGATTTCTCTTCCACTGAGAGAGAAGTTGAAATATAGCACCTGAAGCACAGATACTACACTTTGATCTTAGCCAAGGTTTTTTTGGAATATTCCACTTTTTGGAATATTCCACTTTCCTTTTTTAGGGATGCACTGCATGATAACGGACGGAACGATAAGCGTAATAATATAATGATAATAATAATATTAATAATAATAATAATAATAATAATAATAATAATAATAATAATAATAATAATAATAATATTAATAATAATAATAACAACAATAATAATAATAATAATAATAATAATAATAATAATAATAATAATAATAATAAAATCATTGTATTTAGTTCTCATTTTCTTAGATCTCGGAAATCAAGGAGCCCTTTTCCTGTGCGACACAATGATAAAGAACCTTTTTTAAAAGTCCAACACTCAGCCAGACTCCAACTTCTGTCCCATCACCACCATGTTGTATCTGTGTGCCTGTTTTACAAGTATTTACTGAAACATGCTCTGATGAACTCATAGCACTTGTCCGACCTCCATGTACATACTCCCTACTTAGCTGACAAGGAGCAAAATCCTACACCTTGACTGTTGAAATCCATAGATAGCAGACACCTACACTAATAGCGTCTTCGCTCGGATTGCTAGACTTTTGAATTTCCTCCCTGTTTCTTGCTTTTCTAATTAACATTCTTTATATAACATAACAGATTAGTGCGAACACTGGCGAAACATAATTCTTTCTGCAATTTTTTATTACAAGTGTAAATTAATATTAAGATATTTTTATACAGCGCCCTGACTATATGAGCATGCAGAAAGTTCAAATGTAATATATACAAACATTTCGTATGACTCGCACCCTGGAAACATCTAAAAGTGTCATCTCAAACTCAAGTGTGACATACCGACCAACAGATGAACTGACGTTCGCATGTCTAAAAACGTCATGACAAATTTATGCCTGCTGTACAAGCAAACATGTCATTACAAAACTTACGGACCGACAGGACCTCTTAATGAAAGACTTGGACACACCTTCGAAACACACACATGCACACACAAAATAAAAAAGGAAAAAATTAGACATTAATCTGCTGAGAAGACGATGCGAGTGGTAGGTAATGCGTAAATCCCGTGTGGACGAAGGTGGCAATTATATCCCAGACGAAAGAAGATGGTTAGGGTTAGGGTTTGAATTAGGGTTGGATTTTGTTTTTCTGTTGTCCGGGCAGTGTTAAGACAAGATTAAATGTCAAGCAAGGAAAGAAAAGAAAACAAATTGTTCAATGTGTCAAAACATTGCAAGAGATCAGAGCATTTACACAGCAGCGTCATGGTGGAAGAAATGAGAGAGGAACACGGGTCCGACCAAGGTGGCCGGAACAGTTAAATGTGTAAAGACTGGGGTTAAAAAAGAAAAAAAGGGTAGACGAAACGACGCAATGTTTCAAGGACTTTTACGTCAACATATTTCAAATTCCATTAGACAGAGCTTATAAACACGAACATGTCCGGGGCTGCTAAAAAATCTCTTTATGCAGTCATATAAAATTAAAAAACAGTGGCAGTTACATATTCATCTCAATATATACTATTCGTTTGTATTTTCCTTTGAAATTGCATTCATACATTCATCTAAGGAACCACACACACACACACACACACACACACACACACACACACACACACACACATACACACACACACACATATATATATATATACTATCAAAAGTACCCGTCGTTGACTGGGTTCAAAAACAGCATACAGAAAATGGACTCTGATTTACGAAAGTATGATAGGTTATGAAAAGGAAGGGTTGTAAAAAGATAGCTTCGAATTTGGGGGTATCAGAACTAAAGCAAAATATGATGAAAGTAAAGATAAAATAGATAAACCCCATAATTTATTATACCATACCTGTTCACACTGAAACACTTATCACAATATTCTGTGGATCTATATTAAAAAACCTTGTTAAACTTTGTGAGATATTTCCATTCTATGGAAGTCAGGCACGAACGAACACCCCATAATTTTATTATACCATATTTCTTCAAACTGAAACATAATTATCAAAGTATAGTTACGCAGATAGATAAAAAAAATCTTTATTAAAGTTTGGGACTATTTCCATTCTATGGAGGCCAGGCGCGAACGCAGACCCCACAATTTTATTATACCATCTCTATTTAAGTTAAAACATACTTATCAAAGTATTATTATGTACATCTACATCAAAAACACTTGAAAACGTTTTTTTTTAATTTAAATTTTTTTTTATTTCCGTACTTTGTCGACCAGGCGCGAACGCAGACCCCACAATTTTAATGAAACACGGTTCTTCCAGATCAAACATACCCATTCATGTGTCTCGATACATCTTCTATCATTATATGTAATCAGTTTTTTAAAATAGTCAACCATATAGGAGCATATTTGTGACCAAACACACACACACACACACACACACACGTTCAGCTTTATATTATAATATATATATATATATATATACATATATATATATACATATATATATATATATATATATATAGGGTTATCCAAAAAAAAAGAAGCTAAATGGGGGCCATCTAGAACATATGTTGTATAACGGAGATAAAAAGGCCAAAGACCCTAGTGTTTTGAATATAATAAACTAGTTATGACCAAAGTTTCATTTCATTCGGACAAAACACTAAGAAACGGGGCCTAATTAGAGTTGGGCCCGTTTTTTGGGGTCACCCTGTATATAGTTTGTTTAATATAAAAACATTATTGTTTGCATATGTGCATACATGTTTCAGTAGAAACCTAATTAAAGAATAACACCTCATCACACCAAAAAAGAATCGATATTAAAACGGGAGTTAAAATTACATTCATTTTATAAAGATATCTTGGAGTAGTTAACGCTCTGGAAGAATGTGAGGTATATACGTTGTGAATGTGAGCAGTAGAGGTTTTAGAGGGAGGTATGGTGAAGAGAGGGGTAGGAGTGAGGGAGGAGAGGGAAGTACAATTGGTGTGGTTAAGCTACCACAGTGAAGATATGTTGGCATTCTTTTAACTTGGCGCTTATTTATTGGCCTAAGTTCTAGCTTGGATCTGAAGAAACATAATACTCTTATTGTCGGTACTTCCCTATCTTCAGCTTTATGGTAATTTTTTTTTCTTTTCTGGTGACGACTACATTTTCCTATTGACAAGTTTTATTTATTTATTCATTAGTTTTATTTATTATTTTTATTCTATTCCTCACTTCTTTATCCGTTCATTTGTTTCTAGTTTTCAAATTCTTTCTTTCTTTATTCATTTGTCTTTTTTTTATTCATAAGATATATGTCCATATGGTCAAATTTAGAGTTAGTTTAATAAATATATGGGCTTATTTATATGATTTAAATTAGGGTTGTATATCGGTAGTAATATTTCTGCTCTACCACCATGTCTGAGGTAATTACTGCGGCAAAGTTTATTTTTATATCTATATATAAATTTAATTTCGATGGTTATCATTTTTTTAATAGTTGTTTATCCTTTCCACGATACTAGAATATTCATATATTTGATAGGTTTATATGCTTCGTTTTACGGATAGATTCTTTAAACCATACATATGCAAACAGGTGTATAATAGTAGATATCCATGGAGTATTCCGGTACTAGAGTTCTTTAGTAAGAATGTATAGTTATCGTTTGGAGTCAATTATGTGGTTGGTATTTTAATGTAACGTCGATTTACTATAATGCTTCTTGTAGGTATATATCAACACCCCAATTACAAGCGTGCTAGACTCATAGATTATTTTAGTTAATCGTTTTCAGATGTTTAATTATTAATTATGCAAAGTTACTAACCTTTTCTGGTTGGTTGCAAATTGTGTTTCGGTTTGTTTTGTTTAGTATTAAACAGTGAAGTTGAGATGGTGTTGAGGGGTAACGAGAGGATGGTCCCTTCCTTAATTTAGCAAAGGTATTTAGGCTGTCATATTATTCGACGTTTTCTTTTTTTTATGAGTGTCGTTATTAATGTGTGTCGGTTTATAATAAGTATATTTATTAATTTGTGGTTTATCGGGGCTATTTTGTATCCTTTCAACTCTTACCTTGGTTCATTTATTAATTAGTTAAGATATTTGAAGTGAGGGGTTTTGAATTGTGATGTTGCTACTATGGGGGATCGTTATTCACTTTTTTACAACTTATTTAAAGCTCATCCAAAAAAGTGATCCAAGTTTATAACCAATTTTTCTTTTAAATTTATCTATTAACCTACTTATCTATTAAACTAACTGTTAATTTTACCATATAAACATATAAATTACATATAAACAAATAAATAAAGAATTTGAAAATAGAAACAAATGAACGGATAAAAAGCGAGGAATTAGCAAAATAAATAAATAAAATAAAACATGAATGAATAATAAATAAATAAAACTTGTCAATAGAAAACGAAGTCGTCACCAGAAAATAAAAAAAAAAACAGCGACAGTAAGAGTATAATATTTCTTTTGATCAAAGCGTAACCTTAGGCCAATAAATAACCGTTAAAACAATACTAACACCTCTCCAGAACGTTTACTACACCGAAATATCTTTATAAAATTAATGGAATTTATACTCCCGTTTCAAAAGGAAGATACTGAGTCTAATATGTGTCACCGCCAACTCCTTTACCTTTCTGCACCTACACGACACAAGTAAGTTGGGTTATAACAGCGTTACTGACACACTACATTTTTTTTCAATTGGCACAATAATTAATCTCGATGAGCATGCCTTTAAACTTACAAACATATATACAGTGTATCATAAAAGTGAATACTTCCCTCACATTTCTTCAAATCTTTAAGTATATCTCTCCATGGGACTACACTGAAAAAATGATTATTTTCAGAAGTAGTCCTGTACTCCTGTACACATCCTTGTTGTTTGACATAGTAATGCTGTCCATCAAGATTTGATTTATACAATAACGATTTCATATTACATAAACAAGCATTCAAAGTCTAAGTGTTTTGACTATAGAGACATTTGCTAGAATAAAGCAACGAAAAAGGTTCTGTCAAAGATTCTGTTAAATCGTTTTATCTTCACAGAGAATCAGCACGGTTTTAGATTTTTAGATTTTCTACTCGCCAGCTAATGAGAAAATGTATAAAGCAGCGTGTACTATTATCCCATGTTTTTATCGATCCGACAATAAATTGTTGATACCATCAATAGTAGTGAACGTTAGTAGATTCTTGGAGAACTTGGTTACTCAGCAGGTTGTTCGGAGGTGCCCCAGCAGTTTATTATAACATACAAGTTTGAACTTTAATAGTTCAATTTCTATCTAATACTACTTGATATTGATATTCTTGCTCTCACATTATTCTCCATACATTAGGTTGCGATGTTTCTACATAGTGTTTTTGGGATAACGGTATTGGTTAACATGAGATTCGTACAAACAGATAAATTTTGAACAAACAGACATTGGGATCATCTCATGTTCTTGAACATTTGTATACAGATGGTGCAAACCTTGTTTTACATACATAGGATGGTATTAAACTGATTATGCAAAAGTTATCTGATGCATGTAAAATCTTTAGATTAGCATCACTCTAAAATATCTGTCATGTATTCTAATAGCGTCCTAGATGTTGAACTCAAAATCATCGTAAAAAGCTTGTGTACCTTGATAGTACACTGACTAATGACCGCAGGTTTGATGCTGAAATAAAATCACATAATAAATAAAACCAGTGTTGCTTTTGGTAAACTAGCGAAACGGTTATGGCCCGATCAGAGAATTACCTTAAAGATTAAGATTAGTGTTTTGAAGCACACTACTACGAGAGGCGTGCAATAAGTAATGCCCCTGACCCACTTCCCATAGCAGTAGAGCAACGAAACTTGGCACAGTTATTAGTCCTTCTCTACATAGGAACTACCCAGAGTTATGTATTTCTCCCATCGTTTGATGCAGCTCTGGAGACCGTTTTTGTAGAACATCCCAGGTTGGTTCTCCAACCACGACGTGACTTCAGAAATCAAGACTGTATCATCTGGGAAACGCTTTCCTTTCAAAAAATCTTCATGGCCGGGAAGAGGTGAAAGTCAGAGGGTGCAAGGTCAGGAGAGTAGGGAGAATGGGAGAGGATTTCATAACCACACTTCCGTGCTTCTGATCTAGCGACATGTGAGTTGTGGACCGGAGCGTTATCCTGCAGGAGGAGGGTACCTTTGCTGATCTTGCCCCGCCTCTTAATTGTGATAGCTTCCCTTAATTTCCTCAAAAGTGAAACATAATAAGCTCCTGTAATTGTGATACCCTTTGCCAGGAAATCTGTCAGCACTACTCCGTCCTGGTCCCAGAAGACTGTGAGAATGACCTTGCCAGCGGAGGGCTGCACCCTTGCCATCTTTGGAGGTGGTGAGTCCAAGTGCTTCCACTGCATTGACTGGGCTTTGGTCTCTGGATCATAGTGATAGACCCATGTTTCATCCTGTGTAATCAGTCTTTTGAAAAACTTTGACTTATCTTCTTGGCACATTTCCAAATTCATCCTCGAGCACTCGACGCGTTCTCGCTTCTGGAATGGCGTGAGCAACCTGGGAATCCATCTGGCAGACACCTTATGCATATGCAAATGGTCATGAATGATAGTTTCCACAGACCCTGTACTAATCTTGACATCTTGGGCTATTTGGCGAATAGTAATGCGCCGATCTTCCACAATGGCAGCCTCAACTTGACGGACAGATGTCTCATCAATGGCAGAAGGGAGGGCGACCATGTCTGGGAGCTGTTTCCACAGACTTCCGGCCAAGTTTTAATTCACGATGCCAGCGTTTTACAAAGTCATATGATGGGGCATTATCACCATAAGTTTCTTTCATTTCATCAAGAGTCTCCTGTGGTGTGCGTCCTTTCAAATACAAAAACCGGATCACTGCTCGACATTAAACAGGCTCCATTTCACACCTGACTCAGTTGAAACACCTGTAAAACAGAAACCATAATTAGTTCAGAGCTGTAATTTGCCAGATACCCTTTAGAGATATAAATCATTGCACATGTAAAATTTCAGCTAGATCAGCCAACTGGAAGTGGGTCAGGGGCATTACTTATCGCACGCCCCCCATATGCTCTATAGGAAGGATTTAATCACAGTTGCATTTGGACAATATCTAACATCGACTAGAAGACTGAGACCTTACTACTTGACCGATCAAGTAGTATAGATAAACTATTTAAAATCAAATGTTCTGAACTGAGTATTTGGTTAGACTACTGGACGAGAAAGCTCGGTAAACTGCTGTTTAATTGCGACAAAGACAGAGGGAAGAGATAAAAAATAAACAGCAAGAAAAAGGCCCAAACAAAAATTTGAAAATATTTACATCGATATAGATGACTGAGAATTACAATTGGGAGACCGCCATTAATAAAAAATAATATTGAAGAATATATGAATGAATATATAAGCCTAACTACACACACACACACACACACACACACACACACACACACACACACACACACATATATATATATATGTAGTAGAGATTTAGACGGCTGTCACAATGCTTTGAATCGATCTGTTACGCTTACCATTTGAAAAGGGAATTTTTCCGAAATTAATAATGGAATTTCTCGCAGACATAACAAGTAAGACATTTTACCAATACAACTAAATTAATATATGTATATATAAAATATATGGATGTACTTATTAATTTGTAAATCGCCACTTGTTCTCGTCTTCTCTTACCTACAACGAGTATATTTCATTCATGGCATTGTGACAGCCTCCTAAATCTCTACTACATACATATCCCACACAATGCTACACAAACTACATATCAATCCTATATATATATATATATATATATATATATATATATATATATGGTGTGTGTGTGTGTGTGTGTGTGTGTGTTACTGTTTTATTGAAAAATTCTATTACAAGCTAATGTTTGATGTTGGTTGGGCAATGCCAAAAGATGTGCTAGTCGGCGATTATTATTATCGTTATAAAAACACGACGAAGACCCGGCCCTCTTTCAGTCAAAGATATAACCCAAAGAAGACCGTAGGGTCGATTGGTACATAAGTGTAGTTCTAGGTGTTTCCGACACAAACGGAAAACCAATAGCGCAGTCTCGGCCGCTTCTACGATGACGGGGTTAGTGTGAGATCCTTGTAGTTCTTGCCCCAACAGCGACTCACAGGTAAAGAACAAAAATAAGCAGAAACATCAAAGAAAAACATATCAAAACTCCAATTTACTAAACTCAAAGTTTCCATCGAGGAGATGCGCTGTATCTTGGATGCAAGGAGTTTTACTCTCCCCTTTTGCTTGCTGTTCGCTGAAAGAGATTATTTCAATTTAGTATCATTTATCTCCAAGTTAATCACAAGTTATGTAAGTGACGAATAACCGACTCTAACGCAAGTTTGAGATTGTATGGGTTAATTATTAAAATCAACTCTGATTACAAAAAAAGTTATTTTTTGTACAATTTTAAACAGAAGGTTGGTTGGTTGGTTTGTTGAGTGCTTTTGTTTTACGACATATCTACCCTTTTCAGGTTATTTAATGCCGAATCCGGTGATTTTGAAGGGAATTTTTTTAATAGAGTATATTTGTTTTGTTTTTTAAGTCGGTTTCTATTTAACCCATAGTTGGGACCCTAACAGGTACTACCAGTCATGGTCAGAGTGGACCTGGGAGCAATGGCAATTAAAAGGTGGCTCCACACTCCCCAAAGCCCGCAAGTTGAGGCCTCACCATCAGATAGAGTTTAAGGTCATATCCAGGACCTCATACAGGAAGAAAGTAAAATAAAAATATATGTAATACCTTTGCTTTCACCAGCAGTCTACTTAAATAGTTACTCAAGCGGGACTTTTTTTCAACAACTGATTTCTTTCCTTCTTTATCGGACGATCAGTGAACAGTGGGGTTTGGCATGGGGTTATGAAAATCCCAACTGTCAACTCTCGACTGATGACTTTTCAAATTCTCGACTGCAACTGACTCTAAAATCGCTCTGCGGAGCCTTTTAAAAGCCGAGATAGGTGAGGTTTGGCGGATATGCGTTTCTCATCTAACCAACTCCTATTTATTACGTCGTACTCTGATTCACCTTGATTTGTTAATTGGGCACATCACCTGTGCGTATTAATTAGATAATTTCCCCCGACAAAACATCAAATTCTTCCATTATCCGTTTTCCCAGACTGACTAAATCACGGCCTTGACCTAAATGTCACTTAGAAAACAAATCATTGCTCGATAACCGGTAATAATCCTCTTCACAAACCAATATCATTATCAAAGTTCTTGAAGTTGTTTTTTTTTTCTTTCATATTTTCGCATCAGCAATCGAACCGTTTTTAATCAAGAAGGCCATCTTCTGGTAACCCGGTATTGCTATTTAGCTATTATTCGTCCCCTTCTAGGGCAATTTTCGACCATCATAGATGGTTGGGTCACATTATAATATTTGTAAAAATAGAATGCGATTATTGCAAAATAAATATTTACTGGTAAAATTATTCATGTTCGTATGGAAAACAATGTTAGAGCATAAACAATCTATATATCTATAAAGGTGAAAGTGTATGTGTATCTGTGTATCTGTGTGTGTGTGTGTCTTTCTGTGTGCATTTCCCTACACAATAACCCTGTCAATTTTAAGTTTACAGACTCGAAATTTGATATACAGGGTATGGAGATTTGGGAAAATCTTTGTAATTGGTTTTCGGCCAGAAATTTGGCTGTTAAGGGGTCAAAATTCAACGATTTG